>NW_028186823.1:841174-946020 GCF_003343005.1 Rhea americana | reverse complement strand
TTTTGGGGGGGGGGTGGCTGTTGTTGGTTTTCTTGTTTTTTGTTTTGTTTTGTTTCATTTTTTCACAGGGCTCAGTTCTGGCCTGTGATCTCTTATGCTACAGTATCCTTTCTTAAACTGTGCAGGCTTATTTAAATACAAAATAGTCCCTGTAAAGTCCAGTGTAAAGACATGGTCTATTAGAAAATACATGGATCTCTACTTACTAAAAACATAATCCCAGCAATCTGACAGGAAGATGTGCTCCATTTTGGAGCTTGTATGGAATCATGTTCATGACACTCTCAGAATGTCTCCTGATGATTAGGGAGGTATCATATACTTGTTGTTACCATTACTAAAACCTCCCTGCAATATGATCTGTAATAGGTTAAGATTTTGTAGATGCATCTTCTCACGTGTGCCTTTCCCCTCCACACTTCCATTTTTCCATACTTAATTTTTRCTATCAGATCTTCTCACTATTAATTAAGTTGATGCATTTTGGGAATTAAATGGGAAGTTCTGAGTTAACTTCCATATGAGAACACAGATATTGATAACTGTGGAATTATTTTATTTTTAAAAGTTTTTTCTAGTATAAAAAAAACAGAATTGTATGTTTACAAAAAAAGCAAGGTGGAAAATTATTTTTCCTAGTGAACAGTTAGATTAAGTCCTTGAGTGCATGTGTTGTCAACTGCTGACATTTGGTAATATTTCCAGTACATGAAGTGATACTTAATTCAATTCCTTACTGTCACTGAAACAAATAATTTTAGATTCCAAATGGAGAGTGTTGGAGGTGCAGTGAAGCCACAGGTGAAATATATAAATTGCCATATCTTTACAGGTAGGAATAGCCTCAAGCCAGGTCTTACTAAATTAAAGGTTTGCTCTGGTAATCTGAAATACAGTGATCTATAATTGCCTGCAAGGGGGGGGATGGTATGACCTAGTCTTTAGAGTTGTGAAGGAAGAAGTAGGAAGTGGAATTGATGCCACTGAACTGATTTGCCAGTCACATAAAACAGTTATTGTCYAGTTAAACCATTTAACATAGGAGCGTAACATAATTTTTAAGTGCCAGACCTCTCTGTGAAGTAATTACAAACTTTCCCATATCAGTTTTGGRGGAGATGTCTGGAATTCATTTTCTTTCTTTAAGTAATACACAGAGGCTTAAATGCGTGGGAGTTACAGGGCAAACAGTGCAAAGGCTGTATTTGCTTTCTGCAGGCAGGGAAGGCAGTATGATAAAAGTAAATATCATCTTTAGGTGATAAGCACAAATGCCAGTCTCCTGCCATTCAGCTGTGACAGAGGTCTTATTCCCATGTACCACTGTCAAAGAAATTGCCTGCTTGAGATCAGACTGCTTGCTGCAGCAGGTACTCTCTGTGCTTTTTTTTTTTTTTTAGACATTGTATAAGTCCACTGGAAACTCTTCTCAAGACTCCACACAGCTTCTGGGGACAGTGCAGACTGAGCTGCAGATGCCRTGACAGCAGCCCCTGCCCTAGGTGGTGTTAGAAGAGAGCAGCCACACTGAAGTGAGGCATAGGTGCCATGTTGCTGCCACTGCCATCAGCAGTCCTGCCATCAGCGTTGTCTGGGCAGGGCCTTGCAGCTGCCAAAAGATGTAGTATGGCATGAGCAGAAGAGAGAGAATCATGCAGTGCTGGCACAGAAGTGCTTGCTTGGCACTGAAGTCATAGAATCATAGAATCAGTAGGGTTGGAAGGGACCTGTGGAGATCATCTAGTCCAACCCGCCTACTCAAGCACAGTCACCTAGAGATGTTAGACAGGGTTGCATCCACGCAGGCCTTGAAGATCTCCAGAGGAGGAGACTCTCTGGGCAGCCTGTTCCAGTGCTCCGTCACTCTCACAGGGAAGAAATTCCCCCTCACGGTCAGGCGGAACTTCCTGTGCTTCAATTTCTGCCCATTGCCTCTTGTCSTGTCACACGGGGCAACTGAAAAGAGTTTGTCCCTGTCCCCTTGACACCCTCCCTTCAGGTACTTATACACATTGATAAGATCCCCCCTCAGTCTTGGCTCAATGGCTGTAGTTCTGGTGGTGCAGCTGTCTCCCAAAGTTAAGTTATTAATGTTGTGCTTGATGATTTAACTACAGAGGAAAAGCAGTAATAAGAAGGAACCTTTAGTCTCTTGACTTTATGGTTCACTCACCTCTGAGATTTGGGGTGCTGCTTGTTGCACTGGGGTCCTGTTAGTTGTTGGTTTCTCCTTTCCCTGCTCCATTTTTTTTACCCCTTACCTCCACCTTGCATGTGTTTTCTCCTCTACTGCTTAGCAGTCAGTGTCGTCCCTATCTCTAAATACCCTTTAATCTGTATGGATGAGCCATGCAACTAAAAACTATAAACAGGATCCTCTCATTCTTCCCTCCCTTGATTTCTCCTCTTTCCTCTGTATGGCATGGTTTTTAACTTTGATAATCCTTTCAAGGAAGAGTTATGCATTTTTACCTGGCTCCTTTTTTGAATCATGTAGCCACACAGTTATTTCAAGCATGGACTTCTGTGTACTTTTCAACCTCATATTCTATGAAGCACAACACAAACAACCTTCAGAGGTCATAACACAGGCTCTTTAAATGCAGTTGCAGGGCTTTATTCTGGACTTCAGTGTGCATAGAATCAAGCTCTTACTTTTGGTAAGGCCTGGAACAGTGGATTTTACATCCTGGTGGGAACTTTATAGGGGTTGTGAGAAAATAATAATTTTACTATTTCATTTTCAGCAGATGAAAAGACAGTTGCTATTTAAAARTAAAACATATCAAAAAGTCACCAACATCATATGTCTTTTGGTCTCTTGAACAAAAGTTGCACAATTTTATGGAAATACTAAGATATCGTCAAAACTTAAGACCAACATTCCTACCTAGGTGTATTCTCTGATGTTGATGTCTTCTAATCTATTTTTAGCTGATTGTTCCCAACATTGAAAACACAAACAATCAAGCCTCAGAAAAAATTGTTTATGCAGTTATTTATGTGTAATGCAGCTGAGCGAAGTGGCATGTGTGAATTGATGACGGTACATTTGCCTTCTTTTTGTGTTGCATTTCCAGAAAAAACAATCAGCATTTTTTGTTATTTTCGACGTTTAGTTTAGTGCTGATATGAGGACGGTAGAGTTAGCAAAAACAACCAACTACCTACATTGTTAAATGTCAGAGCTGAAAGTTAAGCAATCATAATTAAGGTCTATATGTTAATACTTTWTATATCATTTAATAATTTTTAGGAGTACTTGTCACCCCAGAAGCTGAATGTTTTCTTCATAGAGGAAACACAGTGGAGGCATTGCTCCAGCCAGTTTTTCCACATCGTCCACTCCTGTTTGTTCCATGGCTGCCTGTGGTCTCTGCTAGGAGCAGGGAGACAGTCTGTGCCAGCAGCTTGTGGCACTCTGTACYCTTGTGCTCTGGGATAGCAGTTACCACAGCACAAGGTAGAGGCACCCAAATGAAGTTTTAGCAAGACGGCTACCGTACTTAAACCAGTTTGGCTGTGGCTGCCAGGACCTGATCATGTGCTAATGTTCCCGGCTTATCAAGTGGACTTCACAGCCTGCCAATACCCCAAAAAGACTATTTGAAACTGGCTCATATGTGTGCATTGAACACAGTGAGGAAGTGTAGATGCTATCTTAAATAGAAATACTTAAGACAAGTAAATTCATGTCCTCCAAGATACAGCATGGAGCAGCCTTCAGGTGTAAACAGTGTTTTAACCATATAAACCAGGCTGTACTGGAATGAGAAGGAAAGGGTTTGATATTCTGTTAATAATCTTTTCAACTATCAAATCCCCTTAATCTTCATTACTAAAGATAACAATCCAAGGGGAGTGTCCAAGTATAAACATGTTCAACCTTGTTGTTCTTTATGTTACATCCACATCCGCGCAGCTTGGCTAATGGTAACAGTCTTTAGACAGATATTCTCAAAATGCAGAGAGAAAGATACTCATGACCTGGGCTACTTAGCGGGGTGAGGGAAGAACAAGTCTAAACAGCTGCTAAACTTGTTGATGGGATATTCTTTCTATGCAGTGATTGACTGACAAAGGGTTTTAAATTAGATATGTGGGTGTCCCAGGGAATAGACCTTTACAGATGAAGAGTGAGCATCTGTCATGTAGTGGGACGGAGGAGCGCTGGGTGAAGATTGTGAAATAGCTACTACTTTCTTCTTTTCTGCAAGAARAAAGAGGTTGCCTTCCTCTGTGGCCCCAGAATGTCCTATGTGTGGCAGAATCCATGTCACTGTTAAGCAGGGTGTTACAGATCAGGTTTGTGCCTGACTTCCTCCTCTACCTCCCCAGAGGGGGCTGCTTTATAGTGTTTCTCTGTCCAACCTAGGCTTTTATTTTGAAATGAGGCACCTTGTGGYGGTTCTTTGTGCCAATGAAATACCMTAAGTATAGCAGTTCAATAAAAGTTATAACAAATCTTTGAAATTTTGATGGTGAGAGACTTTTCCTAAAAGTAGCTCTTTGGAGGAATGGAGGTAAAACTTACAGACTTTTGAAACAAAAATTATTACCTATTACAGATTTCTATTACCCTCTCAAATATGCTGTAAACTGTTCTTTCTTTCAGTGGTCATATTTAAAGATTAGACTTACTGTGGCTGGAAAGCTTATGTGCTATCCTTCACTGGTCCTACAACAGACATTCTCTTATCTGTCTTTCCAGCTTTTCCTTTCACATGCAGCTGCAATAGGAAGTTACTCATTAATAACATGTTATTGCATATAAACTTTGCATAGACTTATTTAGCGACTTAAAAAKGTCAAGTAATTAATCCACTTATATATTTTCATCTAGCTGTTCTGAAGTAGCTAGGCTCTCTGCCTAGGCAACTCCAGGAGTAAAGATTTACATACCAAGGTGGAATTTAACTTAACAGTAAATAAAGAGGCTCAGGAACAGAAAATATTTCTCCATTTTGGTGATTTCACTAGTGGTATCTGTCTTTAGTTGAGACTGCAGATATTAAATTCTTTTTATACTGAATTTTTCTATTTACATTTTCACTTCTTCAGATCTCAGTTGAAGAACTTGAGAGAAGTTTGGTTATAAAGATCAACAGGGATGCAGTTATGAAAATAGCTGTCTCAGGGGACCTGTTTACTCTAGACAAAGGACTGTATCAGCTGAATTTGACAGTAGGAGGCATTCCTTTCAAAACAAAGGACCTTATTCTACCTGTAAGTATAGCAAGATCATTTGGGTTGTATTGCATGCGTGAAGGGCTTCATTTCATCTTCTTTTGGGGTAAAGTAGGTCCTTCCTGAGAGCAGTTCAGCCTGCCCTGAAATGGTTGGAGTTATCATCTTCTGCATATGCATTTCCATTGACTAGAGAGGGAGCTAACCGGTAGTAAAGGTGAGACTTCTGATTTTTCATGAATAAGCTTGGGTGAATAAGCTATTCCACCCTTGGCCTACAGAATTAGGACACAGCAAAACTTGGGGCATGTGGTAAAGCCCTGAGAACTAATAGTGATCATACTGGCTCTGCAGTGGCCCAGGTGTGTCAGTGGGTGCGTTACAGCTGTGTGAGTTGATTGTGCCCACTGGGTCTTGGAGCTGTTGGGGGCACTTTTTGTGTTGGGATTGAAATTTGTGCTTCATGTATATCCTACCATGCTTTTGCCACTGCTTGCTTTTACTGTCTCTGTTTAGTAAGACCCAAGGAAAAACAGGACCCTCTTCTCTTTATTTCCCCTCAGTTCAAGTAGGTAGAGTGTAGAAACAGAAGACACTCTTTGGGTGAGATTGGATGATTGCTATATTTCTCAAATAGCTACTGCTCAATCTGTTTTGAATGTCTACCACACACATAGCTGGCATCTTGAAGCCAAGATTGGCATCTCTTTATTTTTAAATGAGGTGACAAGCTTGAGGCTCCATGACTGGGAATGCAGCAGCTGAGGGAGGCTTCTGTTCCTCACAAGAAGTCATTCAGGGCCACTGCTTGTTTGAAATATTAAACTAGAGGTGTGGTCTGAACATAGGACCAAGAGCCAGAAAATCCTGAGGTTTTTATCCTGGCTTAGACACTTACTCTCTCCCTGCCTCAGTTAATTGGGGATAGTATTGCTGATTTAGAGGCTTTGCAGGGAGCCTTCTCCTTACATACTGTCTCACTGTTAGTGCTAGCATTTGGATACAGAATAAKGTAACTAGAAGCTGGAGCAAACAAGTGGTGTACAAAGTACTGTGCACATCTTGTGGCTCAGGCACCCCTCCCTTAAGCCAGAATATGGCAATTTATACCATGGCCAGGCCCAACATGCTATGTGTCATGAAGACTGTTTGCAGTGGCACAAAGTATGATTTTTTTACCTCAAGTTAGCATTCAGTACTTGCAATGCAGAATTACGGGCATTAAAAAGCTTTGGCTTCAAAGCTTTAGAAGTAAATGCCATAATGTGTAGCATGTAGAAATGGCTAACAGAATCAATACAACCAAAACTGGGGCCTGTGTTAATGTCCTGTGGAGGCAAGTTGATCTTGGGAGGTCCCTACTGCTTATTTGCTTGGGGCTGCAGGATTGGGGTTGCAGCCAGTTTGGTTACATACTAGTAACACGTTGAAATGATTTTTTCTACATTTGATATCATAATATAACTCAGTCTTATATGATTCCTCTGCACCTGGAATCACTTCCTCACTGCATAGCAATTTTAAGGTGCAAGATACTGCTTTATCTTTGTAGATAAACCCTCGGTTGGATGGTTGTATGCGGGCATGGAACTGGCTGAATGGGGAGGATACCACTATCCAAGAGACCATAAAGATGAATGACAGGATGCAGTGCTTTTCTGTAGCAGGACGAGGGTCCTTCTATCCTGGCCGAGGTTTTGCTGTATTTAATCTTGGTTATAGTAAGTACCTTTTTTTTTTTAAAAAAAATTTCTAAGCTGTTGTCCTGTCATATGAGACATACTTGGTAGAGCAAAAATAAACAATTTAAAACTTGCATGTATGCCAGCCTCAGTGCTTGGTGCTGAAAAGACTGGCAGCTATGGATGGGAAAAAGAATAGTTGAACTTGTGGTTCACGATAAAAGGAAGGCATGAATATAGCCAGCATTGATTAGGTTATCTCTGTGTGGCTTCGGCAATTTGACATCTGGGCTGGCATATATTCCAGCTCATCTGCGTTGTTAGTGGCTTCACAGGCCCTTTGTCAACTCTGTAGCTGGTTCCAGCCCTTTCCATTGTTTTCTCCTAAATAAGGAGAGCTGYAAGCTGTAATGCTGCATCTTAGGTTTATGATGGACAGAAAATCAATATTGTCTATAGCAAAATACCCAAGATCAAATTTACTTTTAATCATTGGATGATACTTGTTATGCTTGGGACAAACACACTMAGCTTGACCATAGGTTACCTCAAACCAAGTTTGACCTTCTGAGATGACCTCATAAGGACACCTGTTCTTTGTTCTAGATTATTCTGTTTGTTTATGTGTGATAMACTGTCAGTACTTTTAAACCATTACAAGTGCCAACCATCTATTTTAGTTCTGTGTACAAGTCCTCCTCTCCAGAAGCCTTCTGTGCAGCATTATGTGGATTTCTCTGCTGTGCCACTGTAAATTAGGGAGTATCAGGTGTCTGTCATCTTGTTTACCACATAGATTCAAAAGCTGCAAAGTTAAAACTATACAAAGTCTGAAGTGCAGTTGAGAACGTTCAGCAGAAATGTGTCCTCAGCACCTGCATATTTATATGTATTTTTTTCTACAAACAATAAAGGTCTTTTGGGTGGGTTCAGTAACCGTAAGCTTTATAAGCTTTATTTGTCACAAAAACAATATTGAAATCTTTCTTTGTTGCTGGTATCACTTTTTAAATTGCAAGGATGCTGGCTCAGTAAGAAAGATTCCAACAAGTTTTTAATTCAGARTTGAGCRAGTGAGATAAAACATCCCAAGCATYTGATAATTGATGATTAGGTGGTGACAAGGTGATCAATATGGTTTGCTTACATCCTTTTTTAGTTTAGTACAGGCTTTTGTAGAAGTGTTTCTTCTGTGTCAGATTTGGACTGTGATCCCTCAATCATCTTTTGACAGTCAGGAAAGATGTAAAAATTGGGTGTCCTATCTTGCAGCACTTCTTTGAATATGATGGATTGGTAGTCATGGGAATATGAATCTCTTTGTGATTAAAAAGCTTAACCTTGTCATTTTTGACTTGAAAGGCAGCAGAATGTGGAAGGTAACAAGACAAAGCTGATGCCATTTTCTTTTCCAATTATATGTTCATATGCCGTGGCTTTTTTTGAATAAAATAAATGTAGCAATCTGTCCATATGCATCTATCCTCTTCTCCAAGCAGAAATTACATTGCCTACCATTTGACCTGTTAGTCCTATGTTTGTCTTGCCGTGCATTTCTTTTCCTGTAGTGCAACCTTCTTCTGGAAATGAAAACAAGACAAACTGGAAAATAGAAGTAAATGCTGTAATTCAACCAGCAACAGATACTGGTGTGCTCTTTGCTCTGGTTACAGAAGAAGCATCTGTTCCTTTATCACTGTCTTTGATTGACTATCACTCCACGAAGAAACTTAAGCAACAGGTACAGAATTAAGTGTTTTTTCCAAAGAAGACACATTGCTGTTTCCCAGGAACTCGGACTTACTTTCAAAAAAACAGTCATCAGGTTTGCTGCCTGCCACTCTGTGTGCTTATTTGCACGAACCAATTCAGAACATGAGTTGAGACTGAGATGCTTGCCTAACACTGAAGTTCTGCTTAGATACATACTCAGGGCTACTAGGGAGCTCTTTGCAGATGTGGTCTGGGTAAAAGATGTAACTGGTCTGTTGAATCCAAACATATTTTCTTATATTTTTTCTGGCATATAAGCTATTAATGCTATAAGTAAAGAATTTGCAGTCTCTGGAACCTATCAGTACTAGTTGCAAGGTAGTCAAGGAACAGTCTTAGATGTTACTTCACACACTGTAAAAGGCCGGTTGTAACAGAGTACAAGCTACTTATTTACTAACATTCATGAAACAGGGCTAGATTCTGCCATTACATGAGTGTAAATCAGGAGTAATTCTACTAAATTCAATGAGCCAACTTTCACTTACACGAAAACAGCTCAGACTCACTCTGTTTAGTTCCAGTGCAATATAACAAGCTCTTTTAAGACCCACTAAGAACTCTCTTTGAGAGGAAAGTGGTCTTGCTGTAAGAATCAGGCCCACTGATTCGGTGGTTTTGCCTCTGCGCAAATGAGCTCAGCGCATGATCAGCAATAATAATAAGGCCAGTTCTCTGGTGGCTCTGCAAAATCTTTGTAAACAAGGCCACAGTGGCTCATCATGGCCCTGGGTAGCTGTGACTAAGTATGTTTCAGTTCATTCCYTTTTTGTTCTTTCTCCTGTTGTTCAGTTTATCATCTTGGCTTTGGAGAACATGGTTGTGTCCAGAATGGCAATAAATCTCTGTGATGAAAGGGAACACTCCGTGGACATCCTCCTAAAGAAGAATCAGTTATCCTTGAGCGTAGATGGGAAAGCTGGAGAGAGTGAATTAAGTACCTCTGAGCTAGAGGACAGCCTGTCCATCTTGGAGAACTCTTTGCACTCAATGGTGAAGACATATGTGGGAGGATTGCCAGGTGAGCATCCAGGTTTGCAGCATAGAATACAGACTCCAACTCACCTTGGTGAGCTGGCAGTCAGGAAATATACTCTGTGTTTATTAAACCAAGGAGCCTCTTTCTCTGTTTTTGCTTAACCAGACTGACCCTTGACAATTTTTTTTGAATRGCTGTGTCCTTCTGAGAGCAGTTGGAGGCAAAAATAGAAAGAGGAGGTTTTGTTTGGTCAGCAATAGGGAATGATTTTTCTGAAGAGTAGCTATAAGTAGGGTCATTGTCTTAAACCTGGAAAATCCATAGAAGCTGTGCCATAAGCTTCTGCAGGGATACATAAATGTTCATTACATGAAAATGCATGGGTATTATGTTCTTAGCTTAAGTGTTCCTCCTGGGGTAATSTCAGTTCTTATCTATACTCGATTGAAGTCTTTGTATATGCCATCAGTTTTGATAGGAATTCTCAGAGTTGGCCCAGGAAGCTGTTTTGAGTGCTTGATGTTTCATGCCATAGTACACAGCACCTCCCCAGGCTCTTAAATACGCAGATAAGGTTTTCTGCCATTTTGTCTCTAAAATCTTACAGTCTGACTCCTAGATCTACATGATCTCCTAATGTATAGGTTCTTCAATAAAATGACCAGTTCCAGTGGCTTTATGCAGTTTTGGCTGAAGCTTGGGAAATCCTGTATGGTGATTCTCCCTGACTGAAGTTCTCTTTGAACTGAACACACCAGTCCACAATTAATAACATATTTCCTCCCAACAAGGGTACTTAGTGCACAGGGAAGGGACTACCACAATTTTTAGGTTTTCACAGAATCACAGAATGGTTGAGGTTGGAAGGGACCTTTAAAGATCATCTAGTCCATGACCGCTGCTCAAGCAGGGTCACCTAAAGCACATTGCCCAGGGTTGTGCCCATACAGCTTTTGAATATCTCCAGGGAAGGAGACTTCTCAACCTACATGAGCAGCCTGTGCCAATGCTCTGTCACCCTCACAGTAAAAYTGTTTTTTATGTTCAGATGGAAATTCCTGTGTTCCACTTGTGCTCGTTGCCCCTCATCCTTTCCCAGGGCACCACTGAGAAGARTCTGGCTCCATCCTCTTGACATTCTCCTGTCAGATACTTATACCCATCGATAAGATCCCCCTCAGCCTTCTCATGGCCATGCTGAACAGGCCCAGCTCTCTCCGCCTTTCCTCACAGGAGAGATGCGCTAGTCCCTTAATCATCTTCATAGCCCTATGCTGGGCTCGCTCTGGTAGTTCCATGTGTCTCTCGTATTCAGGAGCCCAGAACTGGACACAGTACTCCAGGTACTGAGGTGTGAYCTCACCAGGGCTTAGCAGAGGGGGAGCATCACCTCCTTCGACCTGTTGGCAATGTTCTTCCTAATGCAGCGGAGGATACCATTGGCCTTCTTGGCCACAGGGGCACATTCCTGGCTTATGGTTATCTTGTCCACCAGGACTCCCAGGTYCTTCTCTACAGAGCTGCTTTCTAGCAGGTCAGCCCCCAGCCTGTACTGGTGCAGGGGGTTATTCCCCCCCTCCCCAGATGCAGGACCCTGTGCTTGCCTTTGTTGAACTTCATGAGGTTCCTCTCTGCCCATCTCTCCAGCATGTTGAGGTCCCTTTGAATGGCAGCACAGCCCTCTAGTGTATCCATCACTTCTCCCAGTTTGGTATCATCAGCAATTTACATCGTCTGAACAGGCCATTGTACAAGCAACAGATGTAAACTGCTTTCTTTTAAATAGCTCTTAGATGCACAACAGAGACCTTCACAAAAACAGCCCCATTCTGTATCTCTGAGTTCTCCATGGCTGCCTTTGACAGTAGCTATAACTAAGTGTGAGCTATTGTAGTTATGGCCATTTAGACCAGGTTGGTTTCTCTAGATTTAGCTCCTTTCGCTCTTTGATCTGATCCACTCACCAACAGAAATTTCTACCTGTGGTCTGCATTTGCCATTGAGAGGAACCCACTGCTTGCCTTGAGAAATTTGCCAAGTGAATAAAGATTGTAGTTTTATCAAAAAGTCAGATTGAATTGAGCTGGGGGATGGATCCTTGTTGGCTCATTCAGATTTTGATACCATTAGGTTGTTTTCGTTTTTTTCCTTGCTTTCTTACCCTTTGGAAAGAGCAAAGTCACACTTAATCTGTTATTTCCATTTGCCATGAATAAAGAAAGAATCCAGGGTTGAAATATGCAGTATGTCCCATGTTAAGTACAGATAATATTGCAGACATGGAAGAAGTATTCAGTGTTCTAAGAGATAAAAGAGAACATATATGCATTTGCTACCTTTCCTATGATATTTTCAGTCCTGGCTAATCTTAAATTATTTAATTTTACATGGTGCATAAGTATTTCTCCAGGCAGTGTGTGTACCAACCAGGTGAATGAGACTTTAAACAAGACTTTTGAGTCTTTACAGAACCACATTTCTGAGACAAATTCATTCCTAGTCATAATAGAAGAAATAAATACTTGACCTGATTTGCAATTATAATACAAAGAAAAATCTTTTTTTTGATAGTATCTTACAAATCCATCTTAAAGCCCACACTAACAACAATTTGCATGATCCCTTAGATGAGTGTTCAAGCCATTAAGCCAACACTGCCAGTTTATGAGGTCAAAGTTTATTTTACATTCATGTACTATAATATTGATACCTTCTTCTTCAGTATGAGTCCAGTTCTCTTAAGCAGGTAAAATTTGGTAAACAGAGGAAGGAATATGAAAGAGATTAAATCATTTGTTTCAGCAAGTACCAAGCCATTCCTGTATGATGTTAAGGAAGCTGAAGAATTTGTAGTTTGTTATTGTGGCTTACAAATAAACCCCTCACAAACACTCTTTCTCTGTCTGCAGTCCCAGAGTTTGTCTGTCCTCAGTGTGAGCTGGTTTTGTCTACGTTAGCTTTGAATTTGGTCCAGCACATCTCCACACAGGACCCTTTAAATTACATACATATAATCTCAGACTAACAGGAGAACCTATTGTTCAGTTTGTCCTTGCTTCGGTGCAGAGATAAGGGCTTTATTTAGCTACCTGAATACTCTGAGATTAAATATTCTCTGAGACATTCATTGCTTCCCACTGCACAACCAGCTTGACTGGATTGACTTTGGGCTGTAAATAAACTAATAGCTTTTGGGGAAGGTTAAAGAACAAGCAGCTCGTTTAAATGTTCATGTTTTACTACATGCATTTTTGTTTCTTTATTTAAGGTCAGTGTGTATTTGATGTTACAGAAGTTAGTAATAAGACTGATTAACTATCTTATCTGATTAACTTCTACTTTTCTCATTGCTATTTGTTCTCTGCCCCTGAAATTGGTTAGAAGGATATTACCTCTGGATTTCTCTAGAAAAAATTATTTTCATTGGTCTTATCAACTCAATTGATGTCTTCCAGCACCTTTCTGATCAATGCCAGGAACCTCCTTGTGCTGATATATAGCATAACTGCAGAACAGTAAAGATGACTGTAGCAAATGGTAGAGTCTGTGTATGGAGAGGGTCTTCCTGTCATTAAGTTCTTCCTATAATCTTTCAGCAAATATTTTGAAACAATAGAATTTAGAGGAAGGTTTAGCAGCTCCATTAAAGACAAAATAGAGGATTCAGAGATGGAGTGGGAGAAAATAGTGGGATGGAAAAGCAGTGTGAACACAATGTTCATAGTGTGACAGGTGTGAAGCTGTGCTGTTCTGCAGTGGCGCAGTTTCATCAGTATTGGAGGCCCTGCACAGATGCAGAGCAGCCAAGGGTTCAGCCTGGGAGAATGGGTTGTTGCATGGGAAAGCAGGCAGCGTTCTTCCTATGTCTGGAAGTGCGCCCTTGCATTCCTATGAGACGGGTCGGAGGAAGGAAGAAATCCTAGAGTGGAAAAGAGGAGAATTTGAATTTGTCAAAGTGGTGATCCTCTGAGTATGATGGGGCAGGTGTTTATTCAAAATGGGCCCTCAAAAATGTTTGTCTCCCCTTTTGCTTAGATGTTCCTGTCACTTCAACTCCGGTCACTGCRTTCTACCACGGCTGCATGACTGTGAAGCTGAGTAACAAGGCACTGGACTTAGATGAGGCTCTTTACAAGCACAGTGACATCACATCACATTCTTGTCCTCCAGTTGAGGCAAGTCAGTAGGTACCACTGCAAAGCGAAAGTTTTATATTCGGAAACTTTCAATGCTTTTTTTTTTTTAAAAAAAATATAAATTATTCAGACCTACTGCACTGCGTGTATAGTTTCTCTTAAACACTGAAGTTATGTAGGAGCTACTGATCCTTATGTCAATTGATTATTGAGATACTCCTTTGCTTTGAGGTTTAAAGGTTGTAATATATTTGTAAATAGTTCAGAAGACTAATATTAAATAAGCCAAAATTACAGAATATGCCTAAAGTGAATGTTATGTTCAGAGTGTAAGAGACAGTTTTATCTGTAATGTGGAAAACCTGGTAATATATGAATGTGGACTGGAAGAAAAATAATAATGCTGTATTATTTTTTATTACCAAACACTGCTTTCTGATTTACAAAATATGAGAGAATAAAATATTTACATACAACTTTTTAATTTACTTGTGCTGAGATTATTCTTTATTCTGAAATTGGGGGATAATGAGTCAGGCTGTGCCTGAGGTGGAGATAATACTGATGGGAGTTATTTTCCCTGTTTTCTTTTTGTTTGGAGATTATTTTTGTATACATATGGCAGTATTGTATATCCTCAGGCTAAAGAGCAAATGGTTGCTGCTATTATTATTACTATTACAGTTTCGTTTTTTGGTACCACAGATAGATTCAGATATGACCTTTAGAAAAGCTCTTGGTCAACAGAAAATGGAAAACGAAGTTGGATCAGCAGGAAACAATTAGAAGAAAAGACTCAATAAGTTGAAAGCCATATGGGTCTTGTGTCAATAACCACTGAAGCAAATGATGAGGTGTCAAGAATTGGGGGATATTATGCGGTGATGACATTTTTTTGCTGCTTAATTTTTGTATTGGCTTGCTCACTGTGAGCCTAATGGGAGCACTGAAGTTTGAGATTGTGCAAGTTAGCCAGCCTGAATTGCAGTGTGGTGAGAATATGCACACGGATTTGCTCAGGAGAGGTTGTAGAGCCGGAAAGTGCATTTAACTTTTGAGCTAATAGCGTGAGTTTCCTTGTGATGCTGGGCTGCACTTTGCTTATCCTGCTTAGAGGYACTTAAAATCTTGCTTTATTTGGTCCTTATCTTGCATCAAAATAGAGCAATGAACTGAGAGGCATATATATTCTTGTGGTATATCCTTGTGGTGGAAATCCCGATACTGAGTGGCTAGGGATATCCTGTGMTTCAGATGATTAGTATGGAAAAGGTCTAATTCTACAGATTGTTTTATAGTTTTTTCCTAGTCATTCTATGTAATATTTTGCCTAGTCAAATACAGAAATGACAATTTAATAATGCACATATAAGCCAACACCGGTGACCAAGCTGTGGAGATGAAACTTTCCCAGAGGAAAGGACGRAAGATGGGGAAGAACACTGCAAATGTCTTTCCTGGTAAAAATCACTGCTTTTTTCAGCAAAGAAAAAAGGCAGCTACTGTCTCAGCCAGTAGACAGCATGACATCGTGGCTCCTTATCATGACCAAACCAGTCAGCAGTAACACTGCAGGACAGAAGRGCCAGAGCGCTCTGTCACTTTCAGCCACTCCACTCCTTACACTTGCAGAAGGACCCCTCAGAAGACTCTTCACGCTCAGGTATGACCACCTGTAACGTTTGAAGGGATATCTGCTAACTAGACAGTAATATAAAGGAATAGGCTTACTGGTGGTGTGTGCACCCAGGAGAAACCCAGGAGTAAGGGGTTTTGCTTTCTAGGTTTTTCTTTTACTTTTTTTTTAGCAAGGGAAATCAAGTTGTCGCTGAGAGTGTTTTCTGTTATAGTTAATGGCTTTGGATCAACTTGTGATATGATGGAGAATCTAGAAAATGTCAGTTTAGTATTTTCAGTGAGAGCAGAAATAGAAGGTATTGTGGTTAACAGTACTTCTCCACTGTGGTGCTTTGTTTTCAGTTTGTTTTTCCTTGTTATTGTAATTCTTTTCTAAAATACATCTCCCATCTTTTCATCTTGGAGTAGGTCTAATGAAAAGAGCACAAGCTTGGAAGACACCTCGTATTTTTAAAACCAAATAGATGAAACAGACCCTATGTTAGACTTTGTTCTTTGCAGAGGAGGCATGCTAGCAAAATAGTCTTATGCCTGGCATTTTTGTATAATTTCTGTGGTAGTTCCCCCAAAAATACTATGTGGCATAAATGAATCAGAAATATGTCTGACCTCTGTGTTAATGTACATGGTAATATTTATGAGGCCAGAATTATTTTGGATACTGGAAATACAAATCTTGTACAGTGTATTAAGTCTGAAACTCCGCAGTTTCAGACTTAATATTATGCAAATTAAATTGTTTTTAAAAATGGAATTTTAGTTCTTTCAGCACAAAAATTGCCCTAGGACTGTGCACATGTGTGCATGTATATATGAATACATTGTACAGACCACAAAGAACCCTAACCCAAAATGTAATTTAGAAGAGAAGTCCAGAATCTGTAAATCTGGAGAATTACAGAAAAGGGGACTTGTTTTGCATCAAGCTTGATTACTCTTAATACACTACAGCAGTGGCCCACTGGAGGCAGCTGCTTCTGTATATCATTTTGAGAAGGAAAAAGGTGATAAATGTAGCCCCTCCATTCCTCTTCAATCACAATGCTTCAGCCCAAGGGAAATGTTGATTTTATTTTTGTTTTGGAAGCAGCCTAGGTGCTCAACCCAAAGGGAGCAAGTCTGTTCCAGGATCTGAGTCACCAAAGTGAATGCAGGTGGTTCCCCTAGTAGGGAAATTACTTACTATGAATAATACTATGAATAATTACTTACTATGAATAATAGTAAGCAAAAAGAAATGTGTGTTTTTGCATTAAGTGCATGACTAGGGTGATGTAAACTGTTTACAGCATATGTTTGCACATTACTAAGCATTTTGAATTGGTTAAATTAATATTTAAATCAAAAATATGATGAGTCCTCTCTGACTTTTGTTTCTCTTATCAGGTCCATGTAAGTCTCCTTGTTGATAACAGTGGCCTAAAACTTAGCATCCCAGAAAAATGTTCTTAATTGAACAAAGAGAGATTTTTATAATCTATATAAACTAACCTCATTTTTATGTGTATTAGTGAATCTGCTTTTTATAAATAGAGGTACAGCAGATGAATTAACAGAAATTTCTTGAAARGTGGAAAGTATTACATAAATGGACAATCATTCCAATCGTTGCTCTATTTTCAGCTGGTTTGATGGTGTCACTTCCTTTCAAAGGAAACTGTTAAGTAGGTTGCTTTTGTTTATATGTATTTTTTTATTTCATAATATGAAGCAGCTGTTTAAAAAGTTAATGACAAATATGTTCCTTTCCCTGTTTTGCTCTTTGGCCTTTGAAGAAATTTCTATAGCTCTATTGCTGTCTAGACTGTGAGATATATAGGACAAGCAGCTCCTCCTTCCTCCTGCCACAAAATATGGCAGCCCCATGCTAAGAGGGAAGCCTGCTAGTGTGATGCACAATGAGGCAACATTCCTGTAGKTGGTAATTTTGAAGGTGTTTGTGCTTAGCCTTGTCAAAGTATTTTTAACCCTCAATAATAGCAAAAAAAAAAAAAATTTTAAGTGAAAAAGAATTCCAAACACTCATCAGTTCTGTTTCAGTGGTCATAAAATTACTGGACCAGGTCCTGATCAGCTTAAATAAATAACTGGGGTCAGCATGCAGTGCTTTTGACTGGACAGGAATAAATTCCAACGCTAAAAAGTATAGATTAAATATCTGTTTGGAAATTGCAACTTTAGAACACTGATGTGACTCAGTAAAATTAACCTTGGTGTTTGGAACTTGAAAGAGGGAACTACTCAGTAGGCTACTTTTTCTCTGTTCTTCATTTTTCCTGTCTTTACACAGCCTTAGGTACAATACAAATCCACACAATAAATTTTATTGTAAAAGAGTTGCCACACTTTTTTATTATTATTATTGGTACAACACTTCCACTGAAAAATAAATAAATGCTACAAGGAAACAAACATCTGGTCTCTTCCTGTTCAGAGTAATTGACTCAGAGCTCCAAACTACCTACRCAGACAACACAGACTAAAACCCCTCTATATTGGCTTATGGAAAGAGAACGCATATGCAGAGTGTTTTCTTCCCTCTTCTCGTGAAGACAAGTCGCTCTGCAGTATATGGAGAAGGAAAAAACTCACTCATGTTAGCCAGAAAGCAATACTGCAGTTCACTGCAGGCAAACTGCGTGGTGACTGGTAACCCCCGCGGTGATGTGCCTGCCCTTACGCTTCCAGGATTCTGCTCAGCTCACGGCGAGGTACAGGTCAGAGCAGAGCGGCCTAACACACTCTGCGGTGGGATCCGTGGTCAGTCTAGTGCCTGCAGTGCACAGAGCTTCCAAAACTTAAAACCRAAAGGATCCTACCAACTACTTAAAATAAATCCTTTGTTCTATGGTGCATACGGTGGAGGCTTTTCTCCAGGCAAGAAGTAAGTTGGTGCATAGAGGGGTGGAGCATTGGGGGGAAGACCATAGCTGGAGCTGGACTGAGATGGAGGCTGAGTTTCTTCCGATAAAGAAATGTCAGTAGATGATGTTCCTGGAAAATTGCTGGCAGGCTGGATATAGACAAAGAAAAATAACTTCTTCAATAAAGAATTACCACCCCATTTGCAGCTCTGAGTTAAGTGTCTACCATGTACCTATTATATAATAAGCTTGATGATAGTTAAATTTCTCATGCGTTGCAGCACAGCACTCACTGGACTATTAAAGCATGTGCTTAAGTATAGCAGTTACAGTGTGTAGTGAAACAAGACAGATTACATCTGTAACCAAGTAATTTTTTAATAGGCATTGTGCATACAGCTAGGCAACAGAACAAAAGAGGAGTTGCTGTAGCAAAGGATGCTTTGACTTCCTCACTGACTCACTGTACCTGCCTGGCTGATTAGGTTACGTAGCTAGTTTCCAGCATCACTGTGAAGCTTAAATTATCTCAGAGTCACAGTACTTGCATAAATGCAAGGTCTCATTGCTGTGCCAAATGCAGACTCCACTTCAGAGAACGTTATATGTAGGCATATGTCCCCCTGCAAGTAAGTCTTTCACTTTGGCTGTCTCAGTTACAATGGGTTTGGCTGAAAGAGGCTGTCTTGGGTACTTACCATACCAAAAAAAAAAAAAAGAGCCCTCACCTAGAGTACCAGTACCAAGGCAGATACTTAGCCCTCTGGTTTCAGTTGCCTTGCTGCAGTGCTGGCTTCTCCATGGGGCTCTGAGTGAGTGGGGAGCAGCCTCGCAAGCCCCCCCCCCCCACACACACACACAGAAGAGACCGCTGGAGTCTGCACCGCAGGCTGGCTGACTGCAGGGCTGCTGCGTGGGAGTGGGGACATTGTGCCAGGAAGGGTGTTCATGCCCTTTAGCTCTCCTGGAGGCGTGCAGGTATGCTTACGGACCTGCTACACGGATCAGCTCTAAGAGCAGGGGCTGGAGCTTGGGGATTTTTCTTCTTTCAGCTGTTACTCCTCTACCCGCCCCACCTCTAACTGCAGCCACTATTTCCCTGGCATTGCTTCTGTAACGTGTTCTTCTTTGGCAGGAAGGACTGGCACCACTTTGACTGCTGGCATCACCAGCAGCTCCTGCACAGCTATTCATTTACCTGACTAGGTAACACTTCTGGGGACCACACAGACCTACGTGACTCAGCACTGCCAAGGCACAGGTGGCTCTTGGCCTACCTAGAAGCAAAAACATTACGCTTTTGAGATGTCCAAGGGTGCCCTGCCGGACCTCCATGAACAGGGACATGTGGCAGTCTGGTATAGACCTTGGGCCTTGTGTGGATGGCTTGGAAACATGAGGCCATCTCAGATACTCTGTCTTTAGGCAACTGAATTGCATTCCAGGATAGGGTTCAGCTTCAGATTTTGATGTCACAGGATCACAGAATCAGTAAGGTTGGAAGGGACCTCCGGAGATCATCTAGTCCAACCTCCAATAATACACATATGTAGGACAAAAAAAATACCCCCAAAGTGGTGGTTGTCAGCTCACCTTAAGTTTGGGCCAAAGGATGCTAACAGAGCAAAAAACRTATTTCTTAGAATATCTTAACAACCTGATACTTGAGTATTATGCAACATCAGCCAAGGTCCCAAACATCCGTATGTACACTAGGAAATGCCACTYCAAATTTTGAAAGGAGAACAGAYCACAAAGTTYGCAGAAAGAGTTGARSGGGTCCTSTGCAAGGGCTCAGCAGCACASGCATTTAAACTCACAGCACAGTGACATGTAGGAACTGAATCCCACCTGAAGTCAGTGGAAAGGCCTTGTGGGGTGCATATGTGTTGCTCACTACATAGCTCTTCTTTAGGCTGAGACTATCCATGTGTGAGAACTGCCTAGCTCTCTCTGCGGGCTTGAAGCGTAGAGCAGCTCTGGTGGAGACACCTACACTGCTGACACCTACAGCTCCATYCAGGTGCCTGTGTTTAAGTCCATTTAGGATGCTATCAGGTATCCTAGGCATCCACACAGATGTGACAAGGGCTGCAGGACCAGGGCCCACCCAGGGCAGCAGCAGGGTCCAGGTGTGACCCGATGTCATGTCACACAGCCCTAGATACCTAAATGTCAGCAGCATTTACAGTTAGCCAGCCTTTACGTCTAGACAGGAGAATGCCCGGCTGTAAAGTCTGCAGTTGCCTTAAGGATCAGGAACAGCTCAGCAGGGGTTGGTGAAGGCCTAAACTCTGCAGCTGTGCACTGCTTGGGGCAACTAGGTGGGTTATGACAGCCTCCAGCCCTGTGGATTCAGTCCACAGCTCTCAAGTGACAGAAGTGGATGTCATTTAAGGATCTGGCTGGTCCAAATCAGGCATGTTTCTTAGCTAAAACTACAAAAGGGTAAATCATGAAGGTTTTTTTCTACTTACATAACTATTCCATTATACTGATACAGTAATTATTTCTCTCCAAAATACAACATAATTAGCTCATGCAGGAAGGCTGGGCTTTGTTTGTTTGTGTGTTTTGGGTTTTTTTTGTTTTGTTTTGTTTTGTTTCCAGGAAAGTATTAAGAGCTTTCCCTTTTGGAACCCAGTGGTTCTTGCTAACCTCTCCTGGCTTAGAGACATCTGGTGATGTCTTCCTGACTGCTCTGAAGGGGAGGGAAGACAAATGAACACACTTCTTAGAAAAAGTAAAAAAATCTAGAAAAAGAACAGAGTTTACTTTGGAATGAAAAAGAATTTTAAGAAGAAAAGAATGTTGAATGTTAAGAATTTGAGGTGAAAATAATGATGTATTTCTCAGTGGATGCAGGACTAAATGGTTGCAATTGATCCTTACAATTATGATTACTTACATGTATCTCTTCAGCTTCATTCTTTATTTCCTCTGGTTTTATCCCCTTTTCTCTAYACTCTTGGCTATATACTAACTGAACTCTGCAGAACAGCACAGCTTTTCAGCTAAAAGTAAAGAAAAAAAGATCCCTGAGCAAGCCTTTTTCTCCTCTCAACCAGTGRTCTTCAAAAGTGCCTAGCCTGATTTATATTAATAAATAAGATGCACCAARGGCTGTTCTCTGGCCGTGAGGCCAGCTGGCGCAGCACATACCAGTTCCCTATGGGTGAACTCTTGCCACCAAGCCAGTGTGACTGTAGGTAAATGATCTACTGGGAGTGGTCCATCATCCCTGCCATCTTCTGACCTGGCTGCTGCTAGAAGACTGTTAGATGGTCTAGGCCAAACACATATCAGGCATGTGCTAACAGTCTCACAGTGTGGATGATCATGTCCCACTGCTTGAGCTCATCAGTTATTTACCCAGAATGGATATAATCCAGATTCAGATGTGGGTAGGTGGTCCACAGCTATTCCATGTTAAATGTGCAGTGTTTTCAATTAAAAAGCGTTACAAAATATGCAGTACCTGTTGGTCTAGCACTACACAGTCAAAGAGAAACAAGCCATTAGCTTTAATTAAATACTCTGCTTTAAAAAAATAGGAGAACTCCAATGATTGCTCTAGGGTTCCAGTGTATTTAGTTATTACAGCTCATCCCTAYGTTCTTCACTTCAATCTGTCTGCTTTTTGCTGCACCAGCCAAACAGAGTCATGGAGGTGACAGATGTCAKATGTGCCAGGCACAGCGCCTTGGCACGGCACAGGGACACTGTTGGCCTTCTAGCTGGGTGAGGGCGGGAAGAGAGTTCACTCAGGCCTGCAGAACATATGCATGCCAGCCCCTGGTGCAGAATCTAGACTGATTAGGTGCAGACACCTAAATATTGTGCAGGGAGAGAGCTGGGTGAACAAGGTTTCAGGGGACAGAGCAGGGCTTACTCTATGGTATGAGTTGGGGGTGGCAGTGGTGCTGGCCCTGCAGGTTAGAGCACTTGTCTGTGTTTGTGCTCTCGCTCAGTCCAAAGGGTTACAAACCCACCTGCCAGGAGACTGCCCTGCTGTCTGGCCAGGCTGGATGCAGGCGTGGCAAACTCTCTTTCTCTTGCCTGTTGCAGTGCATCACGGTGCAGAAACAAATGCAAAATGGCCAGGAAGATAAACCATATGAATAACCCTGATCTTGTAGATGAAGAGGTAGAGAACTTGAACACCGTCTTCCTCCTACATAGGCAAGCTCCTGCTCCTGGGGCTGCCCCTGTATTTTCTGTAATTAAAACTGAAAACATTCCTGGTTCACTCCCCTCCCAGAAAAGTACCCTGGCATAGATTGCAAAGTCTTAATATTTGGTGTGACCACCGTAACATAACTCCAATGAGACCGGTGGTGGGAATAGTGCTTTCTCCACTAGAGCTATTCCAGACCCTGTTGCGATAGGAACAGGAGACGAAGGTTTGACCCTCTCTGGCAAAGGAGGGTCGAGAGCCTTCTTGTCACCTACGTTCCCTCACCACCATGCTACTGGGGCGAAGAAAGCAAACACCATTCTCAGCACAACTCATGGCCCCTTCCAGTCCAGCTGGAGTCAGTGCAAGCTCAGAGTACAGCTTGCACTTTATCCTTCTGAAGGAAGCAAAGCAGAGTTGACTCAACTCATGCTCCATCCCTTCCTGCAAGGGAAGCGAAATGTAAATCTGGCAACTTTCCATCCTGCCTTTAGACCAGCCTCAACTGTAAGACTAATCAGACTCCGTCAACCACAGCAGATCAGGCCAAGGTCTAGCCAGCTCTGTACCTGTGTCTCAGCAGTAGTCAGTAATAGATGCCTGGGGGAAAACTAAAAGAAGGACTCTAGCTTCTGTCAAGCCCCTGTTGGTACTTGCAGTAGGCAGCCATTTGCAGCCAGACTGCAGGTAACACCTGAAGCACTGTTTTAAACAGCAACTGATGGACTAAGTCCCCAACCCCTCAATTATATTCTTCCACAACATCTTGTGGCATTTGAGTCTTCTTTGGTGTGTAAAAGCCCAACCTATTTCTGGCTTATCTTGCCATCTTGTAGCTTTAGTGGGGCTACCAAAATTTTATGCAATGAGAAATCTTTGGTGATATTCAGCCACAATCCCTTCCATATCACTCATGACTTCACAGACCTCTTATTTCCTCCTCTTTCTTGTCTTTCTTCTACCTGAAGAGTTCTGATCTGTTTACATCTCTCCATATAAAGACTAAGATGTGTAAACTTTTCTGCCAAGTTGTGAATGACCCTGCCTCTTTCCAAACTGCACAGGAGCGAAGATTTACCACTACAGGCTTCGTACTGAAGAGCAGCTCATAGTTTTCTGATGGAGGAAGAAGGGTGCCATTTTGTACTATACCTGAAGAGGTAATGGGTAGGATGGGTATGTAGAAATAGTTGCTGCAGAAGGACAAAATCCAGCGTACGTCAGGATCTGCTGGGCAGGATTGTACAGGATCTGAGGAGGAGGTGCAGTACTGAAAGCAATTTGGGACAGTGGTACCTGTTGAGCACAAAAGACAACAATATATCAGCACAGTGTAGAGGGAGCTGGAACAGAAACTGGTTCTAATACAAGTGACTTGACAGTTCAGTAACTCTCTATTTTCCAGCRTAATACCAATACTACAAAAATCAAGTAGCAGAAGGAATGAGAGAAGAGCATACCTGGACTGAACTTTTTGACAGAATTATAGAGCTATTTTAATATTCCCTTGGAAAATGTCTGCTGGTGTTTGCCTAGCATCAGTTACAGCAGCACTGGCAGGACTCCAGAACAGTGAGAGCCTGAAGAGCAGGGCATACAACTTTGACCTCCTTCCACTTGAACATCAAACACTCCAGTCCTTCACATTTTGTTGCAGTCTCTTTCCATTAGCAACTAGCTGATGCCCTTGTGTCTTTTCCTTTGCTTTCCTAGGCAGATCTACAAAGACCTTCTCCACATCCAGAGCACTTTCACATGCTCCCTCTCACATRTGAAGTTGATTTTCCTGCTGGCCCTCCATACGCTTATTTTATTCCTAYTGCATGAAATCAAGGAGGGATTCTCCTTTCCACCAAAATTTAATTGACTCCTTGATCATATCCTGTGGCTCTACTGGTATTTCCCTTAGCTGCAACATGAGGTGAAGTYTGCAGGAAGAAGTAACGGCTCCTATTAAAGCAAATGATAGGACTGGGGAAAAAGATAAACAGAATAAAAACTTGGATGTAGCAGGGGACTTGTGTTCCTAAAAGCCTGTGCTGTGTAACCATTTGCGAAGGACAGTGAAGCTGTGTGAAAGATTTTTCAGGGCCCTCTGCTTTGCAAATTGAGTGAATCACAGTGGTTTCTTTTCTCTCTTTTATTTTTATTAGCARAGTCCTGTATATGAGAGCATGGGATTTGCTTTTTCCTGAAATAATAAAACATGGTGGTTGTAAGAGAAATACTGAGAAGTGGCCAGGGCTTTTTTGACATTTCCCTTCCAATTTTTCAGGGGGACACATGAAYCACTGCACCCTTCAGAGATAGGATAAAAGCTGTGGTTGAGTAAGGGTGTATTAATTGTGTCCATACACAGAAAACGTATTCTAGGACACTGRTATGCCACATGAGGGTATCTGACAATCTAGGCCTGAGCTCTGCAGAGAAAACTGGCACCCCAGGAAC
This sequence comes from Rhea americana, assembly GCF_003343005.1. NCBI lineage: Eukaryota > Metazoa > Chordata > Aves > Rheiformes > Rheidae > Rhea > Rhea americana. The sequence goes on along the minus strand of NW_028186823.1, from coordinate 921,136 downwards.
TGGCACAGAGAAAGACCCTGAAAATAGAAACCTATTTCATGGTAGAAGGCAAGTCTCTCATCTTCAAGGTACCCTCCTCAAAACACTTCCAGTCTCCCTGCCCTGCTGAGTGGATACAACGGGGAGGAACAGAGAAAAACTTCCCTGTAGAGAGCAGTAGCAAGAAGCAGCTAATGCGATTGCCTCAGGTCCAGCAGCTATGCAGGCCAAACCRTGGCTCACCCTGATGAGGGTTGGATCAGCGTCCAGCACATGCCCCTCCTCAGAGAAGGCTCTGTCGCTATCAGATCYATCTGAGTACAGACATAAGCAAAGCAAGGAGCACTTTTTGCACAACGTGAAAGAGATGTCTGTTCGGAACCTGTCGTCACTGTTCTGCTGTGGCTCATCATAGCTGTCTGTGTCCCAACCCCAAGAATTTCTCTAAATTCTGTTAAATCCTCTGCACCACCAGCAGCCACATTCTCCAGCTGTTAAGGACAAACAGTGCAACAGCCCTGGCAGACAGGTTTGGGGAGTCACCCATCCGAAATCCACTGATCAAAGCACTTCATTATCAGGCCATCTGGTCTCACCAGGAGCTAGTAATGATTCGCAAGTATGATTTTAGGGTATTTAAGCTAGTTAGATGCTAATACCAAGTATTCTGTTAATGACCGCTATATTAAATTAGTCACATAAAACACAAGGGTAGGTAGAGACATTTTAAACAGGAGCAGGCACCCAAGTCAGAGTAGCAAGGAGCTATTAACTGGCCAGTCGAACAGTGGCAGCGCTATTTGGGCATCTGAAAGGACAAGTGATGGTGCTCRTTTCCAGAGCAGCCGCACATGACAGCGAGCAGGAAAAGCAGGGCAGTGCGTGTGGCCTCCCTTGCACCCAGCCACACGCCGCTGCTCCCTATGGGCTGCAGCTGTGCAGTGGCAGAACGAGACAGCTCAGCTTGCTGATCTCTCAGAGAACTGCCAAAACATGTATTTTTGTGCTAGGGTTATTTATAACATCAAGCTGCACCTTTAGTTACAGAAATGCCAAGACATAAATATGTGGAAAGTAGCTAAGTAGCTCGAGGTCTGTTTTGCTGGGGGTTTTCTGAGCAGGGCGAGGGAAGAAGGGGAGAGAAAAGGGAATGATATTTAATCTGTCTAGATTCCTTTCAGAAGTCCAGGACGGTGTCTGGAAAAAAAGCTGGCATACGTCACCGGGATCAGAGGTCTTTGAGATTAATGCAACCCCAAACACAGGTCAGGCAGATTCCTTGGCAAGGTGTGTCAGAAAAATATCAACAACTCAACACATAAATACTGGGGGCATGGAAGAGGCCTTCTGCATTCACTCTTAGTACTAGCAAGTTCTTCATTCATTCCTTAACTTTGTCTTGCAAAAGAAATGACCACAGTGTGTCACCATTTTGGATGCTGTAAATACACACTTCTGTTTGCATTATATATTGACCTGCTGTTTGCTAAAGATGTTTTTAAGGTAACTATCTCACCAGGGTTCTGTAGCCCAGCACATGATAGATCTGAAAACAAGGTCCTGCCATACCCTAAGAACAGCTCTAGCTCCCCTTGCGCCCAGCAGATGGGTGCAAGCCCCACAGATGACACAGGGGACACTGACAYCTCAGGGCGAGGACAGGACAAGGTGATTCCCACTGAGCCAGCAAGCAGGGCTCCGTGGCACGCAGCAAAACCGGGGGGAGCAGGCCAGGGACCGGAGGGGATTTGTCACAAGAAAGAAAACCCACAGGCACCAAAACAACACTATTATTTTTTTTCTGGCCAGGAAATGTGATGGGTTTAGAGGCAACTGCACTGTATTTTGCAAATGTTTTCCTCTGTAACATGTTTTGGCAGCCAGAATTCCCCAGAGAGAAACATGATGTTTTTTCTTTGACTAGTCAGCCTAGCCCTGTCTTTTCTGGAAGGCAACCTTAGAGCAATGCCCTGAGACATTTCAGTGGGCTTTACAGCTCTCCRTGGAAAATACCAACAGGCATTTCTGTGGGTAGATAACATCCTGAAAGAGAGAAAATTGTTCTCTCACACATTTCTAATGCTTTTCTTATCTCAGTCCCATGCCACTTTCTCCCTCTCTTCTCTTCGATATTTTCTTGGCCTCCCGCTTCTCCCAAGAGTTACGCCTTTTGTAATGAAGGAAAACAGCAGATCAGTAAGCCAGTTATGACAGGTAATGCAAAAGGACCCTGAAAAAGCACAGGCCAGAGCAAGAAACAGTCTTTTCATTTTGGATTGCTTCTTTAGTAGCACTCTCACAAACAGAGCACAGTTCCTGCGCTGAGGTAATTGACACAAACTCATCTTTCCTCTTAAGCTARTGAGGGCTTTTTTTCCACTCCTGTCACAGAGGAGACCTTAAACAGCTTATTCAGATTGGGTTTTTAGTTGGAGCCTCCACAGACTTGCTCCAGAACAGCACCTGGGGAGAAGCCTTTTCCCTGCGTGGCTTTTTGCTGCCTGGTTGCAGGGCTCAGAGCTCAAACCAGGGACTGCCTTCTGGCGCGGGGAACGTGCCAGGTCATGGAAACGCCAGGTCTCCCAGGAACGTCTCTGCAGCTTGGCGCCTGCCACAGGCAGCGCAACGATATCCCCCAGCAGCGCCGAGATTTGCTCAAGTTGGAGCTCACCCTGCATCAGCCCAAATCCCAGTTAAGCCGCGGTTTATTTGAGACATTACGTGGATTTCAAGTTGGCTCTCTGCTTGGACCCCACCAGTCCACATCTCAGGGAGGCGCTGGCAACTCCTGTAGCAGCCCTTAGCAGAAGCAGCCGCAGCCCAGGTACCCCTGCAAGGCGTGGGGGGAGCACTGAGAAAGCTTCTTCGGACCTGCCTTAGAGGCTGAAGGTGATAGTGCCAAGGCAGGACACTGCTTTAAATTAAACCTTTGCTTTCCTTTTTTCTTATCTAATTAAAGCTTGGCCCCTATTCTAGGGGACCCACACCTCAGGGACACAGAATAAACAACATTTTGATCACCTTAAAGCTGGAGAAGAACAAATAAAGGCAGAAGGGAGGGAAAAAAACATATCAGCACCAGAAAGCTTCACAGTCTGGTTAAAGACTTGTGGATGACAGCTGTCCTCCCCTCCTCTTGTTGCTGCTCTTCCCTGCTTTTCCCATTGTAGCTGTTTCTGTTCCCCTTCTGCTATTAGTCATCTCAGAGGGAGGTTATGAATTAAGCTGGGAAAGCTGCTTCCAATCCCTCCTGTCAAACAGCMACAGCTGTTCATTACTAGCTGACTGCAGCTTGCTATCCACTCCTTGCATCAGGTCTCTTGCAGTTAGGCATAAAGGATCAGTTAGCTGCACATTTTTTTACAGGTGGGGACTAAGTGCGGTTGTTCGCCTTGTGCTGGAGAAAGGCAAGTTTCCAGCAGATGCTTTGCAACTCTTAACAAAGGTAAATTTCAGATAATTTACATGGCTGTGATCTAACATGTCATTTTTAAGAGCCCTGACACATGCTGTAGATAGCCTGGACTCATTTGCTACAGCAAACACACATGATTGATTGCATATAAGAAAGGGAATATGTATTACATAGGAAGGCATGAGGTTCAACAAGGGCAAGTGCAGAGTCCTGCACCTAGGGAAAAATAACCCTAGGCACCAGTACAAGCTGGGGGCTGACCTGCCGGAGAGCAGCTCCGCAGAGAAGGACCTGRGASTGYTGGTRGATGACAACTTGACTATGAGCCAGGAATGTGCCCCTTTGGCCAGGAAGGCCAATGGTCTCCTGGGGTGCATTAGGAGGAGTGTTGCCAGCAGGTCGAGGGAGGTGATCTTGCCCTTCTACCCCAGCCCTGGGGAGGCCTCATCTCGAGTGCTGTGTCCAGGTCTGGGCTCCCCAGAACAAGAGGGACGTGGAGCTACTGGAGAGAGTCCAGCGTAGGGCTACGAAGATGATCAGAGGGCTGGAGCACCTGCCCTGTGAGGAACGGCTGCGAGAGCTGGGCCTCTTCAGCCTGGGGAAGAGAAGACCGAGGGGGGATCTTATCAACGTGTACAAGTTCCTTTAAGGGAGGGTGTCAAGGGGACAGGGACAAACTCTTTTCAGTTGTCCCGTGTGACAGGACAAGAGGCAATGGGCACAAACTGAAGCACAGGAAGTTCCGCCAGAGCGTGAGGGGGAATTTCTTCCCCGTGAGAGTGACGGAGCACTGGCACAGGTTGCCCAGAGAGGTTGTGGAGTCTCCTTCTCTGGAGATCTTCAAGGCCCGCCTGGATGCAACCGTGTCTAACATGCTCTAGGTGACCCTGCTGAGCAGGGAGGTTGGACTAGATGATCTCCACAGGTCCCTTCCAACCTTACTGATTCTATGATTCTAAGGCCAATGTCCCTTCCCAGCACACTTCCAGGCCTTTTGCTGTCAGCTGCTGCACACTCCTTTCTTTTTCAGTAAGCCTCTGTAAGCTCCCAGGTAAGCTGTCATCCAAAGGACACTGGGTGAAGCGCTCCCAGATCCCACCACTGATCAGACCAATCATTTGTATCCACAGAACTGAGGAGGTTTTTTAAATATCTGGCACCATGCAAAATCATAACAAAAGCCACCAAGCCAAGGCGACCAGATGAGCACTGTGCTCTTGCCTTGTTAGCTGCAGGTTTGTGGGTTAGCTATTCCTGGCCCCAAGGCCAGGCAGCTGGGCTGCCACAGAGGCTTTGCTGCAGCCAGTGCCCAGGCAGGCTGTCCTCTGCCAGATCYTCTGCCAGAAGCACAACAGAACCCACAACCACCTGAGGAAGCTTCCTGAGGTTTGCCATCTGGGAGCAAGGCTGCAGGTAGCCTGCAACATTACCCTGTCCTATCCCTTTCCTCTTAATCTTCGYCAGCATCCATGTATCAAAGAAGGGAAGGAGTTGGCCTACAGATGGGGAAGCACAGCTATTAACTAGTGCAAAGCGATGAAAGGGGAGCAAACACAATGCSCAGCCCAAGGAGATTCAATTGCTACTGCTCCTGAGCTCCTAGTTGACTCATACTGTATATGATATAGCTGCAGAACATCCCAGATAGATGTTCTTCCTGTGCCTTGGTCAGCTCTTGGGGTGTAATTTTTCCAGGGCTGCCTCAATTTCTCCTGACACCTGAGGACTGATAGAGGGGCCAATACCAGGAATTAATGCAACAGCACAGATCAGTAACTTGCTGCTGCTACAGGAAGATATTTCCCCCTTGAGCATTAAGCCTTTCTGTCACTTTTGGCAGGTGATGCTCCAGAAATGTAGGAAAGGTGTGAAATGGACACTACTCTCTGCTTGGAGGAGAAGGAGCCAACAGTATAGTCAGAGAAGGACCTGGATGCCCTCCAGTTCTGACAGAGTCCTTGGCTTACTGACTCCAGCTCTGAGTAGCACCATGGTATGTTCTCCCCAGTGCAAATTACACCTGAGGCTCTTCCTTTMTATTCCTTACTTCATCCCGCTCCTTTTCCTGTCACTTTTCTTTGTACTTAGTTTTATCTCCTCTTGAATATTCACCAAAACAGTCTTGGCACTAATGAGGCATTTCTCCCTTCTGCTCAGGCATTTCACCCCTGTCCCCACACCTCTGCCCATTTAGGTTGGAAGTTCTTCAGGTCATCTGAAGAAGGCACATCTGCTGTGTGCCCAGTAAAATGAGAGCYGCTTGGTTGATCTGTAGGCATTGCTGTAGTAAGCATGACTAATGACAGCAATAATCCAGGAACAGGTACTTCACCCTTTTTACATGTCAGAAAATCTAGGCATATTTACAAAATCACACAAGTCCCTGCCTACAGTCTCCTCTGAATGCAGCAGTGCCTGTCAGCACAAAATAATGGCATGGCATAGGAAGCAGTGAAGACTGGTGTTTCTTAGTGAAACAACAGAGAAGATTAATGAGATCTGAATGCAGTTGTTTAAACAAAAACTTAACTGGTACATCAGAGTTAATCCCCATTCCTGGGGAAAGAACTATATAAGCTTCAATCATCACAGTTAGGACTTGAGTGTTACATGTTATCTCTATACTACTATCTATATACTCCACCTCTGTGCTAGCCCACATGTTCACTGCTGAATTAAAAAAAAAAAGATACTACGAAGTAAATCACTAGCATGAGTTCATATGGACATCTGTTTTTTCCCATCCATTCATGTGTTGACCAGACCTGACCTACTTAGCTGTGAGCAGCTGGCAGTGGATCAGCCTAAAGCTGTGACTCCAGACTCGCAGATCATGCAAGAAATACGTTTAAAGAGCTTCCTTTGCACACTTATGCTCCCTTTGCTTTTGACCCATTTGATAAAAACAGTAAGCACAGATGTCATCAGAAAAGGCAAAACTGTGAGCCTTACCATGTCTTTAAACGCCCCTAGAATGGCTGCTGTAATAATCCCCAGAAACAACCCAATAATGTTCAGGACTGTGGAGGACCACAGCAGCCTGTACAGGTGAACCACGTCTTGACAGCTGCTCACTCCGAGAAATTCATAGTAGCTGGAGGACTGTTCTGAACTGAAAGGGAATGAAAACATCATTACTGTGGGAATGATTTTGCATATAATATAGAGCACCAGAGGACCTGAATGCCTCCTGCTTACTGCAAAGAATATGACCCATACTCCCACTCACAGGTGCAAATAYTGCTCAAATGAAGCAGAGAAAGTCACTGTAGACAAAAACTGGCTCAGCCAACACCAGTGTTACTCCCAGCAATAGGGCCAACAGTTTGGCTGATCAGTGTTGGCGCCAGCGGGGATTCTYGTCTTTTGCTAAGGCTCTCCAAACACAGACATAGTCCTAATAAATGGACGCTGCCCTTGCTGTTGTATGCACTAGAGAGCAGCTACCAGCAGAAACATGCTTAACACAGCTTTGTTCATGGCTCACCTGGAAATCTCCTGCCATCTCTAATGATGGGGAAGGCAAGCAGCTTAAGCATTAATGCTACCAAAGGAAAGGAGATTTTGCCAGCTGGCTATGTTTGTTTACGGTGTCTGYCTGTGGTTTGAAATTAACAGATGCCACCGAGTACAGTATTAATAGACAGCATAATGATGTGCCTTTAAACTATGGATTGTSCTATCCAGAAATCTTTGTTTATCTTTCTGCACTGGTTATTGTAAATAATGCAATGGATATGGTAAATCAGGCATGCTGTGAAGTCTCACTGAAACTAAGAAACACCCTACTACAGAATTTGAAAACACTCCTTCCTGCACTTCTTCCCAGTATCTTCATTAATGCTGGTCCATTACTGAGCTCCTTTAAGCAGTTATTTAAGACAGAAAGATTTTTTTACACACCAACTCTGTTTCAGTAATTGTTAGGAAATTGCCATCAGATTACGTTGGAAGGCAGAGTGAATATTTTGTGAAATGTTCTTCTGTTCCCCTCTCCCTAGCACATGGGACAGTAGCGGAGATGGTGGGTAGGGAAAGCTSTTCAGGGAAAGGCAGCATGGAGAAACTCACAATGCTTCTGAGAAGAACCAAGCCAAAACCAATAATTTCTGGAAATGTCAATTCATTTGCTTTGGGACATGGTCCTGGCACTGTGGTTTAGCTACTGCTGGATTCACTTGGGCTGTATCATATGAGCTCAGATGTTGCTTGACTAAATAAACTCGTAGCTTCAGCTGCCATCAGGTTGATGAATTCTGACTTCTAAAGARGATCCTGACTGCACACGAGTCTGTTGTATGGCTGAGTCACTTCACATGACTGTGCCCCCTCCTCCTTCTCTTTGGCCACCCTAAGTACTGAAATTGCCAAGTCTGTAGGACAGAAAGACTGCTTCTTTACTTTGAATTTGTCCATGCCAATCCCAGGCTCTTCACTGTGGATTCCTGACACTGGTAGAATGCACATATTTAATTATATCACTAAATACTGTCACAGCAATGATCAATCCCAGACATTTCAGACGAAATGCCTGTCTTAGGAAGCTAGCACTGGGTCATGGARAGGGATTTTCTTCCTAATCTCGTTACTACCATATGCTTTAAGCAATGRAGTTTCATTCACTTTTTTTGATAACTCTGGATACTTTCTTACTTTTAAGAATCTTAYAATTTTCTCTATTGAGCTGAGCTGTTCAATTCACTGTTAACTTCCAGCTGTTAATTGTGTACTGTGGGAGAAAGCATTCTCAAAGTAAGTGTACTGCCTTGCAATTAAGACGCCCTCTCATTTGTCTGTCATAGAAAAGGTACCAATGTGTGGGTGTTTACCATTCCCATGCCATTTATTTTGTATACCTCCATCATGTCCAGATGTAACACATCTTACACAAGCAAAAGACTAACATTCATAAGGGATTTTAATCCATTTCATATATCTGCACTGACTTTGTGTCTGTGTGCATGAGAAATACATGTGCATGGATGTCTTCCCTCTAGTCCCGAAGTTCACTTTATTTCTCTAGTATAAAGAGGATCTAGGCAAGATCTACTCTTTTACRCAGAAGCCACATGTATTTACCTCACTGTGCCAGCCTCATTCTCCTAAACCTAAACCATTATGTCTGGCAGCACACTATCCAAAGCTTACAAAGGTCTAGATCATTCAAGGATGGTGACATGACAGAAGAAGGAGAAAACAAAACAAAAACACCCAGAAGAGGTAGGAAGGAAAAAAAGAAGGGAAAAGAGGGAAAGAAGAGGGAGTGTGAGTGAACTGTAGAGAGTTATGGAGGTTGCATGGCAAGACGAAAGTTAGGTGTGCAGAGAGCAAGCTGGGCAGAAGCTCTGCTCTGGGAAATTCTCCTCAGCTTCTTATATGTGCCAAGACATGATGCTGCTTGCAGTTGAATTCTGTATGTGCCAGCTGTGCAGTGTCAGATCTGTGAGTTTGTTTTATCTGTATTCCACATTATAAACCCTTGAGCTTGGCTGTGATGTGCTTTTCCTAATGACCCTTTTATTCCTGTTAAATTGCTGCATGGCAATCCTGTGTTAACCTTTCAGCTGACCTTCAAAAGCATATCCAGACAATTCCTCCCTTCTTATCCTCCCTCATCCCATGCTTTGTAATGATGAAGTCAAGTGGAAAGCTTCAGGAGACATTCACAAGGCCCTCTGTATCTATCATATGGCAATTTAGTAAAATTCTTTGCAGACAGAAGCTGACACTAACAGGAGTTCTGCATTTGTCTACAACGTAATCTCTACTCATGGTCACCTGTGTTCCTATTTATTTTGTTTCCCACTGTTTGGTAGAAAAAAAWTGGATTAATTAAATCTCACGGGAAAATTGCATTGCATAAACAACAGCAAATCTTGATCGGGCTAAGACTGAGTGATTGATTTTAGTCACATAGCAAAGAGCTTATGGGCATGTTTTTTTTAAAAAAAGAAACTGAAATAATGACAATGCTAACACGTAACCTCTGAGCTCTTCTCCATTATCTCAGGACTCCATCCACAGTGGAACTGGTTTGCTCAGCAACCTTAGAGGAGAAATGAGCAGGGTCTGGGGAAGGCATCCACATGCTATGCAGAACTGAGATATAACAACCTATTGTGTAGCTGAGTGCAGGAATAAATGGTGCCAGGACCTACTGCCTTCCCGGACCAGCACTGGTGGCAAGTCAGCAAGCAAATCAGCTGGCTTTGCAATGGTCATATAGTCAGTGGCTGAAAGGCTCCTTGCTCTCCCACGAAGCACCCACCAGTGCATGGGCAAGTAGCCTGTTGTGTGGTACTTCTGGCCTAAAGGCAAAAAGCTCCATCATTTAGAAGGAGGGACAAACAACCAAGAATTTCTCAGAGAACATTAACTGCACACAGGTACTTACTTCTCACAGTTATATAGGTCACAGCAGTAGCAAGTGTTACTCTTTACTTTCAGCTGGCACTTACTGTTTAAGGTATAACACGTCACCTGCCAAAAAAGAAGAGACTGACAATTATACTCAGTGTTTCAGTGCAATTTCCAAGTCACTCTACTCATCCAAACTAAGCAGCTGCTACAGTGGCAGGTTTTATTTACTGTCGTGCAGAAAGGATCCTGAGAGTCTAAAAACCACAACTGCTGGGCGTAAGGACCTTGCTGGCATTTCCAGGAATTTCATCTGGGGCAGCAGCCCTGGAGATTTGAGGCACCTGGCTATGAACCCTGCAGCCACAAGAGCTTAGCTGCAGCCAGAGCTGTCAGGGTTTTCAAACCCTTTGCTGCTTTGCTCGGTACTACTCTGCTAAGATTCAGAGCCTGTAGTTGTATGATGGGGATCCTGATGGCTGTGATGCAGGCAACTTGAGTCTTATGAGATACACCATGGCAAGCCACCAAAGTGGATAACCACACCACTCCATAACAGAGGGGAAATGGGCAAGAATGCCGGCTTCTCTGAACCGCTTCCCAGCACAAGGGAGCTCTTTCCTTTTGGAAACACTCTCCTGTAGAAGCAAATAATCAACAACAACAACAATCCCCAAGCCCACAAACAAAACTATTCAGAAAAGATCCAAGTACTCCAATAAATAAGTACCTTTTATAACAGGCTCTCAAATATAAAACTGAAAAGGTTATTTGTGTGAGCAGAATCCCAGGGCTTGGACAGATGTTAGAACAATAAATGTAGGCAYATGCAAGCCACTCTCTATCCAGACAAGAAATCATTTTAATGACYCTTAAAGTGTGGTGAGCATATATTTTTTCTATCTATTACAGCAGGCTAACTGAAATACTTTGTATGAAAGTCTTTCTTCTGAGATCTTTAGCTTACTGAGTTTGAAATCCTCCAGAACTGTCAGGTTTTCAAAGCTAGCAGGACAGGAAACACATTCTTTGTGTACTTTTTTATTCTGATAGGAAAAAAATGCTGTAACCACTGAGAAATATTCTGTTTGCAAAATGAAAATAAAATGCTTTGTTGAATAGAAAATTCCTCATAGTGAAAGAGTAGACACAGCATGCCTACTTTTGAAAACCTTCCATCAAATAGTCTTTCTCATTGCTGCTTAGCCACGAATGTTCTAGTCTGTGAGACAGACTCCACAGAAGATGCTAAAGTATGTTTCTCAGCTCATGATTTCTGGGTCTGTGCATCCTTCTGTCTGAAAACTGCCACTTGTCAATGATTCTGTACTCCTCATGTGTTTGTTCCGAATGGAAAGGAGAGCCTTATACACACACACTCAACACCAGACAATGTTCATCTCACTGCTGATCTCACACTTGCCATACTTGTTGCTTTAGTGGGATTTGCTTGAGCAGTGGAAGTTAAAAGGGTGTTAGAAGTTAAAATGTTGGCTCTGGATTGCTTTATTGCCCAGAAAGGCTGTAGACTAGTTTCTAATACAAATCAGCTATTCGACTCCAAAATGGAAATTAAGTTGTAAAAGGAGGGACTCATTCTAAGTTGCAATCCAGAAACGAAGTTCTCAGTTTGATACAGACGCGTCCCACCTGTCACAAGAATATCTYGTCCTGAGATACAATATCATTTTGTTAACCTTGTTCTGTTGTGTTTGAACTCACTGGGATTTCACACAGAAGGGCTTTCTGACCTGAAATCAGCTGTGATCTTCCTCAGCCTGAGCTGCAATTTACTGTAGAAGCACGTAACTGTCAGTGAAAGCATCAGCTTAATCAAGGTCTAGCTTGGAAGTGACTGAAACCTCACAGGTGGCTACTTCTCAAAGCAAATTGAAAACTGACCCTGGAGCCAATTCGTCTATTATCAAGAGCATTTTGTTGGAAAGCCCTAGGACTTTTGTACAGAGTAGATCTTAAGACTGTGGTTTTACTCCCCTGCATGTGATCAGCCTGGCCTGGGATTCACATATCTCAGAGACCCCTCTCTTCTTCTGCTACACGTGCATGGCTGGGATCAGGCTGCTTCGTAAGATGGAGCGGACTGCTAAAAGGGCAGTTCTTCATGATACACCGGCTTYGGGGCACGCTTCTGATTTGAAACAAAAATAGTTTTCTGCCTTCCAACTGGCAATAAGGCCAGTTTGTTTGACTCTTTTTACTATAGAAAGCAAAAAAGAAGAGGGAGATCAGCAAGATCTGAAATATATTTTTAACAGATTCTAGGCTACAAAGCWGTAAAATATTGGCCAAGAGAGTTAGTGTATTTGTTTATTTTTATCACTATATTATTAAAGCATGCAAACAGGAAGACATCAAGACACTCCTTTTTAGAAGATGAGTGAATAAATCAAAATAAACAAATATCTGTCTGGTGTGACTAAGGGTGATGGAAATAGGCCATCTGTGGGTATTCTGCATATCACATCCTATTTTTATATTTCAGTGACCAGATATTTAGCTTTTTCATGTTCTGGTTSTTTGTGCCTTTCTATCCCCTTAGCACCAATTGTTTTGATATTCTCACCTCATAGTAATTGCAAGAAAATCAAAATCCTTTTGCTTTGAGCAAGGGAAGAACTGAAGCCAGCAAACTCCAYGAGGTGGAGACCACTCACAAGCTAGCGATGGCAATCGAAAGGAAACGCACACTTAGTAAACAGCCTGCCTTCCTGGTTACGTGTTCACCTGGAGTGCAGAGCACGTCTGCTGGTCACTACCTGGCTAACTTCTAAAAGAGAGAGCCAAGCTCAAATGTCATGGATCATTAACTCTGAATTAGCSTATGCTGACTCTAGATCCAGAAAAATATGGACAAGCGGACAAGAATGTTATTACAAAGTAAATACTTTAAAAGGATACACTTTTCTTTTTTTTTTTTTTTTTTTTTTTTTTTTTTTTTTTCCTTTTTTTTTTTTTTTTTCCAGACTAGAGTGAAGAGTTAAGGCTGGCCCAACTTTAAACATTCCCAGAGCTAGGGAAAACCTGTGTGGCCAGAATCACGTGGCTGGGGCTTACCTGCAGGGAGGTGTAGTCAGTGTGACCTCAGCAAAGAGATAGTGCTACATACTAGAAATCAGAAGCATTTCTTAGACCATATCTGTGTCTGAGTGTGCATGCACACTTCAGAAAAGGATGGAATAAAGCTTACAGGAAAGGGTGTTTTTACAGGTCACAGGTTTGTTTGGATAGGTCTTTAAGCGAGGAGGTCAATGAAATATTTTTGTCATGCTTTTTTGTGGAATCAACAACAGGGTACCCTAACAGCAAGATTTAAGCAGTATTAGCTGTTTAAGCTGATGAAATACTTAGCTAAGCTGTCTAAAATTATTAACAGCAACATTCCCCATACACTTTTTCACAGCTATGGGAGGAATAGTGGTGAAGGACATCTGGCTTCTTTTAAGTTATACCACTGCTTGTCTGTTTTCAATCCTTCTCTGCTTGATTTCCTTCTCACTTCCACCAATTTACCATAATAAAGAAATGAAAAATAGGAAAAGAAACTAAATATGGACTTCTCAGGAGGCTAGCCATTTGGGCATGGATACTTTTCCGACCATGTTAATGTCATCGAGATAATAAAAAAGCTGAATACAGACCACTGACATTCTTGGCATATGCTCAGTAAATACAGAGGAGATTTGAATTCTTCTGGGGAATGCAGATGGATTCATTTAGATCTTTTCTATACCACTTGAAGTCAAGAAAAACCTTCTTAGATAAAGATGCTAACGTGACAAATACATTCCAGATAGCTACTATACAATCCAGGTAGGATAGGAATCATTCAGTCCCAGTGTAAATCCCCTGCATATAAACAGTGAAGCTGACTCAAAACTTCATTGGGTTTAATGTTTTGCAGTGATGGGAGGCTTGAGCACAGGAGGAATCACTTGTGGAAGAAAAAACATTTGGTTTCTATCAGTGCCCTACACACACAGATGTCCTCTCAAACACTTGTCCCTCTGCCCCTGCTCCCCAAATCACAGCAGAAATGMACATGTGATGATGTTACTTACTTCTGTCTGGTAGGCATCATACAGGAATCCTATTCCACTTGAATAAAACTGGCATCTTTTGTTATACAAAGGTCTGGGTTCCTACAAAGAGAAAAAATAGTCAAAAAACGCTCAGTCTGTAAGAAGTGTGAAGTCGTCATGTCCCATGTCCCCATGCTTACACCTCTGTGGAGCTGGAGCCRAAGTAGATGGTTGGATAAGCAGTTCACAAACTCGCATGCTGACTTTTTCAAGAATGGATCTCCTCAGAATTACATTTACCTCTCTCATTTTGCCAACAATCCATGTGAGTATATTAATTTTTCTTTGCCCTAGTTATCTCATTTGAGAGGACACTACCTGTACCCTTTTAATAACTTCCTTCCCCAGTGCTGAATAGTGCTGCTTTATGAGAAYGGTCCAGTCACTCTCTTTCCTGGTACAGTTCCTTATCTAACGCAAAGAATTGCTTTGCTATTCACCTTGAAGATATAGGAGTTCTTTTTTAAAGGATTTCAGCAGTGTCCACAGTGAAAACAGACAAGTTAAAATAGCTGATGTATTAAGCATTCTGCTTACTACATATACTTCAAAAGCCTAAAGCAAGACACAGAATAATTGATAAATGAACGCATTAAGGAGAAGCAATTCACAGTAAATTTGCTTTTGCCTTCTTTTCTGTTTATGCTTATTGCAAAAGAGGCATTCACTATCYTTAATTCATATTTTGCTTGTGACATCGCCCATCAGATAATATAAAAGAAGAACACAATAAAATATCCTTGACCAGAAGGAAGACATGTGTTTCTAAACTTGGCAAATGGCCATTTGAAGGCTATTGGATGCACACCTCAGCCAATCTCAGGACTAAACTATATTTGCCTAGGGCAGATTTGATGACTAAAGAGTTGTCTGTGACCAAGCATATATCCCAAAGCAAAAGGGGGAGAGAACAAGTTTTGTTGGCAACAGTGTCTTTTCTTAATATTTTGGCACTTTTAAATCTAATCCTAAACCACAATCTGTACCAGCAAAAAAACTCAAGTGCCCTCCAACACGTCAAACCTCTTCCTGGAAAGAAAGTGGAAACCCACTAGCTGTCAGTCCCTCTTTCCATGCTAATTTACAAGCAAAGGCATTCTGAATTGTTAGCAGAAATCTGTGTCAATTAATTTTCACTGTGACACCATGGGTTTCAAAACACTACAGGCCATCTAGGAAAAACCCCATAACTGCAGGAAGAGCTGCACTGCCTAAGWTCATTTCTCAGTATTCTGTATTTGTTGGCTAATGAAGTGTGAACTGTATAAATCTGCTGAGCCAAACTAGATAATCATTAAAAATGCAGAGCTAGGCAGGAATGCAGACAGGTCAATGAATAAAGCTCATGCATCAACTTGCTTGACTTTCTGATCACCCTGGCAAACGCAAGTGTTTGGACATCAGCTCCTAAGGGTTGGGGAAAGGTTAACTTTTTGCATCTAAAATATTTACTTGTAACACAGAAGCAGAAGAAAAAAGTGCTGAGTAATTCTTCTTCTCTAGAGGGAAAGCAAATACCACACAAACTGCATGCCATGTCTTGAACTAGGATAGAGTTCTTCTGTAGGTCTGGGGATGTGTTAGTCTTTAGTCATGACTTCCAGGGACAGAACTGGTGGGAGGACTAACAAGCTGTATTTTCTCTGCTAGCAGAGCAAGAGTAGGATTAGTCAAAGGCTTGGCTGCCCTTCTTTCAGACACTAGCATTCTCTAGCCCTGAATTCATCTGTTGCACGAGAGTTAAATGGGAAAGAAGGAGAGTGAGGACAGCAGAAAGGGCATGTCACAACAGCAGAAATGGCTTTTTATACCACGAGGAGCAAATCCATAAAAAACTGCTGTCCATCATATGCACAGCAGTAACAAACTTCACTCTGATCCTTAAAAATCCTGGAAGGGGGCAATGGTTAAGAGCATAGGGACTCAGGTGGTGTTCTCCTCAATCCTGCTGGTGAGGAGAAATGGCTTAAGGAGGAACAGATGGATCCTGTGACTCTACAAGTGGTTGCATAGCTAATGTCAGCAACAAGGATTTGGCTTTCACACTCATGGTACCCTATCTGAAGATCAAGAACTGCTTGGAAGAGACGTGATCCACTTAAGTGGAGTAAAAATATTTTTGCCAATAGGATGGCCCACCTGGTGAGGATAGTTTTAAACTAGGAAAAACAGGAGAGGGAGATGAGCATCTACAACCAAGTGAGGAAGTAGTGGACTGATCTAGCAAGTGACATGAGCAGGATGATTTGAATAGGACTGACCTCATGATCAGCGTAACAGAACTAACTGGAGCCTGCTTCAAGAGTATGCACATAAATAAGGAAGCATCTACAGGACAGTACAGAAACAGCTCTCATACCTTTTCTGGGAAATCAGCACGATCGAGTGCCCCTCTGATGTGCCTGTACACTAACACGTTCACCATGGAGAACAAAAAGGAAGTGTTAAAATTCTGCATGCAGTTGCAGGGCTGTGATTTCATTGGAATCATGGTGGCTCACACAATTGGAAGGCTCTCATGGACAGATACAGGATGTTTAGGAAGAACAAGGCTGGGCAGGAAGAAGGGCAACAAGAAGAATTTCTACAGGTATATCAGCAGCAAAAGGAAGACAAGGGAAAATGTAAACCTGCTGCTGAATGGGGCAGAGAAACTGGTGACAAAGGACATGGAAAAGGCTGAGGTACTCAATAATGCCTTCTTTGCCTCAGTTTTTAATGGAAGGACTGGCCTTCAGGAGTCCTAGGTCCCTGTGACCARTGGGAAAGTCAGGAACAAAGACAACATTCTTAGTGCAGAAGGACCAGGTTAGAAAACATTAAACAGACTGGTCTTACACAAGTCCAATGGATCTGATGGGAYGCACCCATGAATACTGAGGAAGCTGGCTGATGTCACTGCAAAGCCATACTCAGTTACCTTTGAAAGGTTATGGTGATCAGAAGAGGTTCCTGAGGACTAGAAGAAAGCAAATGTCATCCCATTCTTCAAGAACCACAAGAAAGACGATCTGAGGAACTACAGACTGGTCAGGCTTACCTCTATCCCTGAGAAGGAGATGGAGCAAATAATCCTGAAAGCCACTTCCAAACATATGAAGGACAAGAAGTTGATTGGGAGTAGTCAGCATGGATTTACAAAGGAGAAATCACGTCTGACCAACTTGAGAGCCTTCTACAATGAGAAGACCATCTTGTTGGATGAGAGAAGAGCAGTGCACGTTATTTTTCTTGACTTTAGTAAGGCTTTTGACACTGTATCCCATAATATACTCATAGACAAGTTGACAAAGTATGGGGTAGATAAATGGACAGTGATGTGGACTGAAGACTGACTGAACTGCTGGGCTTATAGGGCTAGAGTAGGTAACATGAAGTCCAGATGAAGGCCAGTCACCAATAGTGTACTTAGGGGTCTATACCAGGGCTAGTGTAATTTAACATCAAAACAGTGATGAGGTTTTGATTAGATTTTGTTTGTGACTGGAAGCAGCACTGTTCCCAGGGGAGGAGGTGAATGATTAAGCCATACCAGCTATTATTGCTTTATACTGCTTGCAGGAAAAGGGTGAGAGCTGTGACACTGAAGCAACCACTGTGAAGGCAGTAAATTCATTTGCATGCATGATCACGGTAAATGTGTATATTCCTTCATGCAACTAGTTTTGAAAATAGTATGTGTGGTCAATCCGGTGAACTCAAATCAAACAAATGCACGGTGATCTAGAGGATAAAGATAACAAAGATTAACTAATGAAGATAACAAAGATTAGCTAATGACTTCATTCGGGCACCCACAGAATTCAACACTTCAAGCATACAGGTTTTAAGTACATGTACCCTGGGGATGCTGAAAGGTCGAACGGGTAAAAGCTTCAGTTCAGATTTGATTTACATGCTACAGAGATGTTGTGGTTTGCCTGACTAAGGCATTTACATGAATAAGGCACCATGCAAACATTAAGAAGTGTTTAGTAATTCTCCAGTAACATGTCACACTGAATTAGCACCCATTGTACGTTATTTGCCTCCCTGATAGCAAGGAAAATGACACATATTTCAAAGCTATGAAAATACTCCTGCTGGACTGCTCATAAAATACTCCATATTTTTATACTGTTTGCTACAGACTGTGTCTGAATATAGGCTAYCCTGCAGTCCTTGAATCTACTGCTTATAGCAATACTGGTAGAGGCAGAACTACTTTTATATACTAGATATATGTGTTTTTCCAGCTATTAGCAGTGGCTTTAATATATATATCTACAATATTCTGTTACATCCTCTCTTACTACTGCATATAAATAAATAAGGTTATATTAAACAACATTTTCTGAAGTTAGACTTATGGCAGTTTGACTATATCTGCACATTATACACACACTCATACATAAAGTAAAATATCATAATATAATAAAAAGACCTGAATATGCACACACACAGCAGGAAAGAGGACTACTGCTCCTAAGCTCTGTGTAACATGGATACCAAATAACCACAACAAAGGCAAGCACAATTAGCTAAGAACTCATCTTTTCCAGATCTCAGAAGGACTGAACAAACCCCAACCACTTCTCCTTTACATCAGTAAACAAACCTAAGTACACAACCACGTTTCTATACAGGATTCTTCATCATTTTGTCAGCCTACTAGTGTTTGTCCTGCACATTTATCAGCACAGCTGTAGCTAGAAAATCTTTCCCACCTGCCCATCTCCAGTTAAAGGCAGTTACTCAAAGAAGCAGAAGAGGAATACATTATTTATTAGATATTACTATATTAATATTACATATTAATGGGAGGTATTACATAGTTCTGCTCCAACAACAGGGGTTGAGGAAGTTCCTGCTAATATCTGGTCCTGTAATGGGCTATGTTGGGAGATACTTTTGAACTTGTGGCACTCCAGGAAAGCTTGATGCACTGAAGCCAAAGGAAGGCTTGCTGCTGAATTCAGCCAAAACAGGACTTCGCCTCAGCACCTTCTAAGATCAGGCTACTGAAGAACATTTGTGAGCCTCTGGGATTTGACTAGCATTGCTCCCACAGGGCTTATTATTAGYCACAGCAAAATTTGGGTTAAAATTTTCAGAGGTGTCAGAAAAAGTCTGGACACCCAGATTCCTTTAACTTCACACAAATCACAATCRGTCAGCCTTGAAACCTGCAGAGCAAGCTGTAGTTTTCCATAATCTTATTCCATGTTTTTTATTTCAGTATTTTATTTGCATGTGTATTAGAACCTAGGAATGATAAACAGACAGGTAAGAGGGAAGGCTTTATGCCACGAAAGAGAAGAATTTGGTCCAAATATAGAGGATTTTGGTCTCACTGGTTGCTTTCTTTTAAGAGCACACAGCAAAAAAACCCAAAAAACAAAAAACAAAAACAAAAAAACAAAAGAAAGAAAGAAAGAAAAAAGCTCTAAGGGTGGCAGCACTTCAATGCATTATTTTTGTAAGAAAAGTATTCTTTGAACAGTATCTTCTGTGGATTTGGTATAACATCTTTGGGGGAGGGAGTTGTATGGCTTTTAACTGAGGTATGGAAAGCAGATTTTTCTATTCCAGCTCTTGTTCCCTTGGAGAATGCATATATTTTGGATAACATAGGGAAAATTCCATTTCYCTTATGTTTAAGTCCACTTTCTGAAAAGTGAGGTATAGCATAAACTGTATTAACTGAAATTTATCTCATACTTTACAGTCGCAGAATATTACTAATAATTTATTAAAATAATTATAGACTGAGAGGTTTTTTTCCAAGGATGATAGTATTTATTTAGTTTTAGCTTCCATGGCTGCATTGATAGAAGCAGATTCATTGGTGCCAG
This sequence comes from Rhea americana, assembly GCF_003343005.1. Classification (NCBI taxonomy): domain Eukaryota; kingdom Metazoa; phylum Chordata; class Aves; order Rheiformes; family Rheidae; genus Rhea; species Rhea americana. The sequence goes on along the minus strand of NW_028186823.1, from coordinate 901,451 downwards.
GGAATGTTCCCAGGCCTGAAACTCGATCATCTATTCCATTAAGTTGTTAAAACAGTGCGTGTGATAGCTTTGGCCTGAGTGAACTATCACTCTTCCAAAATAACTCCTGGGCATGATTTGGGAATTAGCCTGGGCCAAGGACCATTCTCAACGAGCAATGTGGACACTGCCATGCTGTTTGTGACTCTAAGAGACTCAAACAGTAAGGACGTGGGCCATCCCATGCCAGCTGGCCTGGGGACCACAGAACAGTCTTAAGCACATGTAAAAGACTAACAYAGATAAAACTGAAAAGTCCAAAACCAGACTTACGGTTATGGCGGCTCATTAACTTGAAATAGTTCATTTTCTGCTTGTTTCTTACTACTACATTTTTCTAGGTCTTTTTCATCTAWAGCATAGCTAGCAGTGAGTAGGAAAGGGAGGTGCCAAGATTTTTCAAGTTTAATTCTAAAAGCAAGCTGAAACATCATTCTTCAATGCCAGCTCAGCCACATGCCAGCAACAGGGTGCTCCTGGAGATTATTGCTCCCTTCAAGACCAGACTGACWGGTAACTTTTTGAACACAGACATGTAAATATGAACAAACAGACRTTATAGCAACTTGCTTTTAGGCTTTTCTTGAGAGCTAGATGAAGCACAGGTATCTGTCTACTTAACACTTACTGTCCTTGTAGCTGGAGGCATGAAAGTGCCTGTATCTGCACAACAGGCACAGGGGAGCACCCAGCCCGGAGAGACTTCAGACCAAAGAGAGAAGATTCTCATGAAAGAAGGTACCAGCATCGGAGGAGTTTGCGAAAGCAGACAGATTGGGTCACTGTGAGGGGCCCTGAGCTCAAGCCAATTGTATCCCACCCCATACAAATGAGCAGAAGTGTTCCAGATTTTTGGTTATTCTACATCTCCCTGTGCAAGAACCATCTCACAATCTTTTTCAACAACATTCCCAATGAGACAGATGAATGTCTCCTAAGGAACGCCACTGCTAAGAGCTCCTAGGGAATCTTAAAGAGTGATCAGTATAAGCACTTTTGTGCTTTCACACATAAACAAGAATAATTTTGTGTATTTTTTAAAATGTTACAAACAACTTCTATGTTGGCTGTGACAAGAAATGCACTAATTAATATTTGGGTAAAAAGTACATATGCTCAATACTGCAGCAAGGAGCTACCAGCTGTAAGAAACAAAACACCTCATATTTCTGTATGCCCCTGTACCTTGCAACTCCTACATAAAGCATAAGATTATACCTTCTGGAATCAGAAGCAAGGGGGTTTTTGTGATAACAGTTTTCAGCTTTTCTCCTTCACAGCTGAATATGCAATTTGGTTTTCATTGTCCAATTTCAAGACCAGAAGAGGCTTTCAGAACAAAATTATTTTGCATAAATTCACTATTTTACAAAAAGAGTGGAAACAATAACCTCCTGATTTCCAAATACTGACTCACATAAGCTGATGGAAAACAAATAAACTAATCACAATAATCATTTTTAACTGGCCAGATTCTTACAAACTCGTATCTTCTCTTGTGCTTGATAAAGAACCTTTGATCTCCTGGTAGACCAACAGAATGCCTTACTAATAGTTCATGCAAAGTTAAATTTTTGCATAYGTAGTTTGTACATACACAGATAACTGTTAAAATACTACTCCTCACATGCCTCATTTAATRTTATGTGTGTAAGTAATGGTATTATTTTAAAAACCTCTGCATTTCACAGAGCAGTTAAGAGAAAAGAGGTCACAGCCCAACCGTAGGAACTTCTGGGCCACGCATGTCTGCTCCCAGGGGAAGGTGCCTCCCTGTGCAGGCCAGCAGCCACCTCCATGGGTTTCTCTTCTTGCCCATCAACATCAGGGACCGCTCTTATAGGAGCGCCACACAGCAGCTCTGCGCCTTTGCTGTACTGTGTTGAGCAGATATGCTCCTTCAGTCAGGGCTACAGATGTTAAAAGCACAGAGACTTGAACCAGCTGCTGCACCTCCATCTCTCTTGCATTTACTTAAACATCCAAATGCTTAACAAATTGCTGATTATGTGACTGATAATCTGGAATACTGTGGTTGCTGCAAAACCCCATGTTTTAAAAAAAGCAACATTCTGATAAGTAGTCCAGACAGCTACTAGAAAATAAAGCCCTGAATTCTGTGATTCTGTGGAGAGAAATCTGCAARACAGCAATTCTAAAAAAAAGAAAAAAAAAGAAAAAATGTGTGTTATTTGAAATGAAATTGGGAAGTTGGGAAAGAACAATCAATTATGGAAAAAAAATAACTGTACTGATAATTCTTATTTGCTTTGTGTTTTGTCTATCTACCAAGAGAGTCTTTTCTAGATTATTAACAGCTGCTATTTCATTGTCCCTAATGCTCAGCTCATCAGCAGCTTTTGAACTCAAATGTCCGTCTTGTTTTCATTCATTAAGTGGGCCTCCAAGTCTACTCATTTTTGCATTTCACAATTTTCCTCCCAGTGATACCATTACTCTTTTGGTGCTTGTTCCCTAATTTTTGCTCTGTAGTTTGTCTCCTTATGCACATGATCTTAACTCATAACACAGAAAGTCATGGACACAGTCAGGGAGACTACAGTGCCTGGTGCATGSGGTCTGGAAGGGTCACTGCAGAAAAAAAGGAGCAAGCCATTTTTGGACTCCCACAGTCCTACTTTAGTGCATCAGGTTGGCCCTGAGGTTATGCTACTGCCAAGGGGCTGCAAGGTTTAGCTCAGTTGGTTAGAGCATRGTGCAAGGTTGTGGGTTTGATCCCCATATGGGCCACTGGCTTGAGAGTTGGACTAGATGATCTACAGAGGTCCTTTCCAACCTTACCAATTCTATGAACCAAAGTTTTCAAAATTTTTAGCATTTTTTCAAAATTCAGCATTCACCAGGGAAAGAGGCCTATAATTAACAAAGTATTGAGTCTCTAAGCCTTATAAATAGATTTTTACATGCTCTTTTGACGTAAGCTGTGCACTTGATTATTGTGTGTTGATTCAATGTCTACATGTATTGTCCCTGCCTTGCAAGTCAGGGTTCTCAAACTTATGGTGGGGCAAACCTTTCAACAGCCAAGCTATCCTACTCCTACTGCAACTAAGAGACATTAATGATCCCCTGGTACAAATAATTTGCTTCCAGCTTTGTTTAGATACTTAGGATGTAGTCAGGACAGTATTTATTTAAAATTCTTTGGGTGATGTCATGCCATGAGGGCAACGATGTGAGAATCACTGTAGAGTGCAGTCACTGCTTATCTTTTCTTGTGTTTCCCTGTACACCCTGCATAAATATAAGCTAGAAGGTAATCTTCTTCCAGTTTACGGACCTTGTCTGTCTTGTCTGCTATTAGGAAATAATCTAAATCCAGTGCTGAAAATAGGAAAAGCAGCTGGTATGGCTTAAACACTTCTTTTCTCTCACAGACCAGATCTATTTTATGCTATGCTTTCCATGAGCTCTTTTTAGAATTTCTATTTAATTTGAAAGACCAAGTCCTACAGTATTTTCTTCTCTGAACGCTTAGAAGCAGTAGACAATAGTTTCAGGTCTTCCTAGGCACCAAACACTCAAAAAGCAGCTGCACACTGTCACAGCTGAAAGGCCACATACCCGGATTTGTCCCACTTCATATTTCCTAACAGGTTTTTCTTCCATTTAAAATGTTTCATTTTGTAGTGGTAGCCTCAGACTCAGCCTTCTTTATTTGGGGAAGATTTCTGGGCTTGTAGTACCACTGCAGCCAAATGAAAAGCCTTCAGATGCTGGAGAGGATCCACTGCTAGCTGATGCRTACAGAGAGGTCTGTGTTTGGATGGATATAGTTCTATTAGGAAAAAGATTAAATCCTATTCAAATATTTTTTCAGTTGCTTTTGGCTACCTTTTGTCTGGCCTGAAGATAACAAAAGAGTCCCATCAGCCTTCACCAGCGTGTGTAGTGCAGCAGGATGAGTAAAGAAAGCAAAACCTACCTCCCTTGCACTTACTCATGCAGGTGCCAGCAGCCCGAGCACCTCTAATCAACACAGGTGTAGGTGGGGGCAGGAAGAAGAGCGGTGTGTGCACAGCTGTGGAGTGACATCCCCATCAGCTTGGGGGTCTGCATGTTCTGCTGTGCTGCAAACCAGTTTGGCATTAGAGGTAGTCGTTCTGGCTGCACTGGAGATTTGGGGGCCACAAAAACCTCCAGGGGGGACAACTACTCCCTTAACACACCAGACCTTCTGTAAATCCAAGCCTGGCACTGGGAAGAGGAGTACTTTTCTTTCGCCAAGTTTTGGTATCTAATGTCTCTCATGGTCAAGCAGYAGACCTCCCAATTATACCTGTAATAGCTTTTGTGTAGTTAAAATCTTAGGCTTCCCATTGGCTTTTAGGTTTCTCATGACACGGTTAGCTGATATTATTCAAAGCTGTAATTTTAGTTATTGTTTGATGCAATTACATATTTAATTGCTTATTACAGTTGATTACTTACACTTATTACATTACCTTGATTATAGGGTTTGTTATATGAACTGATTGCTCTGTCTTGATTATAATGATGATGTGTCATGTGAGTAATTATCTTTTTCACAAGAATGCAAGAACTGTTTATTCTGTTTCTGTTAATGTAACTATGTAATGTAATATAATATGAAGTACAGCCCTCCTCCTCCCCTTTTGCYTTAATACTATTAGAATAGATAAGAATATATGGGTCTCTAAGTGTACTACTGCAGGMACTGCCACTTTGTAAGAAACTAACCTTTACACAGCTGAAGTACTAAATATCTTGCTGACTCAAACATAGGGTTTTTTTACATTTATGATATTCTTGGGTTTTAATTTACATTAAGGAGAAGGAAAAGAGGCTACATCAAATGTGTCTAATGGAACAACATGTATTCAAWCAAAATACTTGAATCTTAATACTGCAGTGAGAAACACTGTTGCTTTTAATTTTCAGGGCATAGCAAAACACTGACAGGGGTTTTTAAATGTCCCCCATTWTAATCTAGGCAATATAATAACATCCTGGTGTACTGAAGTTTTATGCCAGACATTGCRCAGAAAACACATAAAGTAGGTGTTTATGCCCAGGAATTTGCCATCAAAGCTGTCTGTCATGCCTGTAGAGGGATGTCCCCCACTGACAGACATCACTGCACACTAGATGCCATGGTGAAAGGGTCTGCCCAAGTGAAAGGAAGTGCAGGACTAGACCCCTAAATATGAACAGTAGAGAGTAAAGGGTTCACTGTAGAAGCCCTGGGAGAAATGGGGGAGACATAAGTTATAAGATTAAGACAGTCTAAACAATTATTCATGTTCATGCATATGTTGGTTGTTCAGGTACCATGAGCTTTTCCCCATCTCCACTGGCTCATCATTTTGAAGCCTAAGTGCATTTCAGATCATATACATGGTGTTCTATGCTCCAAAGATGAAAAACACTGCATCTTCTGGTATGTGGGAGCATGGAGAGAACTGCACTGAGGCATATGCCCAGGGAAATTCTGGGCAGGATCTGTAGAAATTMTTTTATATGTATGAAATCTTATAGACACACTTTTTAAAACTTGGAATTTCTCACCACAGACTAACTAAATAAATTGCAAGCATAGATTTCCATAATTTAACTATTTTGGTACAATACATCTTTTCATATGMTCTAAAGAGTTGTAAATGATCCTCAGTAAAAATTTGTTGAATACCTGAGAACATACTGAACACTATTTGTAGCCATACAGTCAGCCAACCACAGACACCAATTTCTGCTACATTATATTATTACTCCTACCTATCATGGTTTCTTCTTAAAGATCAGACAAATAAAACCTCTAGTCTCTTTAAACCTTTTGCTCGGGCAAACTGCAGCACACACTTAAAAGTGTCCTAAATTTTTACTCTAATAGAATTTAAGGATTTTTTTTGTGCTTTGCTGGTTTAGATCAATGTGAATAAATGGCACCTTTTCCTCTGTTCACCTCACTAATTTCTGTCCAGGGCAATTSAAAGCACTGGTTTTCACTTAAATGATGGAAAAGAATGTGAAGTATTACTGCCATTAATTCTTAATTCTGCAACTACTACTACTTTCCCCCTCTATCTTTTTGAAGCTCTGATTTTTTTCTGACAGAGTATCTATTGTATCTACCTGTTTATAGTCCCTGGAAACGCTTCTGAGAACAGGAAACAATGAAGGAAATTCTTTTCTGCTGGCAGCCCATAAAAGGGAAGTAGATTATACTTTTCAGAGCAGACTGCAAGATCTTTGCCTCAGTCACCACCTTTTKCATGATTAAATTGTTATTAACCTACTTTGTATGTTTTGCATAGATTTCATGATGGCTAGTGCTTTGCAAAGTAAGGACAAACATGGAAATAATTCATTTTGATCCCAGCTCTTAATTCAATAAAGGTCTTAATTCAACAAAGCTAAACCAATTCCCACCATCCAAACTGATTTTTGGGTGTAGAGGAGTCATGTAGTGCAYTGAACAGATGCAGAAGATTACAACCTATGGAAACTAGAGTATCTGTGCCACTTTAAACATGAAGCAAATCCTGCTCACTTTCTCTCTGTGGAATTATGTGAGTAAAATGTGCAGAACTTCCCTCTGTTTCTCTATGGCTAATTTACAAAATAATCAATGGAGTCTGCATCTAACTAATTGCAATGAAAGCAAAGCTAAAAGAAAATGATTTAAGTTTAAAAGCCAAAGAAATAGGAAGTGCCAGATTTCCTATTACCCTCATTTACTAGAAGTTCTGCTCTGCTGTGCATTGACCTTGTGCTTTCTGTGAGACAAGGTCAAGTAATTTAATGGCAGTGATATTTAACCATTAACTTTCATATACTTACATACGCATGTCATTCCTGTAATATTTCCTTAGAGTGCAAATCATCAATTTATTTTAAAGTAAAATAAAAGAGAAGTCTTACTCCCTCTTTATTGCATGCAAATGTAGTAGGATGTCCTTTATTGCATCTTCAAGGAAGTTTTACCTCAAAGCTTCACTACTGCAGCTTGACCTACCAAACCAATGACATTAAAGGGGAATCTCAATATGAGGTGCTAAATTTCAGCAAGGGAAAGCCAATGAAGTTTGTTTATTTGTGCCATGGTGCTAGGGAAAGCTAGATGAGTCCTTGCTTCCCCAACAGTGAAGGCTTCTGTCATTTACAGTGGCCTATATGAAGAGCCAGGAGGGCCTGAGACAGTCTTCTCTCTATTGCCTTGTCCTGAGGGTTGCAGTATGGAATGAGGAGACCATGTGGCAGGTGATATAGAGAGATGCAGCTGGGAAAGAAACCAGATATCTTTTTTTTTTTCTTCCCATTGACAAGAGAATTGYTCTTTCCAAACACAATGTGTGTGCTGTTTAATGTTTTAGACATTTATATTTGGTTGTCAGAGTGCAAGCTCTTTTCCCTCAGCAAAACAAGTCACAGCAGGGAAGAAAAAGGGATTTTTAAGAATTTTCAACTCGACTAAACCTGAAAGGAATTTCACRGAAGAAAGAAAAAAGGGGCTGTACAACTAGAGGGCTTTCTCCCTGCCAATATGAGACATGCTGCAAATGGGAGGGGAAGATCTTAGGAGGTTCTCCAAAAAAGGGTTGCAGTTACTTTCATTGCTGGAAAATGTCTGGCAACTAAATTAAACTACCTTACCAGCTTCTCTGTAATATCAATATACTCAGGCTGTATGTGCAGTACTTGGCCAAAAGCAGAGGAACATCAGACCACAGACTCTTCAGAAAAATACTCTGAAGTTTTCTCCTGCCCCTCATACAGTGCTTGTGCTCTATGTTTTAGCCTAGAAAACACTAGCAAGCTGACAGTTTTTCTGACAATAGCAAGCTGACAGTTTTTCTGACAAGCCCTTCAATGCATCCAGAAGAGTCTTTATTGGGCTTTCTTGGGTATTATCTGATACCTAAGGAACACTGTTTTTTAGTAGAGATACTATTTCAATTATGCTCATGTTAAATATTATGTTTCCTTTGCAGATTTGAAGTCCAGAAAATGTGGATCAGAAATCTTTATCAATGGTTTTCAACCAAACYGTAAACTCCTAAATATTTTCTAGCAGCAAACAGGTCTTGGCATAGCACAGGGAAACCTGCTGACAAGAGACAACATGAGTTTTTACCTGACCATAGAAATAGTCCTTCTTTTGAGACGCTGCTCTAGAATGACCTGCTGAATAATACAGACTAAATAGTTTTACCTCACAATATCGGCATCTAGTTCATAACATCTGCCTAAGCTTCATGAAATCACATAGAAAGGCACCTTGGATTTAAAGATTTCAGTGATGGAGAACCCTCCATATCCTTGACAAAGCTGTTCCCGTATTTCAGGACTACTACCATCAAAACTGTGTCTATTCTATGGTTTGAATCTTTCTAGCATTGACTTCCATTTACTGCACATTATTTCCACTTAAAAGCTTTTGTGTAACAGACTAMAGAGCCCTCTCTGAGCCTTTGATTATGTAGATACATTACAATGGCCAAGATCAATTCACTTCTCAACAGTTTCTTTTATAAATAAAATAAATGAAACTTCTGAGCTCTGTTGCTAGAAGGTGCTGCTCTAAACTTCGAACATTTTTTGTCTAAATTCCTTCCAAGTTGACAACATCCTTTGTGAAGCACAGAGAAACACCAGAGCTGGAGTCAGTAATCTAGCAATAGTCTCACAGACTATTTCTGTATTGCCAAATAAAGAGAGGCAGGGACTGATCTCCAAGTCTGAGACCAAGTGGACTCATCCACATAGCTTCGTTAAACCATGTAGTGCAGGTTTCTTTTGAAGAGAGTTTACGGGGGTGGTCTAAAACAGAGCTGAAATGGGAGCTAACAATTCAGCAGGGGTCTGATACTTGAGTTTATTGCATAGCAGCATAGTAGATGTGGCTACTAATACTTATAAAATGCCTGTCATTATAGATAACCCAACTTCCTCATCCTAGTGGGCATTACAGCCCACTAATTCAGGGGTCATCTTAGCTCACTTAGYTACATCACCCTGGGACATCATGCTTTTATGTTCAGACTTTTTACCACATTGATGCTTAATCCCTCTTCAGATCTGCTGCCCTCCAGAACCCAGCAGCTCCATCCTACAGCTATGTTCTTTTTGTCCACTCTTGTCTGTGCCTGTCACCTATAAGTACTAGCATGGCAAAAAGGCATCCTGAGAGCCCTCCTTTGGCCAAGGAAGATTCTTCTGGGAAAAACATACTAACCTACAAGAGCACTGATGTAATCACAGTTACTGTGGAGGGGACCTTCACTTAAAAGGAGATGATTTTGCTTGTTGAGTGTGCACCAGAGCAGTCAGCATGGTGGAGTTTCCATCTGCAGATGTCTATAACTTGTTCCAGAGCTCTCCAAATTAGGATGCAGACCTATCCAGCATGAGGAGTTCTTTCTCTGTCTGGACTATGAGGATCAAGGAAGAGCAGTTATGTTTTGATTTAAAGTACATCCAGCTGCATCTGGATGCATGAGCATAATTGTTACGTGAACGTAGTCATCTTGTAGTTGAAAAGAGAAATCTTGGAAGAATGACTTAAGCTGGCTGCAAGTGTCCTCCTTCCTCCATCTCTTAAAACAAAAAAGAATAAATTCCCTTTTGTAATTGATTGGTACTGTAGGAAGGTGTTTTGTGCTTCCTATTTCACTGTTAGATGCAAGATCTAATACTAGTACTTAATACTCCGAGATGATAGACCATTGCCTTAAAAATGCACTGTATGCTAACTAAAGCACTTTGTATTTAAGAAGCTCATCAATAAAACATTCTTCACCTTGGTGGACCTTCAGTGATAATGAAGAAAAGTGTCTGAGAGCTCTGCACTAAAGGTAAAACAACGCATGCCTTTTGAAATTGAACATCTTCAGTATAAACAYCACTGTTGAGCTAGTGCTAGCTTTCAGTTAGACATGATTAGTGCTCACTCTTGCTAAAAAACCCAAACTCTTTATGGTATATGCTGTGCCATGCTATTATATTAATGAATCATGYAGGATAGAAATGAAATTAAAAGTAATTAGCTGTAATTTTGTCTCATGTAGCAGCATGGAGAAAGTAAAATGCATTTAGGATTTTCCTCCAGAGAAGAGTAAGAATAACTTAATTGAGATGAGAAATTACTTATTGTTGGAGTTGAGTCTTCTACTGCCAGTTGTCAAGGTAACAACTTCGTTAGAAATGAAATACAGCTATTTGTTTTTCTATTAAATAAGAGGCCAACAGACTCATTTAGAACATTTTCAAATGGCTTCTTAAAAGATCTGCAAGGCCTGGCCTGAAGTGTGCATGGCTTTGAGGCATAAAGGTAGGGCTTGAGACAAGCCATGGCTTTATGAAGTCCCATCGTAGTGCATAAATGCAGTCTTTATCAGCAAAGCTGCCAGGGAACCCCTGCTGCAATTTTTGGCTGCCTTTCTGTAATCTGCACAAGAAACTTCAAAGAAAAGGTTTGACATTCCTGGCCATTACAYGTACAACCACCAGATGGTGCCACAAAACACACCAACTCTTGAACACGTATGTCCAGCATTTGCCTACTTGGAAGCAACAAAGAGTGTGCAGCTTGCTAGTGCACAGGCATCCCTGCTTGGACACTTGTGCTTATAGCAATATCTTACCTCTCGCCTTGTGCTGGCAGACACCTCTGTGTCTGCCTGATAAACTAGATGAGCAACCAATTCAGCAGGGGGAAAAACACATATGACATGTTTTTTCCCTTCAGTCTGACCCCAGGCAGTCTCATGAGCCTTAGTACTGATATACAAGAGAGGAGGCAGAAACATGAAGCCAGGGGAAGGAGGGTGCCACTTTTTGATAGCCACCCTATCTCAGTTGGCTCACAGAGATTTTTTTTGTTCTCAGACAGCTGACCTGAGCCACAGTACTCTGTAACCCATAAAACACTAAAAAATCTGATGTTTGCTGAGGCTGATAAAACTCAGACTGCTCATGTAGCTTCGCTGCGCTCCTCAGGAGCCTTATGCAGCTCCTTGTGAAGGAAGCTAGAGCACCAAGCAGCTCAGTGTCCTATCAAATCCATCCACTTGGACTTTCGCCTTGGGAATTTCCAGTCTAACATTTGATACTTCTTCTGCACTCTCAAGCCCTATGTTTCTCCCAGCTCCACCAGTGCTCACTGTAACTCAGCAGGGATAGACTTCATCAGCAATGCACTATTTAATCAGCTCTGAAACATACTGATTGGGCTTTCTGATCAATGCCCTGAGAATCTGGTTCCTGATGCTTTCCTGAATGCTCTCCCTAGATGGTAACCTGGACAAGGCAGTTTTGTTGAGCCTGTTCTCCACTGCTGAGGCAACAGTGTCTCAACTCTCCCAACTCAGGGCATTCCCCTTTCTGACTTTATAGGAGGGTTGCGCTTGTGCCCACAACAGTCCCAGCCACTAAAAGACAGCAGAAAAGAGCAGAGGCTTGAGAATAAACAGTCTATCTTCTTAGCAACTGAATGGAGAGAGAACAACTCATTTAGTTTCACTGCTGCTCGTTGATCCTGTGTGCACAGCCACTGGCCGTATGATTTTGCAGCTTCTCAGACTAAAGGCATAAAATACCACATAACTAGTAACATATTTTTCCACATGTTTTCTGTGAGAAAAAGGCAACATTCACCTTCCTGAACAGGTCTGTAGCTGTAGCAGAGGCCAGAGAGAATATGATGTTCGCAGCAATGTGTACATGTTTAGGGCCCACAGTAGTTCAATCTGGAGCTCCACAGTTCCAGGCAGGTCATGTGCTGAACTGCACGAGTGTACAGACACATCAGCACTGTCACACTGTGACTGCAAATAAATTCAAAGCAGAAGGATCAAGATCCAAAACTATAGGCAGCTTCCCATGGGAGGAAGGGTTGTATTTGCAGTATTTCTGCCAGAACTGGGAGTCACAAGGCAAAATAGTCCYGGTCTAAATTCTTTAAGAAAAATTGAAAGAACTAAAACTCACATCCACTCAAATGTTAGTTTTTCCTGGGACTGACTGGAACTGCAGTTTTATAATGTAACTATTTGTTCACTGGATAGGGCTACCATATTTCCATCACATAGTATGGCAACTTTTGAGCTCTACTAACCAGAGGTGAATTCCCATCAGCAACCTCCAGAGTAAGACTCACCTTCCCATCAAGTCTCTGCTCTTCCCAGAAAGTGARTTTACATAATTCCACTCTTACTAAACAGTATACTGATTTAACATGCATGAAGAGAAGACAAATACTTCAAGTTTAGTTTCTAAACTTACAAAGCTATATGTAATTACCCAGCTGATAATGCTTCAGCCATTCACAGCCCCCACAATCAAGTGGAAGAAAACAGAACAGCTGAACAACTTGGAAGAACTTTTAAGATACTTTAGCCACACACCTCTTGGCCAAACTTTTTACTAGACCTTACAGTTCTCTGTAGCAGAGGAACAAGACTCCAATAACAAGGGGATAGCAGAGTACATACRCACAGCAATTCCTATATGTTGATTTATGCTGTCCCTTCACTGCAGCACATAAAACCAGACTCTCTTAAAAATCACTTTCTTTTAAAGCAAGTTCATGCCTGGCCATAAACTGCARTAAAATAGAATTTCAGCTAAGCGGATGTACCAGTCATTAACAACAAGGTACACAGGGGTCATTATCAAAGACTTAAGTGCTATAAACACAGAAAATTCAGCTCAAATCATGTTTAAAAGAAAGCCAAAATGTTAATGAAATGGCAATTAATACAGCATTCAAACCTCTTTACTCTTTTCTGTCAGTGATACAAGTTTAGGAGAGAAATTTCATGCCTCTTTAAAAATGGCTGAACCTGAATCTAAATCCCTTGACTGTATTCTTTTAGTTTTAGTACAATGTCAATGCAAAATCCTGCATCTAGGATGGAAAAACTTCACACAACAATTCAAGCTGGCTAGGTAGCAGCTCTGCAAAAAAAAGAACTGAGGTGCCTGTGGACAAGCTGAACATAAATTAGCAAGGGGGTCTTGCAGCAGTGATGACCAGTTGCCTAGTAGGCAGTTTGACTGGGATGCATTAGCAAGAACATACCCTGTAGACTAGCAGAAATGATTATTCCCCTCTGATGAACCCTCATAAGGCCACATCTGAGTATAGTGTCCTATTTTAGTCCCTCTCCAATACAAGAAAGATATGAACAAACTGCAGCAAGACCAGTAGAAGGCCACTAAGATGACCAGAAATCTAGAGAACATGATGTACCAGGACAAACTGAAGAAACAGGGCTTGTTGAATGTGCAGAAGGGAAGGTTTAGGATGAAATCTTTTTGCTGCCTTGAACTAGCTGAAGAATCATTATAGAGAAGACAGAACCAAAGAGGTGCCCAGAGAAAGGATAAGGGCAACAGTCACAAGTTGCAGCTTCACTTACACATCTTTTGGTGTTCTCATTCTCGATATCCCAAGCTCTTCAGCTCTGATCCACCTTTTAGTTGTCTATTCTTATAAATTTGCCCTGATGTTGTCTGTAAATTCCACTCTATGCACAAGACCAAAGAACCGTTCTCATAGTCAGAGGAAACTTCCCCTGAGCCCTGGGTTTCTCCCAGAGCTTTCAGGCATGTCAGAGTTTCTTTTTATCCCATACTACAGGAAAATGTGACTAGCCCACATGTCAGTATTAATGTTTTCTGATTCCCAGTTAAGTATGTAAAAAGATGATACACAGGAATCATCTCCACAGCTTAAAATGTTTGTCCATGCTCTAGCTACCTGTCATCTTCCTGACCTCCTCAAAATGCTCTTGTAGAGTAATTTCCTTACCTCCTGAGTGGATTTCTTGTTGCTGGCTATTTTAGGTTCTGCCTGATGGATAACCATGAAGCTAAAAATCATCACATCACTGAACATTAATTCTTGGTTTGATTTGTTGCATTTGATTCTGGCTTTTTTTTCCTTGAAGGTGAAGTGTGCAGCTGAAGGGGCCAATGGCAAAATTAACTTAACACAGTAAATTACATCTGTACTATTTTTCAGATAAGCTAGTGCTACTTTAAATCAAACTACTTTTCTTCCAGTGTTTTAATTTTATAAGTGCTGTGCTCCAGAGCTTTCCGTTAAACAAAAGGTTTTTAAACAAGTCTTAAATAATTTAAATATCTCTTTTTTGAAATACACCCCCTCCCAGGAGTAATTTTTGTCAATTTTATGCCTTCTTGAAAAGAAAACAGAATAGAGAAAGTATTTTATAATTCCATCTGCAGTTTTATAAGAGCAGGAGAAAATGTGCAACAGTAATAGTCTCCATTCAAAAGCAGGTACACACTCAGAAAAATCTATACTGTTGTGATTTGTCTTCTCAGCATCTCTCCCAACTCAAATGAAGTTAAAAATAAAATTAAAAACAGGAGACACTTCTTATTCTGAATTGATATTAAGGACGATGTTGTATTTGTTGGCTTCAGCTAGCAGTTCTCCTCCAGGAAGGAAGGGGCCTGTGGTCTTGGTATCATGACCCAGATACTGCAGAGGTGAAAAAGAATACAGCCCAGCTTCTCCTTATTAAAGCATTAAGGCTTTAATGCAGACCTAAGCACCTACTCTGACATTCCAGGAGTTTGGCTTTTCTTTGAGGATAATTTAGTYTCATTCTCCAGCAGTTATCCCCTAAAGGCAGTGGCCAAAGTACTAAGAGCACAACACAAATCTGAAAACAGTTGGTAAAAGCCTCTGGGGGAATGGACGTACTGCATTGTTACTGCTTCTTCTGAAGGAAATTAGCTAAGTAAAGCAGAGGAGAGGTAATAAATTACTAATGTAGCAGCAATGACAGCATAGTCTTAATGATCCACCTTCTTTAGAAAAAGTCCCAGCTTTATTATAAGACAAATTGAGAGTGTCCTTACACTACCCTCCTACAGATTTCCCCAAGTATGTCAGTCAGAAAATTAGGTGATGTACATCTTTATTTCACTTGATTTTATTAAGTTCCTTGTTAGACAGAGGAATAGAATGAGATGATGTCCATAAGCACACATTAAGGGCATGGCACAACAGCAAGAAAAGTCATGCAGCTATTTATGCTCTGATAAAGAGGAGGTAAATACAAACCTAAGTATCATAAATGAGACCCTGTTTCTTCAGAGGCAAAAGTATGATAATGTTCAAATACGATATTGCTGTTAGATTTAGGTAGGAAGCAATATAGTTTTCCAGACTAGCTAAACAAGGTATGTGAAAGGAACTTAAAGTCAAAAGAGTAAAAACTGATGAAGCAAACACCTAGAAATATGAAAGGGCTGAAGTTTATCTCTGTGTTTGAGATTCAGCATACACAGTGTCCTCTGACACAGTAGCTTGCATTACAGAAGTCAAAACTGTGTCTAACTTCAGTAGTGGGAGTTGTAGCTGCATAATTGTATCACAGTCATAAAGTCAATGCAGCTGTTGCTGCATCCATCCTCCAACCATTCSAAGTGTGGACTGTATGCTGTACACAAAGGATGACTACAGATCACACTATATTTATATWCAGAATGGCACTGATCTTCTGAAGACTCTGCAAAGCAATCAGGGAAGACTAAGAAGCTGTCATACCATAAAGCATAGTGGAAACACATGGAAAATCAAGCAAGTCACAATGAACAGCAAAGTGATGCTGAACTGGAGCTACTCCCATTGTGGTAAAGGCTTTGAACAGATAAACTATAATATTACAAGCCAATAGCATGTGGGAGAGTGATCTGTGCATTCAGTAAGCATGAAATGCAATTATTCTTTTTAAAAAGAACCCAAGTTGTTAACATTTTTCTTCTTATACAAGTGCAATTTGAACATTTCCTAATGATCAGATCAAAGCAGGCCAAAAATAAGTCTGATTCCCAYGAAATTACGAATCAGGCCCAAAGCCTGAGTAAATGGCAATAGTTTTCTGGGGCACAACCACTGTGAATTTTCAGGAGCARGTAAGGTGAGCAGGAATCTGCTTGTCCCCTCCTTTAAGTGCCTCTAATGGAAAAGCTCCCTARGCTTACACTCCCATCTTAATCAAAAATAAAGTCATACCAGTTTTCATGCAGCATAAAAGCAGTGCCAACCAGCATAAAAGYAAGCTGCTTCAGTTTCTGGTAGGCTCTGTTTAGCACAAAACATGATTTTAATGCAGAGTGTGTATTCATATTCACATTGCACAACTCTGTTGTTTATACCAATAGATGTCTCCTTCCTTGTGACATGCACACAAGGTTTTGAAACCCACACTTGGTATAAAGAGTGAAAAAAAAAACCCACTGTTTTACAGCTTTATGATTCACATGATCCAGAGCCTAATTCTTCTGATGCATTCAGTAACAAAAAAAACAGACACAAACACAAACACAAACAGAAAGATGCTCAGGCCCATGGTATTTTGTACCAGTGTGGGGCCATCATTACTTGCTGTATTATTCAGCACAGTACATCTGAGTCTCAGCAACTGTTATAACATTTAACTTATTATGTCCTGATACTTTTTCAAGATTAATTAAGAAGTTGTCTTTTGATTGATTTTTAGGTATTTAACCATAAAAGACAGAGCAGCCCACAATACGTATCTGATATATGAAACTGATCTGTGCAAATCACCCTATGCTCCAATTTGTCTGTCTTTTCCCTTGATGGATCCTTCTTGCCTAATACTTTAATTCAAACTTTGCGAGTCAAAAAAATCACTGTCTGTTTTAAGTCTGTGTAGTGCCTACCTTGAAAAGGTGTTAGGGCATGAGGAGGATGCCTAGACACTGATGGGTGGTCATGAACTACTGGTAATGCTACTGCTCCTGTAGTACTATAAATGTCTTTTTGAAGCAAAGATGGTAACAGGTTTTACTGGAGGAAAGGGGATTGGGTTTGGAAGACACACTGGAAATATTAGTCACTTTGGTTACTTGATCATGCCTTTGATCAGGTATATGGTCAGGCCTGGGTTGTTCTCTCTCAGTAGACGTCCTTTCACGCAACCTCTAACCAAAGCCTTCCACTCTCTCTGCTCTCTTTGCTCCACGAAAATGATCCCTTCTGTGCTGGCACAATCCACTTCCCTGCTAAAGAGAGCAATGGCATTTTTGGTGATCTTCACTGTTTGGTGCATTCCAATTCCTGACTATGCTCACAAAGCCTATCTGCAAAATGAAATAAAKGCTGGTGGCAGCTGAAGTGTCCTTCCTTTCCTAAGCAGGTATTAATTTATACATGCCTGTCATTACATCATTTTATATAACCTCAGTATTTGGAATTCTCTGAGAGTTGAGTAAGTGGCTGGCAAAATCTCTGGGTATTGGCATGATGGGCTTTCCTGACAATTTTTGCCAAAAGACATATCTCTAAGAAGAATTATCAAAAAGATTAATATGCTGCTAAACCAGAACAAAATGCTTTCCTGCTAGAAATTACATAAGTAACAAAAAATGAAAGATGACAAAATTACTGTACTTACTATATGTCGTGCTGCAAACACTCCATCAACTATTGCACAACAGAACGCTGCTACCACACCAAAGCTGATAAACACGATGGATGCTACTAACTGAGAAGAGAAAAACAGATTGAGTAATGTTTTCAATATAWTTCTTTAAGTAAAACAGTTATACTAATTACTATAGTATTCTTGAATGATGTTTTCCCCTGGTGTCTTCATATTGTATCAGCATGGCAGGAKACCAGTCATGCAGAGGAAAAAGAAAAGGCAGAAATTCTTGATGCTGAGTAGACATACAGTCCAATCTACTAGAAAAGCTTAAGTTTCCTAGTAAAAATTAAGTCAGATGTAAGAGTTACTAAATTCAGTGATGATTTCTCCTAAATTAACTTATTTAATAAAACAGCAATGATGTCTATAGGAAGCACAGCAAAAAACCATATTCCTGTTGGCTCACATCARTCTCTAGAACTTTGCTGTAGTGGCAGTAATTCACAAGTAAAGACATTGCAATGAATTAATAATTAGTTTGTCAATCCTCAGAAAACTTTTCTTACCCCAAATTGTTTTTGATGCTGTACGCCATTACAAAATCACAGAATCACAGAATAGTTGAGGTTGGAAGGGATCTCTCAAGATTACCTAGTACAACTCCTCTAYTTGAAGCASAGTCAACTAGAACAGGTTGCCCAGGATTGTGTCCAGATGGCTTTAGAGTATCTCCAAGGATGGAGACTCCACAACCTCACTGGGCAACATGTTCCAAGGTCCACAGGATCATAGAACAGTTGAGGTTGGAATGGACTTTTAGTACAACATCCCTGCTCAAACAAGGTCACTTAAAGCAGACTGCCCAGGACCATGTCCAGACAGGTTTTGAATAGCTCCAAGGATGGAGATTCCACAACCTCCATGGGAAACCTGTGCCTGTGCTCAGTCACAATAAAGAAGTTTTTCCTCRTGTTCAGATGGAACTTCCTGTGTTTGTATGTGCCTGCTGCCTCTCACCCTATTGCTGGGAACTACAGAGAAAAGTCTGTCCCCACCCTCTTGACACCTTCCCTTCAGATATTTAAATGCATTTGTAAGATCCCCCTCAGCTCTCTCTTCTCCATGCTGTATAGACTCAGCTCTCTCAGCATCTCCTCAGCTCCACTCCTTTAATCACCTTAGTGGACCTTTGCTGGACTCGAACTGGTAGCTCCATGTCTCGTACTGAGGAGCCCAGAACTGGGCACAGTATTCCAGGGGTGGTCTCACCTGGGCTGAGCAAAGGGGGAGCATCACCTCCTTCGACCTGCTGGCAATGCTCCTCATAATGCACCTCAGGATACCATTGGCCTTCTTGGCCACAAGGGCACACTTCAGGCTCATGGTCAGCTTGTTGTCCCCCAGGACTCCCAGGTCCTTCTCCACAGAGTTGCTTTCCAGCAGGTCAGCCCCAGGCCTGTACTGGYGCAGTGGGTTATTTCTTCCCTCCCCAGGTGCAGGACCCTGCACTTGCCTTTGTTGAACTTCATGAGGTTCCTCTCTGCCCACCTCTCCAGWGTGCTGAGGTCCCTTTGAAYGGCAGCACAGCCCTCTGGTGTATCAGCCACTCCTCCCAGTTTAGTATTGTTAGGAAACTTGCTGAGGGTGCACTCTGTCCCTTCATGCGGGCCATTGATGAATAAATTGAACAGGATCAATACTACTGACCCTGGGGGGACRCTGCTAGCTACAGGCCTCCAACTAGACTCTGCACYGCTGATCACAACTTTCTGAGCTCTGCCACTCAGCMYGTTCTCAATCCACCTCACTGTCTGCTCATCTAGCCTCCACTTCCTGAGCTTGTCTATGAGGATGTTATGAGAGACACTGTTAGCCACTCTCACAGTAAAAAAGCTTTTTTCCTATGTTTGAATGGAACTTCCTGTATTTCAATTTGTGTCATTGCTTCTTGTTCTTTCACTGGGTGCCACAGAAAACAGTCTGGCTCCATCTTCTTTACTCCATCCCAATGGGTATCARTCTCAAAACTGATACTATATTTCAGAATGACTTCTCTGGACTGCAGTCTAAGCAGCCTGCAGTCCAATCCAATCATGTCTCCTGTTTCATTTTGCTTTTAAACAGAACCTTTTTTTCAAGCAACACTGTTCTTCTGAATTCCTTCAAGGATCCCAAGCTTGAAGTGCACAAAAAATGATTTAGCACAACTTTTGCGTATGGACACTCTATTGTCATATTCCACAGCTGCAATAGCAGAAATGCCTTTGAGTGTAGCAGATAAGAAAGCAAGCATGCTTGGTAGAATCTGCTAGAATATCACAGCTTAAGAAAGAAGAGATTCATTCATGAACTGGATAAACCAAACAAAAAACAATTTCCTAAACCAACCTTACTTTCTGCAGAGGAGGCSTATGTTCTTTTATAAATCATACTGTACAATGTTTTTGTGGGAAACCATTGCTTAGGTTGTTCCCCATTCTCCRTGCTTTCACACTACTCACTAATGATTTCAGGATACCATTTCTGCTGTCTCAGGATCTCCCTTCTCTTTCCTCTCCCCTGCAATCTTTTGGAGATTTTGACAGTCACACTTAGCATTCACTGAGAAACATAAGCCACACTTTTTTGACCTCATGTTTGCATCYTAACTCCTGCAACTTCAAAAAGCAAAAACAAAGAGAAAAACTTATGCACACGTATCACCTCCAAACATCAGCTTTTTCAGTCATCTAATCTTTATATTGAGCATTTTATTCCTAAGAAGTAATGAAACAAATGAATAAAGCTCATTAAAATGCTGTCTTTGTGGACACCTGTAACTTAGTAATCAGCTTTTAGAACACTTTTACTGCAGATACCCTATAGAGAGGGCAGCAAGTTTCATCTCAGAGCCACTTATTATAGATATCCTATCAAACTGAGACCGTAATGCTGACAGTATAAAGTCCATATAGCATCAATAGGGGACACAGCATTAGTATTTTCCCTCAGAAAAATGCATACTGGGCAAGTAAGAAACTATGGCCTTAGAACCCTATAGCATTGGGAAGACAGCTCAAAGCTGTATCAAACAGTTGGAAATAAGAGCTCTCAGCRAATCAGCAAAAAGTATAGCTTAAAAGTAGATAAAAGAATCACAGCTTTCAAATGCTTTTTGATACAGTCTTTTAATCCTTTGTTAGCTTGTAGAGCAGAGAAAATGGGAAACCTATGTCTTTAGGTCATATCTCGTAATCACAAGCAAGCCAGCACTGCCACAGAAGTTGCTGTATAATCTGAATACTAGGCAGAAGTAGCTGAACCTCATGTTACTGGCTGATCTTGTGAACCTGTACACCCATCACAGCCAGCTCCATCCTGCAGTGAAGAAATGGAAACCCTAAGAAAACACTGCCAGCTGCATCACTCTTTGAAGCTTTCTATCTTTTGGCTCTCCAGCGTGGTGGGTCGTGTCTTGCGAATCCGGCTATCTAAAGATCTTGGCATGCAACTCATAGGATCAAGAAGCTGTGTGTTCCTTGCAGAGCACTACCATCACTGCAGAACAGTTTGGCTGTGCTGCCCTGTTGCAGGTACATTTGCTACACTGGTCTCCTTATTTGAAAAAGTAGCAGTGTTTGAAAGTTCAGATTAAATCATTATTGTTTGACAGCCCTATCTTGTTTCTGAAGTCATAGCAGTCAATCAAATAATTAGTGGGCTTAGCCAGGTGCTTCTAGATTGCCTGAGCTCAGGATGAATTTACTGGAAGCTGACCTCAGGATGGCTTTCCATTTCACACATGAGCAATTTACTGATGATTTACAATTCCCAAACCAAAATTTTCCACTCTTGGAGATTGTTTAAACACCTAATAAGAGTCTATTGGCCTTTCAGGTTCACCGTRTAACTACAAGAGACTACACACAAAGATGTACTGCAAACTGACTCCTTAGGCAAGTTGGTGACCATCTACCCATCGAGCGGTTGTGTGGAAGTCAAAGGTTATCAGCCAAATTGTGCTGTTCTTATTCATGCTTACTAGCAACTACTTCACTGAGTGAGCCCTTTGAAATTAAGAGGACAATTTCTTGACTAAAGTAATATTTATTACAACGCAGAAGTTGCAGAATGCGATGCTACATCATATGGGGTTCTTCTGACTTACTTAAATGGACTTATGTATGTTTCAGAAAGACAAAGGCATTAACATAATAATGAGAACACAAATAATTCMTTAAAATAAAATTACAGATTAATATTATCTCTCAAACCTTCCTTTGCTCAGTGAGAATGTGGAAATACATAAACAAACTATGAAATGAACTATTTTTAAAATAGCAGCCAAGACAGCCTAATGAAGAGATGTTGTAAATTCAAAAGCTAATTTTCCTGAGTGGTGCATTATTGCTCGACTTGTGAGGTTATTGAGCCTAGCAGTGTCAAAAAGGAAAAGTAGTACAGTCATAAATGAATACGGAGTTTTTTTTTTCTTTTAGTATCAGCTAGTGTAAAATAGAAGTTGATAAGTAAAAGAAATAGAACATTTTAAAAATAAAAACTGAACCATCACATCATCTCATCTCCATTTTTAATAGCAGTATGTTTTGTCAGCAAAATCCTTCATTATTCGTAACAATATATGTTAACAGTTACTCACGAAAGAGCTTTGCTCTCAGTGTTAGACTGCTTGCTATGCAACCAGGCTTCTCTAAAACTCTTATTATTGGAACGTATTTACTATCAGTCCTGGTAGAGAATATAGTAATTTTCTTATTTCCAAGGGAAGTACGAAGTTCATTAACTAAACAGTGAAAACTGTACAMTGTGGGCCTACCAGTTAAAACTAGAAGTTAGCTGTTTAACACAGATGTTTTAGTAAATGTGGGAGTAAAACAGTAGTTAGAATGAAGGACTTATGCACACACCATTAAGTGAAGAACTATTATATTCAGTCATGTGACAGAAATACAAAAGCATTCAAAAATGAAAAACTAAAGGTTGTACAGCTAAATACCTGTATGTTGCCTTCTTTAAGAAGACACACATTTACTGCTAAGAATTCAAGTCTATTAGATAAGCTTATGCAGATACACAGCGCTACCAGCTGCATATGGCTCAAGTCACTGGTATTTGCCYTCCTGTGCAAGTGAGCCTAGAAAAGAGAACCATGCCAGGGGACATCCCTCAGTCCTGGAGGTCAGCCACATACTCTGGTTGGTTGTCAGAACTGTATCAAGCACAGGTACATAGTCTCCCAATACAAATCCCAAGCCTGGTTTTGGAGTTAGAGTGGGCCACAGACCATGCCCAATAGGGAGCTGACAAGTGCCACATAGGCAAGCGTGGGACTCCAGATGATGCAGCCCATAGAAGAGGGGTTTGCTCAGGGATGCTCCCCAAGAATTAGTGAACCCCAGGTACCCCACAGCTGGAGTCACACTGTGGGGTTGCTGTCACTTAAAGACACACCCTCTAACGACCCCACAATTGACATGACCAAAAGAGAAGTGATACTGCAGACCCACACCATAAACATCTAGGTGCTGCAGAGCYTGTTAACAGGCACGTTGTTACCAGCTGAGCAGTGCTGTGGGCTGAGCACTAGGTCACCTGTTGACGTGCACACTGTTACTGACTTCAGACATACAGCTTTTGGCAGCTTTTGTATAGCTGTGGGCTGGCATTGTTTTCACTGGCTATAAAAGAGAATAAGATACATATGTTTGGTGTGTGCTCAGATCCACTGTCAGCTGGTCTGCACACCTGAGAATCCACCCATCAGCGAGGAAGACCCTGATGTCCACAATGTGGTGAGGAGAAACCAGGGAAAACTCTACTGGAAGGGTGGCCCATAAAGGGTGAAAGCAGTTGCTGTCCCATGAACCTGTGTTTAACTATAGAGTTCTGATATGTATATATATTTTCAGTTCTGTTGTATGTCTAGCTTTGCTATACTTTTAACTTTGTTATAACCTCTTAGTTCTAACAAATTCTCATGCCTGACAAATGAGTTTGGTGCAGCTAATCCTGGAATCCAAAAGGATCCTGGATGCCCCTCTACTAGCAYGTCACAGGAGTATGATGCAGCCTTTCTCATACTTTACAAGTCCCCATGTACTGAATCATAGGTTGCCAGCATGGGGTTCTACAACATCAGGAGACACCATGCTAGACATGCAAACCAGCTTTTGTCCAGCAGACCCAGCACACAGAAAATTATATCACTCCCAAGCATAAGCACCTGCTTATTAGAGGCTAGTACCTCCCGGCTGTTTTCAGTATCACTGTCAAACATCCCCATGAAACTTGCAAGGTTCCAAGTCACAACTGTGACACAGATCTCATTTCTTCACAGCTCTCATTTAGCCTTTACCTCCCTTCAGTCAGACATGACTGTTCAGATTATACTGGTAATCGCTTCTGAGTGCTGGATACTTTGTGAGATACCTCATTCTCTTCAGACTAAGCAGACCTAAAACTTTGGAATCATAGAATCATAGAATTTGTAAGGTTGGAAGGGACCTGTGGAGATCATCTAGTCCAACCCGCCTACTCAAGCACAGTCACCTAGAGATGTTAGACAGGGTTGCATCCACGCAGGCCTTGAAGATCTCCAGAGAAGGAGACTCCACAACCTCTCTGGGCAACCTCTTCCAGTGCTCTGTCACTCTCACAGGGAAGAAATTCCCCCTCACGTTCAGGCAGAACTTCCTGTGGTTGCCTCTTGTCCTGTCACACGGGACAACTGAAAAGAGCTTGTCCCTGTCCCCTTGACACCCTCCCTTCAGRTACTTATACACATTGATAAGATCCCCCCTCAGTCTTCTCTTCCCCAGGCTGAAGAGGCCCAGCTCTCGCAGCCGTTCCTCATAGGGCAGGTGCTCCAGCCCTCTGATCAYCCTCGTAGTCCTACGCTGGACTCTCTCCAGTAGCTCTGTATCTCTCTTGGACTGGGGAGCCCAGAACTAGACACAGGACTCGAGATGAGGCCTCACAAGGGCTGAGTAGAGGGGCAGGATCACCTCCCTCCATCTGCTGGTAACACTCTTCCTAATGCAACCCAGGAGACCAGTGGCCTTCTTGGCCACAAGGGCACATTGCTGGCTCATAGTCAACCTGTCATCTACCAGCACTCCCAGGTCCTTCTCTGCAGAGCTGCTGTCCAGCAGCTCAGCCCCCAGCTTGKACTGGTGCCTAGGGTTATTYYTYCCTAGGTGCAGGACCCTGCACTTGCCCTTGTTGAACCTCAGGAGGTTCCTCTCTGCCCAACTCTCCAGCCTGTCCAGGTCTCTCTGAATGGCAGCACAGCCTTCAGTGTATCAGCCCCTCCTCCTAGCTTGGTATCATGAGCAAACTTGCTGAGGAGGCACTCTGTTCCTTCATCCAGGTCATTGATGAAGAAGTTGAACAGGATGGGACCCAGTACTGAGCCTTGGGGGACTCCACTTTTTGTTTTCTCCATCACTACCGCCTCAGATATAAGTGACATTATATCTCATTTTTTAAGCTCATTTTCTCATGCTAAATGGCTACTTTGGCACTGCACAGGCTTCAGTGTCTCCAAGCATCGTGCTCTTCATCAAGTCTCTGGGACTTTTTCCAGGCAAAGGAACAATCACGATTACTCTCACTGATGTAAACTGAGAAACTCTGTCATCTAATTCCTTTTGCTTTGAAAAGTAAAGGCATTGCAAAAGGCTGAGTAAATGTTATGCCACAGGTTTGTAAAGCCCTTTTTATCCCCACAGAAGCTGAAGTAGACATACTTGTTAAAGAAATACATGGAGCAGTTCACTGTAAGTTGTTCCTAACGTTAGATTTCCAGAGATAGAATTTTTTTCTGTGGAATTTTTTACTAGTTTGATTTGCCTATGTCTCCAAGCTGAGCTTGATGCAGGCTTAAATAAATTCACTGTGCTTTTTCAGTATGCTAAGGTCAAAGATGTAAGAACAGAAGTTTACAAAAGCCGTATCTCCATCCAAAACACGACAATTTTCAATACCTGGCACAATCTTAACGAGGAACGGTATCTGTTACTATGGCAACTGAAGAAGACTATAAATTAATAGTCTGTAAAGCTATGAAAACAAAACTCATTGCCTTCCACTCAAGATACTGCTATCCACAAAATGCTGCCTGTGTTATTAGGTAGGAGGGTAGAAGAGAAAAGCACCTTTGTCTGTGAGCTAATTTTCTCTGATTTGGCATCTCCTCTGTATGTCCCCTTCTCCTCCCACAAAGACCAATTTTGCCCCCTGCCCTTGGGCTAGAACTTTTGCTTCTGTGGTGAAAATTAAGCTCAAGCAAGGCTCCTCCATTAGTTCTCACAACTGGGCTAATTAGGTGGTTTCCCATTACACTAGCTAATGTGCTTCACAATTTATGGCCTGCCAACCTACTCTTTCCAAAGGCTGGTTCTTCAGTAATAGCACTGCTGTAATTGRGGCTCTACTGGAAGGCTGTCACCCCAACAGATGGGATTATGTCATGTTCATTATTCACTAATGCCAATTCCAGTTGTAGTATTGGTTACAATGACATGAATTCCTAATAATGAAAGAYTCTTATGATGCGCACCCAGTGCCCRCAGAACTATTTCCCAGACTGGCTTCCAAATGAAAGAAGAGAGAAAAAGAAAACACTGAATGTCAYTGTTTTAACAGCACAGTCCTGGGAGCAACTGAAAGAACTACACATAGAGGAAACAGCCCAAGAAGACAAGGGCTGGGGCTGGGTCCCATCCATAAACACAGAACTTCCTTCTGAATTTAGTACATCTAATAATGTAGCCAAYACATATAGCAGATACCTCTATTTCCAAGAAGGTGGGGCAGACATCTTTGAAGGACTCCAGACAAAGACTCTGTACATAGTCAGATGTGTCTTGTGTTTTGATCAACTGACCAAGTTAGAAATCTACTTTTCCCCAATATCATCACTGTTGAATTTGGCAAGTCTAGTAATATGTTGTTGAATACATTCATTGTCAGCAACTGATTCAGATTTTCTTCTCTCATACTGTCGTGATTAGCATCTTGGGGTACACAGCTGAACCTATGTAACTGCTCACTGTCATCTGAAATGGAGTCTTCCTCTCCTGTCCTTAGCTTTCGTCCCAGCTTCCAGCCCTCTCTCCTGTTCCCTCTTTCAAAGAAGTGCATTCCCTCATACTATCTCCAGTGCTTGTCTGAGTACACAACAAGCCAGTTAAATTCATTCACCATGCAGAAARCTATTGGTTCACACAAGTGAGTTAAATCAGGTTACCACAAGGGGAGACAAGCATTAGATCCAGTGCAAATGAGAGGGTGGCACCACAGGGCCAAGGTAGAAAGGAAGGAGGTAAAAGTGGTGGCAGCAACTATTAGGTTGTCTCACCAGCTCATGCAATTTGCACTCCTAGGGATTRTCAAAATAAGAGGTATGTTTTAACTATAATGAAAAAAAATGATACAGAGTGGGTTGTTTTTGCTCTTTGTGGTCTAAGAGACTTTTGTCTTCCTGCCTGTGAAGCAGTTCACTGTTTTCCAGTATCATGTCAGGGATAATTAAGAAAAACAGCAACATGAAAGGCCAGTTGGTATAACACAGCCAGGAGAAAGTTCCCATGAGAAATTTAAGCAATCTTACAAGTATAAAAAGGCAGAATTAATTAGATAAACAAATGTTGTGAAAGAATACAGAAACCACATGAGAAGTATCAATTATTTTGCCAACGAGAAAAAAAAAATTAGAATCCCCTTCAAGTTAAAGTCAGCATTTTCCTTCAGAAAAWTTCTCCTTTCTCTTGTCCCACATCCTGATGGGCAAAATGGTAAAAGGCAGAATTCATAAGATATTTTATTACTSCTTAGATATACACAGGTAATTCATATCATATACAAGCATAGTTAATGGATATTTGATTCTCTTTTTCTGCTGCAGAGGTGTTGATGCTCAGCTTTTGCAGGTAATTGCCTAACTGGGCCAGTTGCATTAGCAAGGGACTGTAAAACTGCCTGTTGTTAGGAAATGGGTAACAAGCTGACATACAGTGCCAGCTTTCCTGGATGGTTGGGTAACACACAAGAGTAAAGAGATAGCACAGAGCATCTGAGTCATCTATGCCTAGTAGTCCAGGAAAACAACTGGATCTTTAGGACRCAGATTGTTTCCTTCTTGGTCAGGTAAACAGGCCTCTTAGGCTACTGAGAACTTTACTTGTGACATTCACTATGCCAGTTACAGAGATGAGGGAATAAGCATCTGATCTAATTAACAATATGCCCAGGGTTGTGTGACGGATGTGCTTGACCATATGACAGGAGGTGGCTCAAAGAGCMAGCCTGCTGTGAGAGAATGTATATAATGGATGACGTATTCTTCTGGTTGTCACACAGGGCCGCTGTCTCTCCAAACTCTGGGAAACTTATCAGGCACAGCTGAACAACTCAGCACCAGGCAACATCCAACACCTGGGCCTCCGGGGAGGGGCCAGGCAGCAGTACCACACTGCACAGAGGGAAGTGTGAGATGGTGCGGCATGTTCACCTCAGGATATGAAGCCTGAGGGAGCTCTGCAAATTCCCAGGCATCCAGCCAGCCAGTGTTCTCTGCAAGTGTTTAATGTCCCAGGACTGTCTATGCACATTTACACACAGAAACAGTAATCACTTACCTGAGTCAATTAGACAGTCTACTCTGCTCTTCTCTCACTTCCTAATATTAGCAGTGGATTCTCTGCTGCAAATACCTCTATACATAGTCAATGACTTCTTCACAGTAAGTTTCCCTGCACACTGACTATCTAAATGTTTAACTGGCTTTGGCTCAGTTTCTTTCGGCTACATGTTTTCAAAACTATTTTTTTTTTCCTCTTGAGAAGCACAGGAACACACATCTTCACTTCTTCCTCCATCACGTTTGGCTTCCTTAAGGGTTTTCACAATCCAGCATGCTGGCATACCTGTTCCAGAGGTCTCCATCACATTATTCCTTCTGCATTCATCAGCATGTTCACTATTACCTCCCTGTCTCTATTAGTTTAAATTCTCATTCCTAGATCTGAATTTGCTACTATTTCAATTTTGCAGCCCTCCTCTATGGCCTTTTCACTTCATATCTTGTCAAAGAGGGACATGATGGAGTCAGCCATTCCCAAGCAGCCATCTTTGTTTATCATTTCTCCTTATTGCACAGAAGCCCTTAGTACAAAACTCCCCTTTACAGGATCAGTAAGGTTGGAAGGGACCTCTGGAGGTCATCTCGTCCAACCTCTCAAAGACTTTCTGGTGCTGGTTCTCCTGGGGCTTGAACCCAGGACCTTCAGCATGTAAAGCAGATGTGATAACCACTACRCTATCCCTCTGCCTAAGCATCCATGTTGTTAAGCTTCCTCACAAGGTTCCCCAGCCATCCACACGCACAGCATCTCTTCCATTCTCCTTCCCCCTCTTCCTGTTAGCTAGCAGAGGCCAAGTCACTCTCACAGTTTTTGAACATAATTCAAGTCATCTCAAATCTCTTGAAACAATCCTTAATTTATACCAATCCACTCTGCACTACTCTTGCTGCAATTTAACTTTTTTTTCTAATCTGCTAAAGCACTTAAGGATACAGTTTCTGTGAAAGATGCTGTATGAAATAAAGATGGATTTTCACGTATTTTTATCTTCAAGCAATGAAACAGTGGCAGGAATTCAATCAATAGCCATTATGAAACATGAAATAAAGTTATTGAGCAGGGTTATTTGATTAATATATTTTTCCTTCTCTCATAATCCAATTTCAGCTGCAAAACCAGATCTAAAATAGCCAGGAAATTATTTCAAAGAATTGTTTTATTAGCAAATCTATACTAGAACAATCCACCTACTGAATGAAATCAACCTGTATCAAGCAGTTTATGTGTCCTTAGATTTCAACACTGGAGCCACAGTTACATTGCAGTCAGAGAGTGAATTTAATATCTGTTGTGAATAATGAGCACACACATTAAATTCATGATCATTCATTCATTGGTGAGTAAACAGCAAYCTTGACTCAGTTAAAATTGGCACCTCTACTGGGACACCGTCGGTTTTCTTGAGAATATGGGAGAGTCTAAAGAGTTCCAGTTACTATCATCCAGTAGCTCTTACTAAAACAGAGTATGTTGGAAAAAAGATCAAAGTGTACTTGGTTCACATTTTCCAAGACAAAAAACAGAAGACACTCTAAAAAAGCCTCTTTTTTAATCTCCTGGGGCAGGCTAATTTTATTATCAATGTTGAAATAAATAGTATGTCGTGTGTCATAAATGTTTGTGCTTCTTGGTAAAAGATAGTGAAACTGATACAGATCAAGACTACTACAGGCAGTACCATTTTAGCAGTGGGAAGCTTTTTTACACCAAAGTTTGTTAGTGTCTTCACAAATCATCTTCCATGTTAAAATGACTGCATTTAGTTCTCAAGCCACACACATTCTTTATCAGAACTTAATCACAATTAAATTACAAGCTTTTATGTAGTGAAGTTCTACTTGTACAGTCTGGAAGATTGTATCTGGCCAACTGGGAGACTCGTCTATTTAATTTGATCTCATTCTTGAAAAAGAGGATCAGAAATCACCTTTTTCTTTGAGCACATTCCACCTCACTTTCTCATCCACTCACAGAGATGCTTACCCAGGCCTCCTTCCCAAGACTATTTTTATCCTCTGCCTCCTTCTTGTTAGGGAGAGTAATCAATGTCTTTATTGTTCTACAAACACATTTCATGGGTCATAAAGTTTATTTCTGTTTTCAGTTGTGTGACAGTAAATCCTTTCATTACATAAACAACACAAGAAAACAGATTGGCAAAAAAGAAATATCCTATTATGTACTTGATACTGCATGTTGTGTTCAAACACAGATTTTAAAGGAACCACATCCTGAAGGACTTCCACTTTAACAAGATAGGGGATTTAAACTGAGTTGGTGGCTTAGGTCTCTCCCTCCAAAGAACAGTGCCAATCTTTAAAAGCTGGACAGAGGAAAATAAGCTGTGCTGCTGTGTGCAGCACAGTATACATGCATACTTCTGTTTCTATAGAATTTTAACTTCCAAAAGCAAATTGAAGCTTTTTGAGCGGGCAATAAAGTCCTCCAAATAGAATTCAGAGTTTCTATTTCCTACTTTTTCCCCTTTGCACTGAATTTCCAGTTTATCTCCCAACTTCTGAACCATAGTCCTAACATGGTCTAGCCACAACATGGTAGCTGTACTGGAGTACTAGGTACTGCATCAGTGGAGTACAAGGTCCACCTGGCAGCCAGTTACAAGTAGCATTCCTCATGGGCTGATACTGGTGCCTGCGTAGTAACTTAGTTGAGGGGAGAGTGTGCACCTTCAGCACATTCAGTGAGGATGTGATGTTGTCAGGCAGCAGATGATACACTGGAGGGCAGGCAGGACATCAGCCAGCCCCAGAGAGGGGCTCACCAGAGCTTCATGCAGCTCAGCAAAGGCGAATGCAAAGTCTCGCACCCAGGACAGGATAACCTCATGTCACAGCATCGGGGATTGACTGGATGGACAGCAACTCTGTGGGAAGGGATTTAGAGGTCCTGGTGAACAACAGGTTGAACAGAAGCCAGAAGTGCATCTTTGTAGCATTGAAAGCTAACCACATTCTGAGCTACATTAACAAGAATACAGTCAGGAGGCTGAGGCAAGTGATTATTCCCCTTTATTCAGCACTCATCAGGCCCCACTCTGGAGCAACATGTCCAGTTTTCAGCTATCAAATATGCAAAAGACAGAAATAAACTGAAAGGCATCCAACCAACTAAGCTAGTTAGGGGATTGGAGCACACGATGCATGAGGACAGCCTGAGGGAACTATGTTTCACTGGAAGAAGAGAAGGCTTTAGAGGGATAAAATCGCGGTTTTAGTTACCTAATGAGAGGATATAGAGAAGGGGGAGCAGACTCTCCCGGAGGTAAACAGAGGCACAGAGGTATAGGYGGCAGTGGACAGTTTGCTACAAGGGAAATTCCAATTGGATATAAGGAAAACAGCAGTTCAGCACTGAAACAGAAGCCATCAAGGCTGTCAAATCTACATCATTAGAGATATTCAAAATTTGTCTGAGCATAAGCCTGTGCAACTCATATAACCTTGAAACTGTCCCTGCTTTGATTAGCTGTCGGATCAGAGGCCCTTCCAACTTAAGTTATTCTATCGTTCTGGGGAAAAAATAAAAATGGGGGAAAAAAGCAGAAATTAMCACTCCATACCCAATATTCAGAATGAATATGATACATTTTTAGGAATACTGAGTCATTCAACCTTACAGAAGACAACAGACGCATAAAATTTTGAACTTGCCATTAACTCTTTTTTAAGTTCATTTCCTTATTACTTGTACTAAACTTAGAAGTTTTATTTATATTACTTGGAAAGACTCACTTTAAATATTAAAAATGAAAGAATTGCATTAAAATATTCCAAAATATTTTACTAAGCTCTTTATTCATAGTACCATGAATGCACAGTACCATGTTTATAGCACTGAAAAGAGACTGGCAGTTTAGACATAGGCTGTCCTATCTAAACTCAGAATTGTGTAGACTTGTAGTATATCTTTTTCCACCCCCCTGGTATTACAGAAGAGAAATAGAACTGTCACTTAACATAAGATTCTTCCTACCACACTTTTGCCATCTAAAACTCAGGAGTCTTGCCTAAAATACTCTTTAATACTCTTAGGAGACAAAAGAGGGAGAATCCTCCAAAGGGCAACTCATCACAAGTGTCTAAAAGCTAGGTTTAAGAGACAAGGAAGATACTCTCAAAGAATAAGCTGCTTACAAGTTGTATTTCTTATCAGCTAGTAAGATGCTGCTATACTTTGAAAAGAATACACACTTAAAGAACAACAGACTCACAGAAGAGMTGAGGTTAGAAGGGACCTTTACAGATCACCTAGTCCAACCCCCTGCTCAAACAATTTCACCTAAAGCAGGCTGCCCAGGACMATGTCCAGACAAGTTTTGAATGGCTCCAAGGATGGAGGTTCCACAACCTCCATGGGAAACCTGTGCCTGTGCTCAGTCACCCTCACAGTAAAGATGTTTTTCTTCATGTTCAGACTGAGCAGTGTTGTGGGCTGAGCACTAGGTCACCTGTTGACATGCACACTGTTACTGACTTCAGACATACAGTTTTGTATAGCTTTTGTATAGCTGTGGGCTGGCATTGTTTTGACTGGCTATAAAAGAGAGTAAGACACATATGTTTGGTGTGTGCTCAGATCCACTGTCAGCTGGTCTGCAGACCTGAGAATCCACCCATCAGCGAGGAAGACCCTGATGTCCACAATGTGGTGAGGAGAAACCAGGGAAAACTATACTAGAAGGGTGGCCCATAAAGGGTGAAAGCAGTTGCTGTCCCATGAACCTGTTGTTTAACTATAGAGTTCTGATATGTATATATATTTTCAGTTCTGTTGTATGTCTAGCTTTGCTATACTTTTAACTTTGTTATAACCTCTTAGTTCTAATAAATTCTCACRCTTGACAAATGAGTTTGGTGCAGCTAATCCAAAAGGATCCTGGATGCCCCTCTACTGGCACGTCACAGGAGTCTGAACACTTCCTGTGTTCCAGTTTGTTGCCTCTTGTCCTGTCACTGGGCACTACCGAAAAGAGTCTGTCCCCGTCCTCTTGACACCTTCCCTTCTGACATTTATACACATTGATAAGATCCCCTCAGCCTTCTCTTCTCCACACTGAACAGGCCCAGCTCTCTCAGTCTCTCCTCAGAGAGATGTTCCACTCCCTCCATCACCTTAGTAGCCCTTCACTCCAGTAGCTCCATGTCTCTCTTGTATTGGGGAGCCCAGAACTGGGCASAGTACTCSAGGKGTGGCCTCACCAGGGCTGAGCAGAGGAGGAGCATCACCTCCTTTGACCTGCTGGCAATGCTCTTTGTAATGCAGCTCAGGATACCATTGGCCTTCTTGGCCACAGGGGCACACCCTTGGCTCATGGTCATCTTGTCCACCAGGACTCCCAGGTCCTTCTTTACAGAGTTGCTTTCCAGCAGGTCAGCCTTCAGCCTGTACAGGTGCAGGGGATTATTCCTCTCTATGTTCAGGACCCTGCACTTGCCTTTACTGATGTTCACAACGTTCTTCTCTACCCATTTCAARTCTGTGAAAAAGGTCTTTTTAAGAAGAGAAATGCTTGAGCTCAAACAAGTGTCAGTATCCCTGAACAGGCTGTCTTTATGTAAATCCCTGTCTGTTTCTGACACATGGTGTTAAATCACACCACAAAATCAACTCACAATTTACACTGGGAAAAAATGATAATGGGTCTTTCCACTTTTGTCAATTTTAAAGGTGCTAAACAAGAGAAGGATGATTGCCAATTTGTTCAATTCTTATCCTTTTCACATCAACATTAAGTTCTTTCTGTGAATTGCATGWAATGTGAGCACACAAAAAATAATCATCGAAACAAAGAAGTGCCATTGACTTTGTCAGAAGTTTGACTTTTTAATGACAATTATTACCTTCACATGATCTGCCTTTTACCTGTACTAGTACAGACTTCTTGCATTTAAGCAGACTTCTTGCATTTCAGGCACCTATACTTAGCATTCCCTGAGAAGTCTGAAGAAATAGCTTTGTCTTTTCTGTTTACGTGCAGAGCTTCATGTCTTAACCTCCCTCATGTTTTCAAATTCCATTTTTGTCACAAGCAATGCCCCCTCAGCTAAAATCACTACAATCATCTCTGCAAACAAGCCAAGGACCAGGATTAGTCAGCTGAGCATTAGATTTATATCTAGGTACGTCCTAGACTTGTCCCTGAGAAAATCATCTGCGTGTTAGTATGAAAAAAAACAAAACAAAACAGTAAGATTCAGCAATGGATAAATACAGGACTCGGACCTGCTGCAGACAACTGTCTTCATCACAAGTAATACTGAAGTCTGTTGTAACTTACATCTCCTTAGGGGCCATCCCTGCTTCTCTGACCCTTCCCCTCTTTCTGTAGCCTTTACAGTTCTATTCCGTACTTTCTCCCCTTTCTCCCCGTGCTCCATTTCCTCCTTTGCTGCTGCTTTGCTGTAGTTCTGCTGTTGTCGGAGTAACTCCCACTACCTACTGAAAGCTCTTGTAGGCAGTACTGCAACATTACAGGTGTTAGAAAACCTGACATTTATGGTGCCCTTGTATCCCCCAACCACACTTGTAGGCACCACAGTTTCAACATGTTTATTTTCAGCCTTGTGAACAGTATGGCTTCACAAGATTGGCACTGGAAAGATCTGAGTGTGCAAAGTGTGAGCCAGTGCTTGGTATAGCCACTGGGTTAGCTAAAACAACGTAAATGTTTTCTTACCAATATTGCACTTTTAGAGAGTCCTCGGTTTCTGGGTGTGGGGTCAAACCACCCCCCCACATTTATCTGAGAAGAAACCTGGGAAACTTTTTACAGCACTTTCAAATGTCCTTTGTGAAATAAACACCAGTGATTCTGTTGAAAGAGGCATCTACCTCCCCCTTCAGCACTGCTTAGTGCTTTCAGCTCAGCTCTGCTCTCGCTTCTCCTAGTTCATTCCAGCTTTTCCTACCTCTGTATGTAATTTCAGCATCTCATTTTCTAACTGGAAATACTTTGTATTGTAATGTGAGGAGACAGCAAGCAAGCAAGAACACTCCATGTCTTACAATCAAATCCATCTGATTTGGGCAGAATTGTATTTTCCACGCATCAGGCTTGACTAAATACGCCTTTGGAATGCAACAAATTACAGCTATATTTGCTCTTCAGTCCATGACCTTAGCTGTGTAAGCCTGCTTTGTGGGGGGAAAGAGAAACAAAAGGGGATATTATTCTTTTATTCCTGCTGTTTGCAAGTTATAAACATTCCAAATCACTGCAAAAGCATTTTATCCCTAGTCAAACGGAAGTTTCGTTCTGCTGGTGCCAAGTTCAACAGAGCAGAGGCAAGTGTGAATGTTAAGAGCTCAAGTGCAAGTCAATGAAGCAGAGCCTGATTCTGCAAGCAGCAGTCCCTTTGAATTAAGGGTTATATCTTTGCCAGCACACTGAACTCCCACTCTGGATGCTGGGATGCTGAGAACTACGTCAAAGACAAGCAACATTTTTAATTTTGTGTTTTAAGAACAAACTATTATCCACTCTACCAGACAGTACTTTTGTTCCTTCATATTCACACTTACTGAGTGCTGGATTTCTGCTGGAATAGCTCTGCTAATCGTTACATACTTCATATGGCACTTGGCAATTCATCAGCCATGAGCAAATTTGAAATCAGAGGGTAGGCCAAAAGTACATACAACTTCAAGACAAAAAGAGAAATACCTTTATGAAGAAAAGTCAGTTTAAAATAGATTATTTTTTCACTATTGTAATTGAATCTACATTAACTTTCAACTAAAAAAAATAAAAATGAAGAATCAAATGATTACAAAGGTCAGATAGTTATCAGAACTACACCATGTTCAATGCAACTCAAATCAGAGAGAAGTTCTACCTGCTCAAATGAAGTCCAGTTAAAATAGAAGCAACTCAGTAAATAAGTTTCTTCCCACTACCTTTGTCTTGATGGAATTCAGAACATTTTCAGTTATACGAATATGACATTTCAGTTACATTTCCATGTTTATGTGAGTCTTTACAATCTTACTGATGGCTACAACCTCGTTTAAGCTACCTAAGCCTTTTCAGTCGAATATACTCAGTTACACTCCTGGGAATAATTACTGCCCTCAATTTTATTGTGATGTAAACCCTTTCAAACTCATTTCCGTAACATTTAAAAACAAGAATTAGTAACGGCAGTGTTAAAGGCTTAGCCCACTGTAGATGATACTCAAGGCAAGAAGCCTAATTAAACTTCCTAGTTATTTTATCTGTTCCCCAGAAACATAATCATTCAGTTGTCAGATCATAGCACTGACTGCTATTAGTGAAAAGTAGTTTTCCTTGTTTCATGCTGCGAAATGCAAACAGGCACTAATATCAAGTACATCGGATGCTTGTTTCTCTGCAATCTTTGTGTAAATGATATAACACACTGGGCATTACATGATTTAGCAGCATCTCACTCACTTTACTTCTTTTGGCCAGCCATTTTATTTTATGCTAAGGACAAAAGAGACAGAAAACAGAGGCATTTTAGAGGAAAACTGAAAGGTAAAACAATCCCAAAAGATAATGGCCATTAGTAAAGTAGCATGAATTCTGTGCAAAACAATCTATTTTCATGCACACATGACTGAGTCTGTAGCTTGGAATCACCTAGTCATTCTGTCTCTGATGTAGAAATCAGGGATAATAGTTCTTAAAAATGATTCAGCGGTTTTGTTAGTAGCAAAATTAACGAGACCTGGCCTGCTGTAGGTTTGTGTCTCACAGGTCATGTCCATTTGGATTCTCTAATATTAATAAGAGGTGAGCTGACCTTGCAGCCTTCACCATCGTGTGGGAACTAATTTACATGTCTCTCTTATATTGACCTGCAAATTTTTATGAAACTTGAAGCAGCTTCATGCCTTTGAAATCTCAATATTCCTGTTAAATTTGCCTGAAACTGGTCAACAGGTTCAAAAAATGGAATGGGAAACATGCAAACATCATGGCTGTATAGATCTCATTTCTTTGGGAAACCTACATAGCAACACAAGTTAAAAATAGGATAATACTTGAAAATATATCACTGAAACTTTCAGGCAATGCAAAAAAAAAGTTACAGAAGATATTTGCTTACAAATAATGGGATCAAGACTGCATTTACTCAGAAAAAAATAGCAAATAACAAATAGCCTATTTGTAAATCGTTAGTAAAAAGCAAGGTCAATAAATTGGTTTCTCCTCTGAGCTTAGTACCATCCTCCTGATTTATACCAGTGAATGCTCTGCACTATGAAATTTATTGTATTTCATGATGCTTAGCTATAATCAGTCTAGTGTAAAGTGCACACTGGACATGCTGCTACTCAACCAAGACACTATTATTTTTTGCTGAGAGCAAGGAAACTTTAAGACTTTCAACAAATCCAGCCCCATAAACCTTCTTTTATCCAGATGGTCCCAAGGACTTTATGTGATTTCCTCGCATAAATAAAAGCAAGGGTTTGCAAAGCCAAGCTAAATCTAAAAACAAACTGTACAGCATGGTTAGATCCTKCCTGACCTAGATGGAGAATCTGGTGGTAAGAGCTCTGTAGTTTTGTTTTGTTTTTTTTAACATGTATTTTCAGGAAAATACTGACTTGCTGACTTAAACATCTTATTCAGGTTGAGATCACATATTATAGCGGAGCTGACCATGTGGCCTCTTGCTGCCCAAACTTGGAAATCCCACGAATTTGCCTCTATCCCCATCCTGTTCCCAACTACATGGTCTTGCCCAAACTCCAGCACTCATCTGACACTGCACAAGCTCAATTCACTAACTAGCAGGAAATGAATCCAGCAAAAGAAGTCATGTTGTTTTCTGCTGGGTACTAAAGGAATTGATTTACTCAGGACTCAGCGGACTACAGAATCAACACAGATAGAGGAGGGGGTCTATACAACTGGAAGGGAGGTTTCTCCTTTCAGAAGTGATGAACCTCAAAGCCCCTCCGACCACAGCATGTAGCCTTGCCCTGTGCAGATGAAGTCACTGACCACTTCATACTTCTCAGAATCTTCCCAGGAAAGGTGAAACAAAYAACTAATATTTTGGTGAAGAAGTAGCAGGTTTAAGTCAATGGGAAATCCTTTATTTTCATGTTTTTAAAATATTCTGATACAAAAAAGGAAAACAGAGTTGTTGCTTACCATTTGTCTTCTGTTCTCTACCAGGTAGATGCCAACAATTCCTAGGAAAGATCCAAAGCCAAGCTAAGGCAGAGAACAAAAACAATATAAACACATGAGATCAGCTTATCTGGTCAACATACCAAAGCATCACAGTGACAGCCATGCTGATAGCTCATACAGATGGACTAACTGGGTTGGGTCAGAGGAAAGAGTGAAATAACCTGTCTAAAGTTATTGCTGATCATAAATCATATAATGCAACAGGGAATGCTCAGAACTGCAACTATTAAGTATTTCCAAGCAAATTTTGTATTGCAGTTAAGGGAAGCTACCCTTCTATGGCCTGGGTCAGAGACAYCCTTCTATAGCCTGGGTCTCGATACTATAGTCACATTTTTTTAACACACTGTAAAGCAAAAATTAAATGAAGCAGAACACTTACATTTAGCCTATGCATGATTATGCTGGAAAATGGCACGGCTTTAGGCAACTGTAAACAGTTTTCCTCAAAAAAAATGGATGAGATGCTGCCATGCAAGTGACCAAAGTTTAAATCCTTACAGTTGGGTTTTTTTTTAATTTGAATGACAAAACACTACCACTATCCAAGGAAAAGTCCCTGCTAAAATGGTAAAAAGACCAGAACAGTTGGTATCACCAAGGGACAGTTGCAAAACTTGGAGTTTCCTCAGGAAAGAGAGCAGGAAAGGAAGCTGGAAGAATCTGGCCTTACCTCAGCGTGAGGTTAGCAGGAAAAAAAACCCTCTTTATGGGGGACCAGTGAGGGTCTGAAGAGGCAAAAACTCCAGGGATTCTTGGCTTACATCAGGTACATTGGCAACAGACAGGACCTCCCTTTCATCAGACCTCCCTGGATTCAAGATCCCCACTGGGCTAATGTAGGCTTGCAGAAAAGGGGGTAGAAAAGAGGGACTCCTAAGCAGCACAGATCTAAAGCTTATCTGGCTACAAATTCACAAACAGCCACAGCAGAGGTGCCAGTGCCACCAGGATTTTCCGTAGAATTCATTCCTTACTCTGATGGTCCATTTGCTTCTACACAGTTACCTCAGTCTTAATGCTCCTTTCACTTTTGCCTCCCTTTCTCCCTTCTTCACTATTTGTCTGACATCCCCCTCTCTGCTTSGTGAATTCCCCAGTCACCACTCACAAGCTCCTATCCCCCCCATCCCACGGAGGGAGCATGGCTGACCTTTTCCTGCTAAGGGAACTAGGTCCCTTTCTGGAACTGGGTTTCTGAACCTGTTTCAGAGCACAACTGTGCTCTTCCAAGCATAAATGCATTTTTAAGGGCTAAGTTTCCCAGCCAAGGGCTTAACCAGGACCTATGAACTCCTTACTGTTATGCACAACTGCCCACAGCAGAAAGCAAATCTGTAAGCACTTTAATCGCTCAATATCACAACAGGAATCTCTTGTCCCTCCCTCCTCAAGAAAGCAAATGCAAGGAAGGGGGAATTTGCTGTTGAGTGCTTTGGGGAAGATTTATGTGAAAAGCAGACAAACACGAGAGAAACAGAGAGAGAATGCAGCATCCAAGTACTTAATACAGCCTGGAAGAGTACTAAAAGCAGGAACATAGAAAAAGAGTGGTCAAGAGCATCTGTGCTGACTGCTGAATAGAACAGGGACTTGGAACCATGAGCAAGGACACTGTGTTCAGGAGACTGCGACTCTGTAAATTAACATAACCACATCAAAATGACACCTGGTCCCAACCCCAATTTTTCATCTCAAATGGTACAAACCACTAAGCTCCATTTATGGCTGACTCAGAGGGCATAGAGGGGAGCAATATTACCCATGTAAAGAGAAAATGAGAAAATGCAGAAGAAAAAAAACTAAATCAGAAGGAGCAAAACCACAGACAGAGATGGTGTTTTAAGCTACCACATTGATTGCACATTATATGCACTGTTTTCTTGTCTGTTTAGACAAACTCTTTCTGCCAGGAGCTCCAGAAATGCAGGTCAGTATGGTGACCAGGACAATTGGACTCTGTAGCCTCTTTGTTGAAAGATACTACCATTATAAAAATAACAAACAAATATAAAACAAACAATATTTATAGGCAAGTGACAAAAAATAAATATAAGCAATATTTGTATGGAACTTGAGCTTAAAGAAGCTTAAACTTTGGCTTTGCAACCTGTCCCACAAAGACAGAGCCCTAAACCAAAATGGACAATCAAGCTGCAATGTACTAAAAGCATACCTTCCAAAGAGCAACATTATACTATTCTATCTAAACATAGAAATATTTTAAGTTAAGTTATTCTGGGTCTACATAAACGTACTTCTATCAAGATGCATACAGAAAACTAAATTAAAGTGCCTAACTCTTCTAGAAGCCAAYGGGAGCTAAGCAGATGTCCAAATGATTTTGTGGTTCTGACCCTTAAACTCTGTTCTGCAGATGTTTATTCATGCAAGTAAATCTATGTAAGTTAATAGTCTCATTTATGGTGGCAAGGTAAAGCCTAATTTTGCACGCTTTTTAAAACCAAAATCCTTTACCCAAGGTCAGTGGAGATTCAGAGCTTATCTACTTGCTCTGAAGTTAATGTTTTACTACTGATCCTATGAGACCTWACTTTTAACTGCAGTTTCAATTTTTTGTCCCCAGTATTTTATTTTTCCTTTGAGCTGGACAGTTAAACATGTAATGTGGAATTCATTCACCTAGTTTTAGCTATCTGAAAGTTCAGGATCAATGCTAAATCAGTTTTCTAAGCTCCCTCTACTGACAATGGAGAAGATAAGCACCTTCTGTAATTGCTCAGCTCATGTTAAAATAGGTGGCTGACTTTGCAGAGTCAGATGAAAGGCCCTCCCATAGTCTATTTGTTAATGCTGCACTTGACTCAATACATCCAGCAACAAGGTAGGATCACATCATTTGTCATATTCACCTAAACAGGCTTTTGGCAATACTTCTTGCAGGGTTTATGGAGCACCTTTAACTTTTGCTAAATATTTGGAATCTTTAATGTATTCACCAATAAAGGATACAYTGACTATTAACCATTACTCTTTTTCAGTTACTTCAATAATGTTATCTATTGTACACAAAAAAAMCTAGAAACTTATTAAAATTATTTAGCTCTAGCAATCTCTGAGAAGGAAAAGTATTAAYAAAAGGTTTTGTTTTCAAAGTCTGATAAATTCTAGCTATTCTGTCAGATTATTAATAACTCTAAGATTTCAAAAAATATTTTAGTAGATTGTACTTTTCTGCTCAGTAAACAGACATTGATTACTTCCTAAAAAAAACTAAATGCTGAAATTAACTGGTTTGTGCAAAAGGGTTTATTATTTATTACCCTTATTAAAGATAACTGTTTAAAAATGAAACTTCTTTCAAAGGAATTAATACAGATAATGTGGTCTTCTAAAATGTTTTAATTCAAAATACAGAAAATTATTTAAGGAGACTTTTATCAGTATAAATCTATCTATTTTAGTTTAATGAAAGGAAAACTCATTCTTTTAAGGTTTTATTCTTGGAACTACTTTCTGTTCTATTTTTAAAACACCATTCCTTCCAGATCATTATCCCCAAATTATCTTTCTGAAAGACCTGTTCTCAGCATGACACTAAAATGTAAGAGGACTTGCTTAGGARGAACAGTTCTAACTCACAACTTATTAATGGTAATGCAAAACGTATGCATGGTATTAAAAGATATATATTCTTCTTCTCTGGGTATTTGATTTCATTGAGAACAAGAATTAATGGTATCTTGCAAGACATTTTGGTATTGGTGGAGCCATGTACTTAAGCAGATTTCTAATCCTAAGTATGGGAGTTTCTTTCTTAGCCTTGCACCCATTGCCTCATCTCAGCTGGCTATGAAAGACTACATAAGGCAGAGAGTCCTTTCTCTATTTGCCTTCCTTACCCCTCTTTTTTAAAATTCAGCCCAGACATCTCAAAAAACTTTTTGATTCCAGTGGTTTCCACCCTACTTGATACAAGTAATCACTTTTTCAGGGATCAGAAAACAGTCATAGGAGCTGAACTGGCAATGGTCTTGCGGGGTTACACTTCCCTGGAGGTCACAGGGACACATCAGGACTAAACAGATAGGATTTGGGCATTCTCTACTGAGAACGATAAGACAGCTGTGCTTGTGCCCAGTGTAGGAACACGTTTAAGGAGTCTGTTCCCAAGACAAAATAAGACTAAGGGTTTTGGAAAAGGACCTTGTATGATTGGAACAGAAGAGGCCATACGGCTCCATGGATTCCATGCAGTTCATATGTTTATGCCTGATTCAACCTCTACACCAGGGCTGTACAGGAGGATGTAGAGGTTAGGCAAGCTTTAGGCCTCCATAGCTCTATCTGGAACATTTTCCACGTACTTGACCCAGCTGAATTCCTGACACATGGGCACAAGAGCAGAGTGACTCTTCCTACCATCAAGACAGTAAAACTCTAAAAAAAAGGTCATTTAACTCTATCCCATGTCTGTTGTTCAGTCACCTACACATCCACATCTAATAAAGATTAGTTGGAAGTCAAACACAGGCTCCAACATACGCCCACAAGTTCAGTATACTGCTATGCAGTGCAAACTTAGCCCCATGTGATCAGACCTTTGTGCCCCCTAGAAGCCTTCTCTTGGGGGCACACCAGACAAACAAGAAGTTCACTCCCCTAAATAAATTGCAGAATTGTAGTCTATGGCAGCATCRCAAACACACTAGAAATAGATCCAAACAACTGAGAATCTCCCTCTTGTGAAATGCAACAAAAACGAATTTTCTTTTTTTTTTAATCACTATATCCAGCTGATAATAATGCATCTAGTTGCACGCAATAATCTAAATTGTGTTTTTTTACTCACAATGATTCCTGGGTAGTAGCCTCCCACGGTAACATTTTCTGTTCTTGTGGTAGCTGCCAGACCTATGGTCAGTATGAAAACAGACACTACCAGCAGAGAGACTGTGAACCATAGTGAAGTCTTCTTTCTTTTTGCAAACTGTCCTGTAGAGAGTTGGGGGAGGGGGAGAGGGAGGAAAGAAGATAGCTTTTCATTGCAATCATGGCAGAACAAATACCAAATAATAGAACATTTTCTGTTGTTAACCCCTTCTCCCAGTTATTTATTAAAGTAAATAACTGGCAGGCAATAGAGGTATTTAAAAAACACAGAGTTAGCTAGAGTTTTACATAGTTTAATACACACAGATTGGGAACACATACAGGATGCGCTTTTATTATGCTGAACTGAATGCTAGTGGCAATGATAATTATGCCTTATCTGCAGTGGTGTTTATAATTAAGTCGTTGCTCGGATCCATAAGCCAAATCCTGCAGGCCTTAAACAACGCTTACCTAAGTGAAGTTTCAATTTGACTCTATCTGGACAAAATAAAAACTTGTGTTTGAAACAAGGTTAGAAGCAGCTCTGC
The DNA here is from genome assembly GCF_003343005.1 of Rhea americana. Taxonomy (NCBI): domain Eukaryota; kingdom Metazoa; phylum Chordata; class Aves; order Rheiformes; family Rheidae; genus Rhea; species Rhea americana. Next base: position 857,773 of record NW_028186823.1, on the reverse strand, counting down.
ATACTGTCATGAAAATGAATATGTTCTTCATATTAATTAAGGGAAGCCAACCAATTTATATCTTCTGAAGTAAAGCTGTAATGCAGCTGATTAGCTCATAATACATAAGACTACCTTTTTAAATAGCAGCAGCCCAATGAAATACATTAATTCTCCCTGGGATTTGGAATCAGATACCCAGATATGAAAAATGGCAGGCTCGTCTACTGCATTCAGCCTGCTTCAGGACATTGAACCTTGTTATTGCGGTAGTATRTCTAAGTTGCAACCACAGATTACCAAAATCAGAGACTCAGCCCATAGCACAAACGTATSTAAGACTTATTTAAGAACAGTAACTGATGTCACACTAACCAACAAAATGCAACGCAATGATTCAAACTGAGAGAGACCAYGGTCCCCCTTTCAGGTGCATTTTGCTTTCAAAGGCAAGGCAACATTGTGCAGACTCATCTCCGGAGCACCGAGCTGTGAAACACAGTGCTGTGCTAGGCAGCAACTTTGCCACAGACCTCTGGTGACGTCTGTCCACAGTACAGTACCTACTTCTTCCCCCTCTACAAAGCAGTGTGATGCACAGAGTCTCAGGATGGCTCAAGAGGCCGTAGTGTTGCATCAAATATTGGAGGTAACAACCCTGCGCAGGGAGGGGTGTGACAGAGGAGGCATTCTTACGATATTAGATTTCCTATGGGTAAGGCATGATGGTCCTGCTGTAAGCAAAAGCAGGAGAAATGAGGAAGTAAAGCCAGAAAGCAATTAGAAGCCATTTGTCAAGAGTAACTTGAGCTATGTGGTCACTTTAAGGTCATGTAACCCAGTTAAATGTTTACAATTCAAAAGTCAGAGAAGATTAGTTAAACTTGCAAAGTCCAATAATTTCAATGAATAAATATATTCATAATAAAAATCTACAATCTTTCTGCTGACATTTCTCCAGTAGAACAACTAGACAAAATGAATCCATTTTTTTCAGTTTGAAATGCAACCAGCTTTACTGAAGACAAATAATATCTACTGTGCTTATATGTGACTCTGCCATCTGCATATATAAAATATTCCTGCTAAAGATCAAGAATTAATTCAGATGACTCTCCAGCCATCTCCTCTCCAGTCTGTGCCCCAGCTGTCTGTCTCTGGCAATTCCCCTCTAAGCCACGGATAGTCACTGGGGATATGGAAGTGGAGAGGTGACAAATCATTCTTCACTAAGTGCATGGGRTTTAAGGCAGTTCTTTCAATTAAGCCAATTCACATAGCCAAAAGAAGAAAGCAGACCTTAGACTTTTAAATCCACAGGTCAGATACGCCTTCCAACAAAGTAAAACAATTGATTTGATAAATCTACTAGACTTTCAAAAATATTTGAAGTGGTTGTGCTTTTAYATGTCTTCTGGTCTTAGAGTTTGAATTTAAAAGTTCACATTTTTAAGTTTTTCTGAAACTGCTAAGATGACAAACTGCTCTCCCCCCCTCTCCCATCAAAGATGCCACTCAGAGATGAGGTTCCAGGAGTTAGGTGTTAAGAAATCATGGAAATGTGGCACACTGCTCAGCAAATGCAAGTACACCGACAACCCCTCAAGTCTCAGAAGTTCATTGCTTCAAGCAGCATACAATCAAGCCACTTAATTTCAGATTCCCAGGCAATAATCCAAAACAGTGCTCACACTTCTGTAGTRCTCGCCTGTCCAACCTGCTGCATAGCCTTGTAGCATAATGGCCCCATGGATTTAAAAAAGTTAGACGCTTGACTATGCTCACTACCTTTTAAAGAAACAAGGAAAGTCATTGGTGTCAAAAGGAGGAATAGTGGGATAGAAGAATCTTTATTCTGTAAAMAGGTGGAGGTTGCTGAGTCTGTGTGAAACTTTGTGCAAGCATGCACTGGTTTATATGATGGAATCGTATGTCCCCAGGAAGCTATCACTTTAGTGGCAGCAGTTATTTCATAAACCAGCCAAGCCTCCTATGCTGGGAGAATCTGAGTTGACCAGTCCATTTATGTTACAGAAATGGTTTTCAGTGGGAAATCAGAGGGGTTTCTAGATTTTTCTCTCTCAGCCTTTCCTAACTGAAAAGTTATGTCAGCCTTTGCCACGAACTTGTCTTATCTGCCTTCAGACATTCATTTTCCAAGCCACAGAAAGGTAAACATAGAAAAGAGGTTAGATTCTCAGCATCCATTCAATCCTCTTCAAATCTTCTCAGCAGTCAGTTGAGACACTCTCCAGCCGTGATGAATTCTCAGCTAGTGTGAGTGAGTCAGATCTTTCACTAATCTTCCTTCTCCCTAGAAAAAAGACTATGTTGTGAGACAGAGAGTGGTAGTGGTGGCTTTCTTCAGTGCAGCAGAGAAGAGCTCTATGCTCCTTTAGGAATTAATATCTGGAACACGATTTTTCCGACACCCTCACATATGGGCATATTCTTCCTTTGAACAATGCATTTTGGAACCAGATTGAACCTGGCCTCCCTACTTGACAAGCAGCAATTTTTATTCTCTTCCCCTTCAACCAAATACAGTAAACTCAAAGGAAAAAAAAATAAAAGAACAGAAAACTGAAAAGTCTGTACTTAAATACTTCCCTTTAAGACCATAAATAAACAGGCATCCTTTAAAAGGGAAGYTGGTAGGCAAAAAGGCAGTGGAATTAACCAGCTGTAATTGGTTACACATTTTTAGTAAAGAATGATTTCAATCACAGGGAAACTTGAAAAGGCAAGTCAATGTTATTACTGCATTGTCATGCATATAACCTTCCCCCTGTTACTCTACAGATAGTAGTGACTAGGACACTCTGAAAAGTATGTAAGCAACAGAAGAGAAGGCCTACCCCAGAACCTTCTCTAGTTGAGTGGCTCCTGGGCTGCAGTCCTCTGGAGCCTACTCTCCCACCACCACATCCTGACTGTCCTTGTTTCTGCCTCTGATTATGTGTGAGGAGGTTAGTGAAAAGTACACGTTAACGATGACATATATTCAGTATCAGTACTTTTAAAGACACRAGAATTATCTGAGATTTGGCTAATACACAAAATACAGTGATGTCTACAGACGTGTAATCTACTCTCCTGTGTAAATTAACTACAGTGATGATACTAGGATACTCTAAAAAAAAGTCATATATTAAAAGGGTGCTGCCTTTGTACTATTCTCTCTGGCAAAAAATTTCCAGTGAATGCTCCTATACAATAACAACAGTTCAAAGGGAAAAGGGAACAGCATGACTTTAATCCCGAGGGTAAGATCAGAGGTCCCCATTCACTGTTGGGAATTCTAATCCCAGTCCTCCACAGCCATGAAAACCAGCTCAGAAGAGACAGTGAAGTAACCAAGATGCCTTTTCAGAGTTAATGGACACTTTAAAGAGCTACTATAGAAATATGTTCAAAAWGGACCTTTGTGCACTCCCTACAGCCAATTTAGCTCACAGACCTTGTGTCACCTCAGAATCATGTAAGTATGTGCAAGTGGGCACAGGGCACAAGAGTCAACAAAAATATGTAAGATTTACTCTTAGTTTTGGCATAAGAAAACTATTTTTCTGTGGCTGCATTTTTAAGAACTGCATTCAGAAATGTAAGGCTCTGGCAAAGAAGTCCCCATTGCAAAATCATATTAAAACAAGTACCAGGTGTCTTAAAAGTCTCAGAGACTTCACAAATGCAATTTTGCTCAACACTTCAGAGAAGAACACCAGTTATTCTCCATATTTCCAATCCTCTAATGTCTCTGGCTATGAGATACTGGTTGCTGAGTTGTACGGCTTCAAAATGACACCATTTTATCAATGAAAGCTGGAGTATCCCCAGTGTGTTTATTCAGATACTACCAAGGCAATGGCTTTACAAGATGCTTGCCTCAGAATTTAAGTCAGTCTAAGAAGTGGCCATCTTTGGGGCCTTTGGACTCATCTGTCCCCTCTGCCTCCTAAGAGCCTAGTGATTTGGRAAGGGCTATTTTAAGCCCTGATGAAACTCCACTTTACAGCTCAGACCCATGAACACTGGCACAACTGGAAGGGGAATAAACTCCATCCTGTAAATGGAACATCGCTGTGACACAGAGGAACAAATAAACATTTGAAGGGCTAAGAGAAGATGGGAGAATTAGCTATGACCAAAATTACCAATATGAAGAGTAGGTGAAGGTTACTATCTACTGCAGCTTTAATCCATCTAGTCTGACTAGCAGTGAAAAGCCATGGGCTATAAAACACTCTCAGAAACCTTACTCAAGCGCTGAACCAYTCTATCACCCCAATTGTCATGTCTTTACAGAGACAGGGAAAGAAAAAAAAAATGTGGGCTTAGCATTGAATGAATGAATTAGTGATGGCAGTCATGGATAAGGCTAAGGCACTCATTGTTATTTGCTCATCTTCACCAACAAGGTCTCTCTTCCAGAGATAGGATTCAAGGAGAAGAGAAATTATCAGTGGTGGATAAGGACTGAATCTACTTGAAAGAGCTTCRCTCTCAAGTGAGAGCAAATGGGATGCCTATAGGGTGCCAAGAGAACTGGCTGATGTCCTTGTTGGTCTCTACCATCTTTGAAAAGTCACAGAGCTAGAGGGATCCTTGATGACTAGAGAAGGGCAAATGTTGCACCTATCCTCAAAAAAGGACAAAATGATGATACAGGAAATTTGGTTCCTTGGAAAATCATGAAGTAAGTCCCTTTGGAAGACATTTCTGGGCACAGGAAAGAGAAGAAGATGACTGGCAGCAGTCAGTAGATTTACCATGAATAAATCATGCCTAACCAGTCTGACTGCCTGCTATGACAAAATGACTACATATGAAGAACAGTAGATGTCATTTACCTCAACTTTAGCAATGCTTTGAACATTGTACCCCACAGTATTCTTCTAAGTTGGGATGTTATGGTCTGAATGGATGAACAACCAAACAAGTAGAATTGGCTGGATGGCTGGGTTCAGAGGGAGTGGTTAATATATGTACTACACCTGGAGGCCAGTAACAAGTGCTGCAGGGGTCTGTCTTAGGACCTGCCCTGTTTAACCTCTTTATCAACGACTTAGAGGAGGTGATGTTGTGCAGGCTCATCAGGCTAGCAGAGGACATCGAACTGAAGAACAAATAACTACTCTGTAGGGCAGGGATGCCATCCAGAGGGACCCAGAAAGGCTGGAAAATCAGCGAAGAAACCTTACAGAATTCAACAAAGGCAGATGTAAAGTCCTTCACAAGGGAAGGAATAATGCCTTGGAAGGATACAGGCTTAGGACGGCCAGGCTGGGGAGCAGCTCTGCTGGAGGGCTTGACCAAGAGAGAATTAGCAGAAAATGAGCCAGCAGTGTGGCCTGGCAKCAAAGAAGGCCAATTCCATCCCACTGGGCTGCATTAATAGAAGTATCACCAGTAAATTAGGGAGAGTGATTACTCCCCYGTTTGGCACTTGTTAGACTGCACCTAGGATACTGCATGAAGCTTTGGGTCTGCAGTACAGGGAGGACACCAATTAACAGGCCTGAGCTCAGCAGAGGGCCCTGAGGAAGGTCGGGGGCTGGAGTACTTGCCATAAAAGAAGAGGGGGAGGGAACAGGGCTTGTTCTGCCTGATGAAGAGGTGATTTTAGAAGCCAGCAGCCTTCCAATGCCTACAAAATGCTTATCAAGAGCACAGAATCGGGCTCTAAACACTACTGCAAAGCAGGACAAAAGACAGTAGATGTAGATTGGAGCACAAGAGGTTCAAACTGGATATAAGCAAACATGCTTTTCACCGTCAGGACAGTTAAGCACTGGAACAGCTTGCCCAGAGAAGTTGTGCCATACCTGGAGGTTTTCCAAAACCAACTCAGAAAAAGCCCTGGAAAAGCAACCTGGTCTGACCTCACAGCTGACCCTGCTTTGAGCAGGAGGTTSGACTAGAGACCTCCTGAGGTACYTTCCCACCTGAGTTATTTTATGGTATTTCCGACAGCTAGTTTAAAAGTGCGTGCTCACACCCACTCTTATAAAACTGAAGCTGCCATATAGACATATTCTAAGGGAACTCAGGAACAAAAACTCTTCTGAAAGTCAGTGGGAGAGATGCCTCTTAGCCAAGTGATTCTGAAACYCTTTCATGTCTGCTTTTATGGGAACTGCCTGAGAAGCCAAGTCACAACATTCTTCTCAAATTAACACCCGCAGAGGCTAAGATTAATCAGACTGCATGGAGATAAACTGAGGGTTCAACTTGCCTTCCAGAGTTTTGCTTACTGATAACGATGTGCAAGAAATAAAGGCACAAGTTTGCCCAGAAAATATGTTAAAAAATCATATTATTATTTATAATTGGAAGAAATCTGATGTGGATTTAGTAAGATAAATGAGAACAAGATGACAGTATTTAAAAGGTCATTTTTCAGACTGAATTACATTTTAACTTTGAAATTTACATCTATTAGAAAGCATAAGCAATTTATATCTGTGATACCCTTCAATCTTTCCCTTTTTTGATCTTTTACTAACTGCAACTCAAACTGTATGCGAATATCCAATCATATTTCTTCTTTTTGGTACTCTGTTTCGGAAGCTCTCACAATTGTAGGCAGCCACAAACTCCCTCCTAAGCAAAGACTTACAGAAGTACGGAACGGCTTCTTCTGGAGCAGGTATCAGCACATGTAAGCCCTTGTTCTGGAAGACTGTCATGTGCTAAGAGGAGAGGTATAGAAATTAGGTTCTAAATTGGTTTCTGATTTGACTGCTTGGGTTCCCTTAGTCAATAAAAATCTTTGTCACTCTTATCAAAATGTATATGCATTTAAGTTACTAGCATTTTGTGAGGAAAATTAATATTTATAAAACAGCATAGATGAAAATGTCTATAGCCACAAAAGRTTTCTACTATTAATTCTTATCTGCTATTTCAGTCATATTGGCTGCCAAGATTTTGTACATCTTTGTTTATAGCAGTTGCCACGCAGCTTTTTGGATCTTCTTTTACTGTACCTACCCATGGGTCTGTGCAGGCAACACATCAATGCCAGACTGTTCCATTAGGAACATGGCACAGAGAAAGGATCTGATTCAGTCCCTTCCCTTTCAGTGTCTGCGGCAGGGGCTGGACCAAAGGCTGACCATATACAGAACTGTTAAGAGCACAGGAAATGTCGGTGTATTTCTAGGCTGATTTTTCCCCCARTGCAGACATTCTTGTACTACAGGACACTGTTAATAAAGGTTATTGACTTTCCAAGTTGTTAATACTGAAATTATCCCCAAAATAATTTTGACATTGATCTTTTCTAACCCCTTAAACAATGATTCAGTAAGAATATATAATAGTTTGGACCTTACTCCAACTTACTTAGTGCTTCAAATTCATATCTCAGCATGTCAAAAATCAAGCATGTGTAAAAAAAATCTTATCATCATATCTTTATTAGCACTGGCTTGAGGTCAGGGTCAATACAGGGTGTAAAAATGTTATTACCTTCTATTGGCAATATTCTTCACCAGTTTTAGCCAGTGATGTACTAACTAAGTTTTGACTGCAGCAACGGACACTATAGTACAAGCTAGGAGACAGATCAGAGAGATAATGCTGCTTCCATGTTACTGACTTACACTCTGCCTGGCATAGTCTTAAATTGTGCAAGAAAAGCAAGAGCCCCATAAACACTCTCTGCTTTGCCTACTATTTGTCAGGCAAAGCATCTGTTTGAAACTGTAAGCCCTGTCACCCCAATAAAAGGGGCAAGAACATCATCAGTAACAGAGACACTGCTGCTATCTCCCTGGGATACAGAAAGGCCCATGAGGAAAGAAACTGAGATCACCCTCCTGAGAATAAAAAGAAAAAGTACCTGCTGAAGATCAAGCTCTTGCAGCGACACAACAGTGAGAGACAAAGTAGAATCCTTCGCCTGTTCATCAGGTGCAGAAAAGAAAATTGTATTTATAATGTTCTGTTCACACTAGCTAGGGAAATAAATTCAAATTTGGGAAGACACATGGCTTTGTGGGGAGTATATAGATCAGATTTTTGTCAAGAGTGCACAGTGGTAGATCTGTAGATGTAGAGTAGGGTCTGGGTTTGAATAAAGGTTGAGATTGAAAATAGAAGTTAACTTACAACGAAATTTGTCCATTGTAGTAGGTCAAAGGAAAGAAAGAATAGAGTGAAACAGCATCTCTCAACTCTGGAACATTTGCGTATGATCTGTAATTTAACACAGAAAAGTCTAAATCTAGACCAAGGCAATTATACTTTGCTAACTTTACTACTACTTTTAAAATCCAGCTCCAGAAATCATAAAGTCTATAAAACCGTGGGGAATAATTTTTTGCAAGGAAAGAATTGCTACAGGATGTACACAGAGTAAATTACATTTTGAGGATACTAAYAGCACACCATTTTACACATTTCTCTTTGATCTAGTTAAGGTGATGTTAAATGCAGGCACTTATTTCTCCACATTCCAGTCAAACACATATTAACATCCTACTAAGAGAAAAGATAAGATAGGAGAGTTTTGTAGCAGAAAAAAAGAGGTATATTTTCATTATGCAATGCTGCAAATAATCATGGTATTGTGCTTCATATGGAAAGGCATTAACTGTGCATAAAAAGATAATTTTAAGTAAAAAGTCACAATAGACAGAAGAGCATAGCGTCAAAAGAATGATGCAAATTCTGTATCTGGTCCTTTGCTGCTATCAAGCTAATGTTAAAAGGGAGATCTTGGAGCTAAATTAGTAATTCTTAATTACTGCAGTGTTCACGTCAGTGCTATACCTCTCTTGGCTATGGTCTTCATTGTATATTTGTAAATGGCTTATGCCAGTGAAATTGAATTAATCCTTCATTGCCTCCAAAAAGTAAATGTGATGGACTGAGATGTTTAAAAGATATTCACACCTGCTTTTGGTGATTACTTTTTCTTTCCTGATTAAATGCTYGACTTGTCTAGCATGCTGAAACTAATTAAACTAGATGCAATAGTATTCATTTCAAGCCACCAGATAGCAGCTTTTATCAGGCCTGTCTCTTATCTTTATTAAAAATTTGTGAGGAAGAATCCATAAGTGCTTTATATATTCAAGTACACAGAAAACGTTACTGTGTTCTCTTAGGCTCCCACATGGGGGGAAAAAAGAAAAAGCCCAAACCCTGCTTGATGCAGGGTGGTATAGCTATAGTGATATCCTGCAGTATCACTATGACTTCATTGCTTTGGCAGCAATTGTTTTACCAATAAATAATTTAATGACCAGCTAATTACTAGTTTAAAGATAGCATACAGATTTCTCTTTTTCCACTGTTCACCTGAAAACATACTTAAGTTACAGCGGCCACATCTTCCACTGCTACTTTTTTCAATACTAATATCACTTCTCTTCAAATTTAAGACAAAAATTAAGATCTAATACAATTTTTAACTGGCTCTTACAATTCTGGGTACATAACAAAGCCTCTATTCATTCTTTCAGACACTATACACAGTAATTTCTARTAATACCTTCTGTATTTCTTGACTTTAATGAATTTCACTGGAATAATTAAATAGTTGGCCATTCTTTTGCATATGTTTTTATTTTTCTGCAAATAAGCTGCAAACATAAGAATTATAGCATTTTAGCAATCAAACATTCAATTACTGGAAACAAGAGCTGTAAAACCTGCTGTTACAAACATTTGAGGCTAACTAACCAAGATTATGCCACTACCAACTGCTGTGTATTCCATCATGGCCATAAACCTCTCTGCAAGTTGAAAAGAGCCACAGCCAGCTCTGCGCCCGGCTGACATATCAACCTGCTCTAACAGAGCACCCGGCAATTCTCATGGAAGAGACATGGGTATTCCTTACACAAATTGCCTACTGCTACATAGACAGGCATTCATTTTATTGTGAAAATACCAGAGCAGGGACTTAATAAGTACAATGCAACGCTAAAAAGAAAAACTAAATTGGTATTTTTAAATACCTCCATGAATGAGCGCGAGAGACGCAGCACGGCTTTAATTCCACTGATGCGTACATTGAAATCCCCCAACTCTACGGGATGCAACCTGAACAGAACCCTTGCTTTTCTAGAACCTGTTAACCGAAACGATGACACTTCTCGAAGTGAGTTACCCACCCCCGCAGCTCCCCTGGAGGTGCTCCGAGGTGCGAGGCACCCTGCAGCCGGCTCTCAGCTTCGGCGGTCTCGTTTGAACCGCCCGAGAGGCGCCCAGAGCCGCGGCGCTCCGCCTGCGCGGGGAAGCGTCTCCCTCGCTGCAACTGCCGCTCCTCGAGCAGAGCCCCGCGACCCCGCGACCCCGCGCCGGCGGAAAACTTACCTAAGGCACCGGGAACAACGCGGCCCCTCAGCCCGGCGGGGCGCCCGTCCGGGGCAGGCGCCGGGACTCACCTGTGGGATCCAGCACGGCTAACGGACCCGCCACCGCAGCAGCGGCCGGCGGCGACATCATCCTCCGCGGGCGCCCGCGCGTCGCGCCGCGGGCCGGCCGGAGCTGGCCGCGGGGTGCCGGCGGCCCCTGCGGGCCGGCGCCGCCCACCCCGCGGGGGAGCGCGGCGGCGGAGGGGGCGGGGCGAGCGGCTCCAACGGCCGCCGCGCGCGAGCCAACGGTCGCCGCGCGCCGGCGGGGGAGGAGCGGGGGTGGCCGAGGGTGGCCAGGAGCGTCCTGCGCAACGGAGATGGAAACGGAGCCGCTGCGGAGCTGGGCGGCAAGCCGGGCCGGGCACGGCACGGCCMCCGCTGTGCGCTGCCTCCACGAGGCACCCCGTACTTCTCACTGGCTTTCTGTCTCCCGGGGAGCGGTGGCAGTGGTGCCGCCAGGTCTCGCGTGAGAGACCTGGGTACGGCACTTTTTTGGCTCACGCTGAACGGTTGTTTTATGTTGAATGGGCATCAATCAAGGGCATCTACAAAAACTGAATAGCMCAGATTTGTACTTTTTAACCTAGGTCCAGGAAAGATTTGAACCCTATTTCGGCTCCCGTGTACAGGATGACAGTCTAAAAAGTTCTGAAATGCCTTAGGCAACTGAAAAACATGAGTGCCTACACTTTCACCGTGAGGCYTCTCAGTAGTCTTGCCATTGCCCCCTTGAAGTCCTGGCAGCCCAGCCCAGCCTTGGGCGCTGCCCCCTGGCCTGACTGGCATAGACCAGCAGTGTGCTTCCCTCAGGATCTTTCCTCAGTCTGGGTCCATACCCAGCCCTGGACTGGCAAATGAACTGGCCAGAAACTAAGACCCGGCACAGACTGCACTTCAGCTCCAAGAGCAGGTCTGTTTGCTTGCTGCCATCTATTTTCTCCTTCAAGAGAAAACAGCTCTTTTTGCATTTCAGTTGGGCACCTTTCTTCTGCGGACTGTCTATGCATCCCATGAACAGTTCATTTCGAGGTTGACTTAATATGTGTTTGCAGAGAGGGAGCATRAGTGCTGGATCTTTATTTGTGCAGCAGTCAATAACTTAATTCATTATATATTCTAACTGTGTCTCAGGCTTGGCTTCACATCTTGGTTTGATCTTGGCCTATAACATGGGTCTGGTAGAGATCAGAATTACACAGCTTTCCTTTCATCTTTCTTTTTCCCTCCTTTTTAGAATCAAACACAGGTAGACCATCATGGTAACTACAGATAATATATAAATATTATAAATATCAAAAACAGGAATCTCTGAGAAACAGGTTAGGGTGGGGAACCAGAAGAGTCAAGATTGAAGGGCTCTTCTTTTTTTATTTGCTATTTATCAGTTTCTAAGCCTCTGTGGTTCTCTCCTTCCAACTYGGTTCTTACTCTCACATCAGATCCTGCTGCTTGTCCTGCCACTAAACTGCAACTGCTACACTGGAGCTCTTAGTGTTATCCACTGCAGGGACGTGTGAGTGTTGTCAGAAACAGTCTGGGAGCAACTGTGAATATACAGTCAACAGACATCACCCTGTTGATGTGCTTTCTGTTCCATTTGTAGGACTTCCCCATATAGGAGAGTAAAAGAATGCTATTTTTTTTCCCATGGACAACATATTTGATAGGCTGACAAGCATTTTGCTTGCATTAATACRGTCATCTACTTGTAACGAAGGTGACTTCCACTATAAACTGTTCCTTACTTATCTTCTCAAATTTCTAAATGTGTRTATGTATATGTATTTAACTACTTCAGTCTTTGGTTCATTTCCCTGGAAAACAATTAGATGAAAGGAGATATCTATCTCAGAAAGTCCTGTAGGACCAGACCTATTTTTGATTCTCTTGAAATTTACACTAAAACCAGGACTCATTGGTCCTAGGTTATTTTTTATAATCATTTTATAAKGTTTTGTAAGATCTTAGCCTGCGAAGTCAACTGAGCTAGGAAATAAGGCCCATGATAAACTGTTTTCACTTCAAGTCAAGGCCAGTTCTTTGACTTCACATCCTCTGACCTGGAGGGATTGAARGTTTTAATCTGGTTAGAAAAGAGAAAAATGAAGGTAGTGTTAGTAATTAATATAATAATGGACTGTGAAGACATAAAGTGAAAGTGACCATGAATAAGAATGATAAAAAAAGCCCCAAGTCTGTTTTAGACCCTTAGGATCAGGAATGGCTRCAGATAGCGATTTCCATCAGCAGTAAATAACAGTGAGAATGATAGAATAGTTTAATTCCTCAGATAGAGTTCAGAAAACAAATAGGGGAATGCACTATATTTTCTTGGATACAGTAGGCARTAAGTTTTTTCTACTGACAGCCACTGAGCAGCCACAACAGCTGAAAGGGAAGCTGTTCTAGACTTTTTTTTCAATAAACAGCAAAGATCTTACAAAACCTTATAAAAATAAAATGATTATAAAAAATAACCTAGGACCAATGAGTCCTGGTTTTAGTGTAAATTTCAAGAGAATCAAAAATAGGTCTGGTCCTACAGTCTTGGATATCAGAAGACAAACATTAAGAAACTACAGAAAATTGATTTGTGAGGCTTCTTGGAGCTAGAAACTCAACTGTTTAAATGTGCAGGAAACATTGATTTACTTCAAATCCAAAGTATTTTTACTGTATGTGTCCTGTGTGGCATTTTCATCGTCCAAAAGAGGGTTAAACTCAGAGAACAACTATAGATTCAGTGGATAAATAAGTACCTGGAAGAGGATATTAAATAGTGAGAAAATCTGTGGGAAAGGAAATAGGAGGTTTTCAATTAATTAATTGAATGATTAATTAATTAATTAATTTCAATTTTAAARGGTTTTCAATTAATCAGTCAAGCTGGTGGCAAAGGACTGCTACTGGAGAAAGGAAAGCTCTGTTAAAAAAAGACGGGATGAGGGGAAGAGGAGAAGGCTCAGCAGCTCTACTCGGTTAATCTGATGAGGAAAAATCTTACATGTTAATGGAAAATGGGTTCAAATGCAAWGTGAGTCATCAAAGCTAGGTCACATCAGACTGACAGTATCTTTGCTAAGGTAACAGATTTCTGAGGCAATGTAGTGAACAAAATCTGTCTGGATTATGCTAAGCGTTTAATACAGACCCTCACAAAAGACAACACTGAGCATCTGCTCAGTAGGTACAGATCACCAGCAGGTATGGAGGTTACTAAAGCGGGGACTAGATACTGGAAGAGGTCACTGCCTGAGGTATAGCTCAGGGACCAATCTTGAGGCAAGATCTTCAGTATTGCTGAGCATAAGGAGTATATCTGTGGTTATGAAATGTGCTGCCAACACAAAGTTGGGAGACAATCTATTACTGATGACTATAGGAATTTTATACTAGCATACTGAAATGGGCTGAGGTTCAGGTCACAGATTTAGAAACTAACAGTGAGAGCTTTTACTATAACCACGCAGTCTCCCTAGTTCAGTGAAACTGAGGAGGGATCTGTGTATGTATGACTGGCAATGGTTACAAGAACCCACTGCAAAGACTGCAAAAAAAAACGTGTTCCATGATGTGTTATTTAATACCTGTTAATTATTTCAATGCATTATGCATGGTAGAACTTCATTTATATTTATGCTGCTGATTGTCTCTAAAGCCAAAGGCTTTTTTTCACTATCTTGATGTGTAACTTGGACCTGGAWTTTCTTAATTAGTATTTTTAAGGTCTCTCTCAGATACCTAGCTCATGTGCCTCGCTCACATGTGAAAATTRAATCATTTTCTGGATTTGTGCCTAGATGGAACACCCATACAAACTCCAAGGCCAGGCTGCCAAGGCCGTTMRGAGGTTTTTTGATGTGTGTAGCATRGTACATGCTCCATTTATTAGGGTGATCTTGGCCTTTTTACCTAAAAAATATCCTGTCAGCATAGGGCCYGCAGGCCTCCATGATGCCCTTGATCTCTCCTGCGCCTTTCCTGTGCCACACTGCAGCTTCGAAGGTTTTGGTCTTTTGTTCTACAGATCATAAGCATACCAATAATTGGTTGGAGCAGAGGATAGTGACATGTGAAGTTTGCATCCCTGGGTCCCTGAAGTCTTCTCTTCTTTGTTCTAAACAAATCCAGGCTGTTTGGTCTTTCCTCACAGCTCATATTTTCTAGGTCAGTGGACGATCCCACTGCTTTCTTCTAGTCCCTGTGTCATCACGCTCTGTGTRGGCCACATCTGTCTTACGATGCCCAAAGACTGGGCAAGATTCAAGAACATTTTGAATTCTAAGCCCGTCTGCAAGCCTACTTCCTCCAACATACTCAGTAGTTCTCCCAATTTTATGTCCTCAGTTGTCCACAAATTCAATATACTCTGTATTCCATCATCAAGGTCGTCACTGAAAATATTGAATTGTACCAGACATTTGAAGCACCTCAGCACTTTCCATCTTCCAGACCATTAATGGGCATGACTCTCCAGCTTCTTTTTTTTATTCCTTCTATAATATTGTCATTTACACTATCTCCCCATGGAAGGCTCCAGTCTTATGCTAAGTCCTATTATATCAGCTTTGTTCTCTCACAAGGGTTACTTTGTGAGTAATTCTTTTTGGAAATCTGTGATGGACTTCTTTGTTGGTGTTTTTGAGAGAGGGGTGTTCATTTGTTTTTAATACARTTCAAAGAATGCAAACAGTCCCCGCCTCCTACATGACTCCTGCTCTCAGCAGGAGTTTTTTTTCCTTGTACTCAGAGGTCGAGTCATAGATACTGCAAATGAGAAGCAGCTCACACAACCCTGATACTCCTAAATGTTCCCCATGATACTCACCCTGCTGTCATATTCCTAAAGAAGTTTGAGGCCTGTCTCCTSCTCCCATGATATGAACCTCTAACTAAAAGGTAAACCAGTCATTGGTGAGATTAAACTCAGGACTCTCTTAGTAAGGAAGCTCACCCAATGCCAGAGGATTATGACAGTGAGGTAGGTAGAATTGCTCGTTCACAATTTATAAGTAGTATTTATTGGCGTGGTTGCTGGGACAGTCCCTCTAGGAATACATTGCTTTAGTTCAGCTGGGCAGTATAAAGAAATCATGCAGGAAGTGGAAAAAGTTCAAGGTAAGTCACCCTAAGGCAAACTGTTAATGGCTATAAAAAGGCAATTGCTGGGCAATTTACTTTAAAAATTCTGCTTCCTGGCGCCAGCTAGCTTACAAAGCTATATATGTTTTTCTTTTTAACTAGCAGAAGATTCAAAGAACTGTACTAACTTGATGAGACTCAACTCAATAATATATGGCTATACATAGTCTTTAATAGTCCTCAATAGACTTTCCAGCTGTTAATTTATCCAGTCAGTTTTTGAACTCTAGTAACTTCTAACATTCACAACATCTGGTGACAAGGAATTCCATGGATTATCTGTGTGTTGTTTGACAAACCACCTTCTGTTTGTTTTGAGCCTTCCATCTACTAGTTTCATCTGATCCCCCTCAGTTCAATCATACAGCTAAATTGTTCCCTATACACCTTCTCTCTGCTGCTCATGATTTTATAGACCTCTATCATATCCCTTCAGCCATCTCTTTTAGGTAATACAGGCAAGAAGAAACCTGGTCTGCTTAATAATCCCTTTTATAGAAGTTGTGCCATATCATTAAAGAATGTAGTCATCCTTCTATGAACCTCTTCAAATGTTCTGAGATCCTTTCTAAAAGAAAGTGGCCAAACCTGCAAAAGATATTCTGGATGTGGATGCCTCGGTGATTTATACAGTAGCAATAAGCTGTCCTCTGTCCTCTATTCTTTTCCTCACCATTTCTCATTTTCTGTTTGATTTTTGGATGCGTCTGAGTGTTCAGTTGACATTTTAATAAAAGTATCTCCAGGTGTACAAAGATGGACACCCAAGGGTAGACACTCAGAGAGATTGATCAGGAAAGAGGCAAAGGTTTGACYGTTTCATGAGAACAATCATGCAAAACTTGCACTATACAGTTTTTCAAAGTTTTCATTTCTGATTTTTTTTTCTCATKGGTGATTCATGTAAAATGCTATTTTAAATATATGTAAAGTTGTTTAATTTTGAGTTACCCATTTCAAATAGATGAATTTGTTCTTCAGATGTGGGGTATTCCAATGGGAGCAAGAGGAAAACTGAAAAGAGCTAGAAAAAGTCAACTCAAATGTAAGGTATATATAGAGCCATAGGAAAATGTCCCTGGGGAAAGATACATTACTCTTAAAAAAA
>NW_028186823.1:749690-841169 GCF_003343005.1 Rhea americana | reverse complement strand
GCGCCAAATGATACTACAGGTTATTATGTTACTTATCTCTTAATAAAGCTAAATAGTAGGAAGTGATACAAATAACTTTTACATCATAGAGACTAGATTCATGTGATATTTCTCATAACCATTTCAAGGCAACAGTAATTGGGAGAAATAGGTTTGACCTCACAGAAGACTGTGAATAGTCTTTTAGCTGGGCTGGTGACAATYCTGCTTCCTTCAGGAAAAGGTTATTGGTTAGTGAAAGAAGGGAATGCATCTCGTTCAAAGGATGTAAGAAAGAAAGACAGAACAAAATGCAAGGGATAACCAAAAGGCAGAAACAAGGTCTGTTTGTGGTGAGTTCAAGTCAATCATAACAAAATGCAAAGATGTCAAATACAATGCATTCAGAGTCCTTTAAATATAAATAATTAGTTTATAATTATGTGTCCTTGGTAGCACAAGTTTTGAAGACATACAATATCAGAAGACAAGCAACRCATGGTACAAATACGCTGTTAATCAAGCCAAACATGCTAAGGATTTCTGTAAACTGTAACAGCTAGATAAAGTCACCATGTCCTAACCTTACTTCATGGAGCAGTCAACATGGCTATAGTGAAACACCTGAACCTGTTGTCTTTCAGGTGCATGCCAAAAGGTTGACTTGATATAGAAATAAAATCTCTGAAAATTCTACTTTTTATAGATYGAAGTGATTTCTTTTGGAGAGTAGTAGGTCAGCAACAAAGAGATACAGCAATACCAGGTACCAGACCTTTGTGTACCTGATAGGAAATACCTATTGGTGGGAATAAGACTGGTACAAGGAGAATGCAGATGGATTTCTGTGGACTGCAAAGGGGCTAATATTAAAGCAGAATGAGCAGAATGAGTCATTTAGAACATCTAATCCATACAAAAGGAGCTGGAATAACTCCAGGAAAAATGCAAGTGACTTTGTTAAATGTCCCTGCCCCATCTCCAAAATGAAACCWTACAGTGGCTCAAAAATGTGTTAATAACTAACAGTCTCAACCCTGATTTGTCAAAATCCAGTGTTACACTGAAGACTCTGCATAACAATAGGCCTGTTTATTGGAAAATATCTTTGAAAATTAAAGTAATAAACTAAAAAAAAAATCCAGAAAAGTCCTTATTTTTAAAATATCCTCATATTGATAGCACTTAAGTTCCAGTCAACTGGATGTGTCCCTCTACAACATAATTAGTAGAGATATGTTTGAAATGCACCAACTAGCACTGGTGAAATGTGTGACAACAGAAATGTGACCAGACCAAAACCACCTTAGTTTGTGTTGTGAGGCGTTGCATTAATTTGTTCCTGGGTGAAAAAGGTTATATACCTGTATCTGTACCAGTCCAGAAAGAAAGGGATCATAAATTTTTGGAAGCCATATTACAGAAACTACTCTGGAAAGCAAGACATAATTTCAAAAATGTCTATGTCATTGCCAAAAGCATAAATCAATCTGAAATATGGATATGATAATGATATTCTTATAACAGTCATAATTTCAGTTGTAAGTAGTAAATGTAAAGTGTAATTCATTATTTTGCCTGAGTCAAGTCATCTGCAGAAATTTCTTTAAGCACAGTGAATTTTACAATCCATTTAAATTACGGGGTTTTTTTAAAGCATGAAAGTAAGTGAAGCATCCTGTACCTTTCCACATGTTGGCTGAGTGCCTGCCTTATTTAGGTGCCCTTCGTATCCACTGTGGTAGACACTGTTAAAGTCAAGGACAATGTATAACACCACTCAGTAATGGAAAACAAGTTGCAACTATCTCTTCCACTGAAAGGCTTTTTCCTCTAGTATATTCTCAGCAGCTTTGCTCAGTTTAGTTTTAAAGGCTCAGTTACAATGTTCTCTTCCTTTCCCTTGACAGACTGTTTTACAGTTTGATTAAATATGAGCAGAGCCAAGTACTAAGCTTCACATCAAGAACCCCCATGAGAGATATAATCTATTCTGACATTTGTCAAACTGATCCCATAATTGTTTCGCTGATGTATTCCTTAAACTTAGATAATTCACAGTACTCTTCAGAAATTCCGGACAATGAAATATGAGATTAGAGTAATATTCTGACATGTGTTGCAGTTTCTAGTGTGTTAATTYCTTGGTAAGGATAAGAGTAGAAGTTTGGAGAATGTGATAGTGTGAATCAGTTGGGAAGAATAGCTGAGGAAGGGAATGACCTGAAATGAGTGGATCACCCTTTGATGCTTATTGTAAAATGAAATTCAGCAGCCACGAAGACTTTTTAAAAATAATATAGAGTGGATCTCTTTCTCCCTCCTAAAAGGTTCTTGGGAACCACCTAGGTTCCTGGTTTTAAAATGAAGGATGATACTCCATTCTCTGTTGATACTTCTGTGAAGAATGATGCTCCATTCTCTGTTAATACCTCTGTGGGGAAGAACTTCCTCAATTAAAAGTTAAAATATTGGCACTTTGTCTTCCAAATTCCTGGCTTAGTTCATTATGGCAGCACAAAAKAAAGTACAGCCTGGTTTGTTTCTTCTGCTTCATTTGAAAGTACCTGAATTAATGGTGCATGTGGTGACACAGGCTGCGGAGATAAAGGGAAGATGTAGGGCTAGAATAAAAAAAGGTGACATGTTTTAAAATCATTCTCTACGCTCATGGCTGAGACACTTTCAACTGCAGTTTATGGTTTTCCCGTAATTTTGTTTTGTAAAATACTAAACTCTCAATAACARAAAGAGAGTTAAAAGTATCTGGTGGAACCATGACTTGCTCCCTGGAGGTTTACCATCCAGGAGATGGATTGTTGTTTGYTGTCATGGATGTTTAGACATCTGGATAGAGGATGATGATCCAGAGCCATCGCAGCTCAAAACATTTCACAAAAGGAAAAAATCTRTAGAAGAAAACTACATTCAGAGACTTTAAAAAGTGTTTTCTTGTTTCACCCTTCTTTATTCACCTTCAAGGCCCTCATTTTCAGGCTGGTTAGGGGAAACAAATTACATATGTGTGTCTTCTTCCTTTTGCCTCAGATGTCCATTTTATAAAAAGAGTGTTTTTTGAGGACATCATATGGTGATGTTAATGATCGCAACAAACTAGGTCTAGGGTGAGCGCATCACTTCCATGTTTCTTTTGTCTCTCAGCYTTTATCTCCTTCAACTGTCAGTCTTAGACCTTTCACCTGACCTCAAAGCTATCACTTAAGCAGCAGAGTCCCTGTTCTTTATGCCGTTAGACCACAAGGGCAATATTCTACACAGTACAGGACTGCTCCCACAAGAATGCAAGAGAGATCTCTCTAGCTGAGGAGATTTAAGCCATGAATAAACTTTCAACCTGTTTTAGAATGACTTTGAGTCAAACTTGTATTTGATACCTGCAAGGCCTTCATCCCCAATAACAGGGATGAACTCTTCCCTGTTTGTGCACTACAGCAAYCAAAGCCCTTAAAACACTGAACCGAAGGGGCTGTGCAGAAATGAAGAAGATGCTCCTGAAGGACCGCACAGATTCCTCTGGATTGAAGCAGCAGGAGTAGGACTAAACAAAAGCACTTCCCCATCTCACCTGCTTTCTTTTATGCAGATGGCCATGATGTCACTCCCCTTAGCCACAGCATCTACTGATTCCAGCATAAATGCAACAGCAGCAGGTAATTCATGGATTTCTCACCCTTTTTCCTAAGGATCTATAARCATGTGATTGGTTATCCATTGTTTTTGTTGATAAGAAAAAAGAAGTTGTGAAAAACATATTTTTTTCATAAATCATCTTTAAACCTTTGTGGTTTTCAGTGAATCTGTTGTGCAAATAATGCAAGGAACTGTATATATGCAAAGGAACATACAAAAAATGCAGGAAAAATACATTAAAAAATATATGTTGGTCACTTTCATCAAGAATACACTCATGAATATTTATTTATGCTAATATTCACTGCTATTTCCCTTTCCAAGAACAGTCTTGAGGTTATCTAGGTATTCTAAATAAGTCACAATTGCCAAGAAAGAGCATGTTAGTAGCATTTCTTTATTATTACGTTTTGCGGTACCTTCCCATCTTTTGTAAAATTTTGAGTTGCTAATGCAGAGAAGGCATCTTGGCACATCTCTGCAGGATCTTGATTTCCTGTATATTTTTCCAGGTCACCCCGAAAATATTATTTTTAAATTGAATATTGTTACTAATGAAGCCATTGAAATAGATATTGAAAGCCTTGATCCAGAAGTGGCAGGCCTYTGCTTAACATTACACCCTGTAATTCATCCCATTGGCTTCCATGGAATACCCCTAGGCACCTCTGTCATGTCCTGTCGTAGAAAAAGGAGATCCTGCAAACCTGCAGGCAAATTCTTCTGGCTTCAGTCCAGCCCAAAGCTTCCCTGAGGCACTAAAGGCACATAAATGCCTTTTACACACAACTCACTGCAGAATTAGGTTCTCTAAACTTATGTGCTTATAAACTTATATATCTCCAACATACAGAGTGCAGAACTGATAGAAATGCAGTAGAAAAGGTTATTAATGTGACATGGTATATRCATAAACAAGTGGTAAATCACAGAATCACAGAAGGTTTGAGGTTAGAAGAGACCTTTGCCGGTCACTTAGTCCAACACCCCTGCTCAAACAAGATCGCCTAAATCAGGCTGCCCAGGACTGCATCCAGATAGTTTTGAATATCTCCAAAGATGGAGATTCCACAACCTCCATGGGAAACCAGTGCCTGTGCTCAGTCACCCTCACAGTACRGAAGTTTTTCGTCATGTTCAGATGGAACTTCCTATGTTCYAGTTTGTTGCCTGTTGTCCTGTCACTAGGCACTACCGAAAAGAGTCTGTCCCCATCCTCTTGACACCTTCCCTTCTGACATTTATAMACATTGATAAGATCCCCTCAGCCTTCTCTTCTCCACACTGAACAGGCCCWGCTCTCTCAGTCTTTCCTCAAAGGAGAGATGTTCCACTCCTTCCATCACCTTAGCAATCCTTCAGTGGATTCACTCCAGTAGCTCCATGTCTCTCTTGTATTGGGGAGCCCAGAACTGGGCACAGTACTCSAGGKGTGGCCTCACCAGGGCTGAGCAGAGGAGGAGCATCACCTCCTTTGACCTGCTGGCAGTGCTCTTTGTAATGCAGCTCAGGATACCATTGGCCTTCTTGGCCACAGGGGCACATTCCTGGCTCATGGTCAACTTGTTGTCCCCCAGGACTCCCAGGTCCTTCTCTACAGAGCTGCTTTCCAGCAGGTCAGCCTTCAGCCTGTACTGGTTCACGTGGTTATTCCTCCCCTCCCCAGGTGTAGGTCCCTGCACTTCCCTTGAGCTCCATGAGGTTCCCCTCTGCCCATATCTACAGTATATTGAGGTTCCTTTGAATGGCAGCACAGCCCTCTGGTGTATCAGCCACTCCTCCCAGTTTTGTACCATCAGCAAACTTGCTGAGGAGACACTCTGTCCCTTCATCCAGGTCACTGATGAATAAGTTGAACAAGATTGGACCAAGTATTTACTTTTAGGGGACACTGC
The DNA here is from genome assembly GCF_003343005.1 of Rhea americana. NCBI lineage: Eukaryota > Metazoa > Chordata > Aves > Rheiformes > Rheidae > Rhea > Rhea americana. The sequence continues at coordinate 835,644 of NW_028186823.1, read as the reverse complement.
TAGCTACAGGCCTCCAACTAGACTCTGCACCATTGATCACAACACTCTGAGCTCTTCCTTTCAGCCAGTTCTCAATCCACCTCACTGTCCACTTACCTAGCCTGTACTTCATGAACTTGCCTATGAGGACATTATCGGATACACTGTCAAAAGCCTTGCTGAAGTCAAGATAGACAACAACCACTGCTCTCCCCTCATCTACCCAGCCAGTCATCCCATCATAGAAGGCTATCAAGTTGGTCTAGCATGATTTCCTCTCTGTGAATCCATACTGACTACTCCTGACCACCTTCTTGTCCTTCGTGTGCTTGGAAATGGCATCTAGGATTTTTATACAGGCCATCTCATACATGCCAATGAAAGCTCCAAACATTACCTAGGAGGTGCAGTATGCATGCTAGATACTGTAGAAAAGCTGCTGCAGAAAGAAACTTTTTGGAAAGATACTTAAAACAAATATATTGCTTCTATTTTTTATATTTTGTGGCCATCTGCCTTAGTTCGGAAGTACCAGGCTCTAAAGACAGTGAGAAACTAACTGATCAGTTTCTGAATTCACTGATAGTTGTTTGGAATTGCTTTTCSAAGTGCAATAATGTTTCTGTTTTAGCGGTTGGTGTCTTAGTGCTGTCTGTGAGGAGATTAGCTATAAAGGTAGGAATCTCCATTTCCACTTGCAGAAAGCTTTTGGTATTGGCCTTACAGAGTCTTGAGATTTCAGTTCTGCAACTTGACTGTTTCAGGAAAGTATTTTATTTCTTCACTGCTAGTGTCATTGAAAGTATAAGGAAAGGCAAGAGGACCAGAAGAGAAGCACTGTGGAGATGGAGTACATGAAAAATCCATCTTTGGAAAGGCAACGTTTGCTGAAAACCAGTGGTGGTGAGAGAATGTCACTTGTTCATCTTCGTGTTAGCAGCAATTTGAAAGTGTCAGTGATTTAAGTTATGAAAACTAGGCCCAAAGCACACAGATAAGTGGGATAGGGTACAGGTGAGGCAGTAAAAAATGCTTGGTGAATGAAATGTAATTGCATATAGCTAAACCTGTCACACTGCCGTAACTCCCTTACATAGACATTTCTATTTAAATACTTATATAGACRTGCTCATGCATCCCATTAAAATATGCTGTCAGATTCATAAAAAACACGAACTGTATCATAAGTTCTTACAGGTGCTCATAGTCAGTAGRATATTTTATTGCAGCTAATTGTAAATCTTTGACTTTACTTTGGCCCTTTCTTGTCAATTGATCTGAATATCTACACATGGATTTGTTACCAGAATTAATCCTAAAGACAAAATGTAAGTCTTTGAGAAATGAGCTGTTTACCTCATCTGTTTATTGTTTCTTTTTTGTGGTGTGTGGTCAGTCACGTACTTCCAAGTCCTTATGGCTGTGGCATGGGATTCCCCTGAATGACTGAAGGATTTCCCTTCAGAATAACCCCTCAGTGTTGGAGTATGTCCTCAGCCTCATGTTATGCACATTGAGGTGCAAGGAAACATGGGACTTCCCTGGATGGCACTGAAGTCCTTGGCTGTGTGTGTGGCGGGGCGGGGGGGGGGAGGGGGACACACGACACCTAATGGCTCAGCCCTTGTTGCACAAAAATACCTGCTCCTGCCCAAGCGTCTCAGCACCCTGCCTGGGAAAATAAACCTTACAGATGAACTTGAACAGCAATTTGACATATACCATGTACTATTATTTGTTCATCARTATTTCTGTTGAGGCAGAATAAAGCCATTTCTTAAACATCTGCATAAACAAAATTTCATTCACAGAAARATATGAACAGTGTGTACAGTGACAGTTACACATTTCAGGGAACCTAGATATTCAGTTATAAAGAATAAACATTTTCAATCTGTTCTTGTACTGGGCTCATTCTGGTAGGAACAAGCTGATCAACCTGTACTGAAATCACCAGAACTTTTCCTTAAACCTGAATTGCATCAAAGATCACTAAGGAGAATGACTGCCTTCAGGGAGAGAGGCAGTTTTGTGGGTCTGTATCTGTTGGGCTGCACAATACAAAAAGGAGACAGAAGACCCAGTCCAAAGTAGCTGCCTTCTGCAACTGAATAATCAGCTCTACACATGCTGTGTTTGTCTTTCATTTTAAATAATATTTTCTCCAAGGTCCAAATGAGTCAGGAGAAGCGATCATATCTGTTAATATAGAGAGACTTACTTCAAGCACTACAGGTGGTTATGGTTTACTCCTGTAATAATACTTTCAAACAGGCTTTCATTTAGCTGTTAAAATTTCGTTTAGATTCTTCYGGGGAAAGCCATTCTTCCCTCAGCATAGCTCCTTTAGTAATAACTAAGTTTACTGATCCACTTGACTGTTGTCCCTGGAGGGCTCTCTACACATGAGCAGAGATTACAAATGTACGTTTCCAAAGTTACCTTTTAGTTACTCAGGAGCATTTATGTCCTGAACCTAGTCTGCTTTTATGGGCCTTGCTACTGCATTTCCTTTTGCATTTCCAAATTCCCATTGAACATATTGCTAGGCTGGCATGCACCAAGGAAGTGGCATCAGACCCAAAGGCTCTCTACCCTGACAGCACACACAGAATCATTTAAAATCTTGAGTCTGGCCCTTTCTACATCTGTACTGGAGCTTTTATATATGATGTCAGAATTTGGCACAGCTCAGGCTAGCACAGTCAAATGAGCTAAGCTTGAAGTCATAATCTTTGGAAAAGAGAAATTCACAGGGCTCAAAGAAAAACAAGGAAAGTATTCAAAGGTTACACAATCGTATCTTGGAAGATGACTGCAAAATCTAACCTACAAAGCCATATTCTTTCTGTTCCTTTGGCTGTTTTAGGTTAGTCTTGAGTGTTTATACACAAATATAAAATTTCATGGTCTTTTACAGTCAGAAAACAGCTTAAGGGTTGGATCCATTAAAAAAGGCTTAAGAAACTGAAGCCGCATTGAGGTTAGCTGATGTCCAAAGTTTTGACCCAAAAAGCCCCAGTCAGCTGCCAGCTTAAATGGGAGGCACCTCCCCGTTTGACTCCAGCATTGCTCAGGGGCACTGCACACTTTTTCTGCACACCTTTACAGAGTCCTCACAAATCTAGAACACTTCTACATGGTTCAACAAAGTGGTCTTAATCACCCTGGAAGATTATGGCTACCTGCTAACAACAATACTTAATCCAACCCAGCCTTCAGAGACTTTGAATTACATACTGGCAAACAATTCACGTTGTGTGCATGTGGTTGGTCATGTCTGCTTTGGGCATAAATGACCCCCGTATCTTTTGTCCTTTAAGTACAGTGCACTGTAAATAAACACTAARCCTTTGCTTCTTAGAGCACTTTGGACCATTTTTTACTTCTTTCTTAGATTTTTKGTTTTTAGCTAGAAGCTACCTGCTGATTTATCAGATGTAATTATTTTGTTGTGTTTAAAATTTCCTATTATACAGCATTCTACATTTCCCCTAACAAGCAAAAAACATCAGGTCTTCAATCTTAATATTACCTCCTTGTCTATTCATGTATACCAGTTGTTTGTGGAAACTTCTGTCCTTTCTGTTTTGATGGAWGATGCATTTAGACAAATGTATACAGTTAGTCTGTTGTGTATGTGCTGTTCACATTTCCWATAGCCTGAATTCTCAAATGAGCATGAAAGGCTGGTGCTGCCTTACAGGCTCTAAGTCTAAAAAAATTAGRAGAAACACAAACAGAAAGAAAGGAAATGGGACACAAATGCCTTAACTGGGTTGGAGGCTGGCCATGTACTGCTCATTCAACAGGCTTTTCTCCCGGTTTCCTTTGGAAATGTGGCTGAAGCAATCATGCTGCCTGCAAGTGTTTTGAGGGGAGGGAAGTCTCCTTAATAATTTGAACCCTGCCCAAAGAAATGCCCCCAAACAAGGCTCAGTGCCCACAACACAAGTGGCTGGACACCCTCCAAGGTGTTTAGGGGTGAGAGAGTCTAATGGTAGGGGCAGGCACAGAGGGACATGTGKTGAGGGGTAGAGGGAAACAGTTGGGAAGGGTCTTATGGGACCAAGAAGACAAGGGCAAGACTTGATTGCAGAGGAAGGAGAACGGCTGAGGAAGGATTTAAGGAGGGCAAGAGGAGATAGGTAATAAACTCTGCAAGGTTTTAACTCCTGGATTATGCTTTCAGCAAGACATAAAATGACCCTAACCTTATGGTGAGTTTACAAATACAACATAATTTTTTAATTAATTGCAAAGTGAACAAGAGAGAAATGAACACTTCTCTTCTATAATGATGTTTTGTGTTTGGTGGTGTTGTCCTGCTACTGAAATAAAAGGCAGTCAGAGTGTTATGGTGCTCTGGTGGCATTTCTGCAATCGGATTATCTCCTCTCCTCCACTTGGTATTGCAGAACAGTCACTCTTAATTGTGTATCCTGTCTGATTATTAACCATTGCTTCTGATCATACTCCATCTCTTCCCTCATCTGCTTTTCATCTTTTGCATTGCTTCTCTGTAATTGCAGCAGACCTGCCTTGTGGCCCTGAGTTATTTCCTATCAGCTTTGAGTGCAACTGCCTGTTTGAGGGGATTTTTRCAGTTCCACTTATCTTAGTGCTCTTCGTCTCTCGCTTGAAGCTCTGTCTAGCTGAGTTCTGACTGTAGCAAACAAAAGGAGCAGTTTCTACAGGTGCTGGTGATCCAAACTCTACTTCAGGGGATGGAGACCCTGAACCAGCATGGGATGCATGTGATGAAACTCTTCAAATAGCTTGGCAGGCCCAAGACTGAAGGTATTTTAAGATACAAAATGTGAATTGTGGCTTTGGAACCACACTGCYCTGCCTGTCTTCAATAGGGCAAGTATAAAACATAGTGGCGGCTGCCAACGCAAAGGCTTTAGGTGAAGCAATAATTTTGCAGCACGTTCCAGAGGCACTGGCCTACTGGCAGTGCGTGGCCCTGGTCATAAACATGCTCATATGAAACACTTTATACAGCGATCGCCATCTAGAAAACCTCACAGTAACCCTCCAAGCAGCTAGACAGGAATTGCTTCAGAGTCATTAAAGTAAATACATTTCTTGTAAAAATCCTAGCAGCCAGCCAGCCCTCCTTGCCAGGAGTACAATTGGGCCATCACTTGGAGGCTGGAGGAGATGAAGGGAATAAATGAGAGAAATGATAAATCCATCTATTCATATTACATGAGGGCTCTCTCTAGCCCTTACACAAAATGAAGAAGTGGCAAGCACCTGGCAAAAAAGAAGCTRGTCTGGAAGTTGGAAAACATGCAAGGAAAGAGCTTGACTGGAGCCAGAATTCTTTGGARGAGCAAAGAGACTCAAAATCCCTAAGTACCACAAATATCCTACCTTTTAGACTGCAAATGCTGAACAAAAATAAAATTCATATTGGCTGAGTTATTAGTTCAGCTAAATACTCAGTTACAGCCAGAGCTGAGCTGTGGTGCTGAGTACAGGCAATGCTGAAAGTTTCAGGAAGGGAAGYTGAACTCAAGTCTGTATTACTGCTATCGATTACTTTGCTTTCATTTATAAATAATGCCTGGTTGCTTATGTTGCCAGTTAGGAGTTCTAAGATTATCCACGGTGGTATCTCATTCCTTTAGAAAGACTTAGAAAGAAGGGTGATGATGCACAAACAGAAAATATGACCACAAAGCAACAGAGAAATTGAGATCTGTCATTTTTTTCTGGGTGAAAACCRAGATACCTATCTCCAAAATAGTCAGTCACCAAGAAATTAAAGTACTTACCTATGGAAACGCTGGTCTTCTGGGCTCTAGTCCTAGAGAGTCRGGTGCATGTATATTCACAGAACTGAGGAAGAAAATCTAGGCATCCTGAAAAGGCCCCATAGAAGAGTTAATAGCTGACAAAAGTACATAGCCTATGTAGAAATATACAGTATGTCTACATACACAGTGTTCARGTGGGCTTGGCTTACATGAAGCATGTCGAGCACGGAGTCTACATGTGAAGCTATAACWGAAAATCTGCCATACAGCTTATTTGCATGTTGAAATCTAGGTTAGGTTTGGCTCCTTTGAAACTGAGGCCCCTTTAAGTGATATTTCCACAGTTCTTTCATACKCCAAGGTGGATCTCAAAGGCACCAAAAACATATATTTTACAGTYGCTATGTTAAGAGTAATTTTCCAATCATTTTTGTTTGCAAATTGTTAGATGATATGCAAATAAAATATCTATCCATATAATATCAGAGTCCATAGGTTMAGTCTTGTATGATAACTGTATCTGCAACACATAGATGTTTTTCCACCTGTTTGTGAAAAAGAGTGTTAGCTCAGAAAGCTCTGCTAGTTCCAGGATTTAGCCAAGGAATGTATGGAGATTTCTGAAATCATGTTATTTCTYTCTTTTCATTCTCTGTGGGGGATTTTTACCCTTGCTTCTGTTGAAACTGAGACTTGTGCAGTTGTGCTGCCTGCTAATACTCTGTAACGACATTTGAACCCACTGGCCAAGTTAATCACATTTGGCAGAGAAATAGATATCCCAAGGATGATATAGATTGGGAAAGAGGCAACTTGATGAAGAAGGGAGAGGGATTAAGTTAGTGCATTCACTGCAGGAGGGTTTCACGGAGAGCAACCACATCAGGAGGCACCAGAGAATTTACACAGGGAAGAGAAACACAGAAAAAAGCCTCTGCAAATACTGGTCTTCATGAAGCAGTTTGTCTGAGGAGCACTGACTTCAAAAACTCAGATGGACTATTTGCACTGACAACATTAAGTACATGTCTGCATGTAGGTAAATTGTCTGTCTGTCTTTCAGMCTCTAAATAATTTCACAAGCATATGAGGTATGCTGGACTAGTTCAGCACAGCTCCGTTTTATTTTATCTACCAAGCAAAATGTGATCTTCTGTTGTGAATAACTTTTATAGACAGTGTTCAGGAGGCACTCTGGCACTGTTCCCTTCAAGAATCAATTGCTGTATGCTTATTTATGAAATCCCTAGGGCTAAAAGAGATCCACTTAAAGAAAAGGGATATCTGGTAAAAAGTAAATTGGCTTTCTTCCTGTCTTGCTATGGATTGTGCATTTTTAACTATCTATATTCCTTAACAGAAGATGATAGCATTTCTCYTCTGTGTAGTCCGTATGCCGTAGTTACATACAGAACATGAGTGATGGCTTACCTGATAGTTTCCTAACTTCAGAGCAAATATACTGTGCTAATTTGTGTTACAGTATTTCATCAATATCCCGGAAAACTGCTAAAGCCCTCTGAAGGAAATCATGCCTGACTGCAGTTGCAGAAAGGGAGAGACAAAGCTTTCCATCAGAACTCCACCAAGTAACCTGTAGCAACCAGCAATACTTCACCAAGCACATCTCTGTTGCTCGCAAGGAGGCCTTCTCCCAACAGGAAACAATGCTTTACGCTTCCTTATTACGAAGGGGCATCTGATAGCCCAGATCACTTTACCAGACAATCYATCATTTATTTATTGGGCTCTAATGTAATTGAATAGCTGTCTGCCCCTTCTGGATGCATCCTGTTTGCTGCTATGTGAGCAAGTGATTGGGACCATTAATATTGCTGTGGACAGATACATTGATTTTAAGGGGAGGTGACATGTCTTCCCTTTGTGCTCCTCCGTACTTCCTAAAAGCTATGGTAAGACTGGAAAAGGTTCAGAAAAACAGCAATCAGGATGATCAAAGGTGTGAAGTGGCTTTTGTACCAGAAACTACTAAAATGTCTAGGTTCTTCTGTTTAAAGGAGATGAGCAGGGAGTGGTAGGATAAAGATCAGTAAAATCATGAATGGCAGGAAGGAAATCAACAGGGGACAGCTGCTCACTGTCTCTTCTAATGCAAGAGCTACAGGGCAGCAAATGTACCCAGCAGACAGCAATTTAGAAGAAAGAAAAGTATTTCTTTATATAATAATCAAGTATTCTGTGGATTGCATGGCATTCTGAATGCTAAAATTCTGCCTGGGCTCAGAAAGCACCCAGACCAATTGAAAAAAAAATGTCACCACCACTGGCTCCAGCAGTCCTGGAGTCACAAGATCATGGGAGCATTCTTGCAGCTCCATCCTCATATCTCTTCCAGGACCTGTTTCTGTGCACAGCTGGAGGCAGCATCCTGGGCAACAGGCCGGTCTGGTCTCACTCCACACGGCCACTCTCGTCTTCTAGCACAAGTGCAACTGAAAAAGGGATATCCTATCAGTTAGTCCCTCTTCTGATCACTATCAGTGAGATTTTGAGCTGTGTCTTAGAGCATGGACCTAGTGGTGCAAGGCAGAAAGGAGGCTGAGTTTGTCCCTCCTGACGTCTGCTCCTGCTGGGCTACATAGCCACGAGGGAGCACCTATTGTTTCATCTAACCCTGAGCCCTGGCAGCTAGTGAGTCTGGGGGGACCTGTCCTGGGCTTCTTGATGCCCAACAGGGCTGGGCATGGCCCTCCAGTACCTAGTTGTATTGCAGGGTGGAGGAGAGGAGAGTGGCCAGTGAGGGGCACCTCTCATGTCTTGTCTGGGGACAGTGGTCTCAGGAGACTCAGCGTGTGCTGCAGAGCCATTTCTCCATCACTTGGGTGTTGGATTAAGGGCCTCTGGAGGCTGGTTAAGYCTTTTTTTGCAGGTTTTGAGGGGCTAGGGTGAGTATAAAGTCTCGCCTGGGCAAGTACAACAATATCCTGAATTGAGCACGCGCCTTGGTAACCCACAGGGTGACACCAAGCTGAGCTAGTATGCATTTACAGCTACCCAGGTTTCTTTGAAGTCTGATGGGTCTGGGACAAGACTGAGACAAAACACATATCTTAGATSTTCCTTGGTGTCCTGCAAACTGTTTGTATGAAAGGAAAGCCATTAAAATGCATCACATGTGAACTGGGGAGACCAGCTCTTCATCCCAGCCTCTAAGCCACCCAGCTGGGATCTCAATCAATTTGCATTCGTCTCATTTGCCTGCCAGTGCACGTACTAGTGACACCTTATATGCTCTCCTCATATTGCTCTTCAAATAGTCAGACTTTGCATTATTTAAGGATGCCATCAGTTTGGTAGTAACCAAAAGACCTACACAAGACCAGTCTTCAGAGCCAACAGGGAAGAACACATCAAAAAGAGTACTGAAAGGCAGTCCTGTTGAAGTTAGTTCATTCAATGATCTTGAGTTTCTGGATGTCTGCTGTAGCTGTTCTATGCTACTGTTACTAGAGGAAATTAAGAATAATGCATTGAATTAAAGCAAATGAGTTATCATAATTTTCCTGGGAGAGGTGTACTGCAGTGGGACATATGATGGAAGAGGAAACTGGTTGAGCACCAGGAAACCTCAGCAGCTGGAAAAACAGGGGGAGACAAAGAAGCAGAAAGTGAAATGCAGGAGAGAAAATGAAGGAGGGAGAAGGCGTGAACATCTCCACAGGGAGCAAAAACGTACTTGCTGTTAACATGGGTTAACATGTTAACATGGGTTCTCAAGGTGCATAAGAAGTTCTCCTGTAGCTCCACAAGTTCAAAAGGCAATTGCATGCACCTGAGAAGCTTCATTCAGACCTCAGTAGCATAGTTCCATGTGCCCAAGTGATCTGGTCCCTCCAGAGTACAGATCAGGGACCAGCTGGAGCCCACTGCTTCCTTCATCTAGTCTCTGCTCTGCTGTTTTAATGCTCTGTAAAACAGGGAGACAAAAGCAGTATGTGCCTGRATCTCACCATGATACGAGTCAGGATGAAACTAGGCATGGTTCTGCATGTGGGAACGTGAAAACTTCCAACCCTAATAGAGGATAAAGCCATGAATCTCCCCACTCAGACCTGCCTCAGCACCATACTACTTTTGGTATTCACTGTGTAACCATAAACCTCAATCTCTGTACATGTGATAAATTCTGTCAGCTTCGGTGGCTGGAGCAGGCAGGGGAAGGAAGCTCACACCCAGCTCCCTGCCTGTTCCAGCAAGTGCAAGGTGGCAWGGCCAGAGCTTACCCGAGATGGCATCTTTCTAGGCTCAGGAGTTCAGAAATATCGCAAAGTAATTCACACTCAGCCTCAGAGAAGCCAAACTGGGCTCCCAGCCATGGCGTGAACGGGTATCTAAGGGTGTTTTTCTGCTGACTCTGCAAAGTGCCCTGGCTCCTAATGTCAGCACTCAGCTCCTATGCCAGTAGGGAGGCAGATAGAGAACTTTGAGACTTTTTTTTTAATCCTCTCTCCTGACGAACACTAGGCTCATAGAAAAGGATCCCCTATGTCCTTTCTGTATTTCAGTTATTGAAATATAGAGATTTTTTAATTGAATTTCTGTGTATATATGGTTACCCTTAGGACAAGCCTTAATGTCTTTCTAAACCAAAAGAAACTCCTTCAGATAATTCTCTGGCTTTCCAATTGAAAAGTATCTTGTTCCTTGTGATAGATATTAGTCATTATGCCTTTTATTGTGCCTGTTTCCCTCTAGTTGTATTATGCATCATTCCCCTAATTCTTTTTTTAGATGAACACTATTACATGAGACACTTTCCAAATGATATATTATTACCAAGCTGCATTTCAAATGCAAAGTCAGACTTTGCTTGAAACTATTTTGCAGTGGTAGATTGYGCAATGAAGTATAAAGGGCAGGAGGAAAAACATGAATTGTTTAACATAAATGGAAAAACAACAATAAAGGACACCGTCTGCAAATACATAACTATTTTGGGCAATCAGACCAAAGACCCTGTRGTGTTACTCCTCTGGACAGCTCACATCCTAAAAACCACTGCAGCCACAGGCAAGATGCAAAAAACTGCGAGAGCCTGGCGCTGCTGTTTCAAGACGGGGGCGCCCACCCTGGCATRGGGCCCAGATGCTGCGTGAGGTACCCTCAGCCATGGGTGAGGAGTGAAAGACTTGCGAGGCTGGGAGGAGAGAGGTGGTGCAAGCACATGCCCAGGGTTAGCGAGCCGGAGGGGCTCAGGAGCGCCTCTCCCATGCTGCTGCRTCATTCTTTAATGCCTCGTAATGTAAATGCTGCCTTCTTGCCCCGAATGCATGCACATTCACCTTTTCTTTTTTCCAAAGAAAGCAGTGGCACGTTGCAAGGGCCGTTATCCTCCCGCTCACAGCCCGATGCCCTCAGGCCTGGAAACGCCAAGGATGGGGCAGCTGAAGCCTCTGCCCCTCCATGGGGGGAAGGCATCCGGGGCAGGAGCAAGGCCACCCTGGGTGCGCTGCAGGGGCCAGAAACGCGCTCCTACCCAGTGCCTTCACCGCATGCGGAAGCCCCGCTGCAGGGAGACTCTGCAAGGGAAGTGGAAGTTCCCACCTGCTCCTTTGACCGACACATTTGGATACTTCAGAAAGACATTAGRTGTCCCCCGGCCCCTCCGAGACCATCATGCAGCTGTAGCTGATCAGTGATTTGTATAAACCATTTGAAAAAAAAAAAATCCTTTATTTAAAAGTTTCTAATGAATAGTTCTGTCATCTCTTACTTTCTTTCCTGATATCTCTCCATTATCACCTTTTTCCCCAAAAAGCAGCAGTTCTCTGACGAATATAACCTTTCAGGCATCTGTTGCTGACTAATTTAGAGGTAAGAACTCAAATACTAGCCCAATAAGCAGGCAGTATTATATTGAATATTGAACTGAACGAAGACACACAACACTGGTCACCATAGGGGCCTCCTGAAYGTACGGCATATTTTCTTATGCATAAGATAAGAACCTGGCATCAGAAGCTCTCTGCTTATTCAAAGGGAATTTTGATTTTGAGTTCCAGTAGTAGAAACTCACCAAAATCTCTCTGGCAGCTATTTYGTTGAAGACCCTCTGCAGGAGGTGYCCTATCCAGTGGAGGGAGGATTTCTTCTGAAATCCAGGTCAAGAATCTCACATAGGGTCCTTCAAGTCATTGGGATAAACTGAGGGCTAAATCAGATCTGTTGTTTTCTCTCTCTTAGTGGGTGTTACACRTTTACAAGCTTGGTCTCTGGCGATGCTATGAAGGTCAGATGAGAATCAGGCTCACCAGCTTATTCTGTGGCTGATGATCTTTGCCACTGATYCTGCTAAGTCAACCAATCTTAATACTTATTTTTAGGAAGGAACAAATCTAGCAACAGACATGAAACAACAGATAAATGAATACATGTTTGCTTCAGCAAGTCTTACTGTTTAGGAAAAGAACAAGTTCTTTACAGCAGCTGGGAYGTATTTTGAGAACCATGCCTGGCATTTACAGGTCTCTGCACAACTTCTGCTTATAGCGCTGGTTAATTTCTAATACTAGGACTTCATAATGGCCCCTTGGGATCACAAATTTCATTATTCACTACTGATGCTGATCCCAGACAGTCAAATCAATATAAAGAGCTGCCATTTCAGACATACTTAAATTCTAATGCATAGCAATGTTCTGACATACTCCCATCTCAACAGTAAGGCAGTAAAAAGTGCCATAAATGCTCCTAACCCATTTTGATGAAACACTCAGTTTTAGAATAATTTCTCTCACTCTTGCCTTCCACTGAAATGTTGATTCAGACATCATTTTTATTAATGGCATCTCAATTAAAACCATTCACCTTGTCTCTCTGAAAAATACCATTTTCTAAGTCCCTTAGCAAAAGTGCAACTGTTTCATCTATAGCCATGCACGTTTTTAACTGCCAGGTTGCTAAATATAAGATTGCAACAAAAGACTGTTGAGTTTAGACTACGGGCTTAATAGCTGSACAGTTAGGCACACTGAGATCATTGGACAGCAAAACCTGCCTGCGCTCAACCTGTGTCCGCAGATTTCTCTCACCTCTTCTTTTCTTGAGGATCTCTCCTTAGCACTTGCAGTCATGCTCTGAAGAAATGTCTCTTTATTTTTTCCTTTGTTAGCAACATTTACTGGGACATGAGAAATATTTCTGCCTCTGGATAAAGACTGAATGTGTCATTTTTGCCTTTTCCTCAATAGTTTAGGTACCATTTTAAAATGCCTTAGCCTCTCAGTATGCATCATCTCGGAGATGCGCAAAAGGCCAATGCATGGTTATTGCCGGAGTTGTGCAGTGATGCGCCTCTTCACTGCTCGGCACGGAGGACCTTGGGTGCAATTCCCCCCCTTGCATTGAGCCCTGCTCCTTGGGGCAGCCCTGTGAGGGACCTGAAGCAGGGTGCTCTGCCAGTGCTTCGGGCTGCTGGTGGGGAAATAAAACTTGATTCTTGAAGAAACAACCAGACCTGAGTTTGGGGTCCCATATTGCACAGTGGTACATGCAGGGAAATAAGTGATGCACTGACGTACAATTAAAGTGTGCTTTTAAATAGCTCAGATTACTGTATTTGACACAGTCGAACATCTCTTTCAGCAGTGACGGGAGCCATGTCCATTAGAAGACCATGAGTCCCTCACCACAACACCAGGAGGACCACTGGAAGTGCTAGAGGGACAGGAACGGTAAAAGGACATCTGTACAGTAAAGCAAGCTCATTAATCACTGAGCAGCCAGTGTGGTTCAACTGGAACATAATACCACATTTCCTAACTGGCCTCATTAGCTTGTATCAGCCTGGGGAAAAAAAAAGTAAGTCATTTATTTATTTATTTATTTWTGTATCACTGGCACCACTGGGGGAAATAAGGCCTGTAGGGATTTAGCTGTTAGCAAATATGGTATAACTCAAAATGACAGCAAAAGAAGAATCAGCCATGTATACTTCAGGGAAAACACATTTTCAATAAGAAAGTATGAGAGGCATCTGTAAAAGCAGGTTTCTCCAATGGTGTTTTAACATTCGCAGCTGGAGATGCCCCCTGGGACGCTTATCAGTGCAGTTTCCTCCTCTACCAATTCAGTCTCTTTCTATTGGGTTTTGATTTCCAACCCAGGTTTGGGCCATTTCCAAGGCTGTGCTCTCTCCCAGGTCAGTGTCTCCAAGTGGGAGCATGGGTTTCTTCGTCTAGTGGAGGCAGCTCCTGCTCCAGGGCAGTGCTGCACCCTCTGGGAGCCCTGTCAAGCTGCTTGTGGGGAGCAGGGCTAAGCCCTGGCCCAGCCATTCCCCACCAGCAGCCCCAGGACATGGACCACACTTAATGGGGGACAACAGCCCTTTTGCTTCCTGGCAGCTATCCTGAATGGTATAAAACAGATGTAATGCAGGGCTATTGAGCAGGAGAGCAGCCTGGTAACTAAAATCTGAGCACAAATCCTGAACAGTCCCTCAGCTTTGGATCATGGAAATAGCTTTTTTGGCCTTCAATAAACAARCTGACCGATCTGGCAGAGAATTAATGTCTAACACAGCACACCTAAGGAATGTGTAAACCCATTGTATGCAAACAAATCATGGTATCTCCAGGCAGTTTTAACTCCAAGTGGCAGATCCTTAGCACAGTTGGGYTATCTGCAGTGTTGGGCAGGGCAGCATCTTTTAGTGGACTCAGCCCTAAAAATGCAGTAATGAAAATAATTATCTTGTCTACAGAACAGAATGTACAATGCCACATTTTGCTAGAGTAGGCATTTTAAAATATACTAGAATTTGAAGGTAACTGAGGCAGAACCAAACACACTTGGATCTGGCAAGGGCCCCATTGATTGCACTGTCTCAGGTGCATCCCACTGAGCTAATGAGATGAAGGTTACAGCTTCATCTTTTTTTGGCGGGGAGGGGAGGGAAGACTGAACTCTGATTTAACCATTACCTCGAATAAATTAACTTAGCAAATRGCAGACAGCAGCATCCCAATATCAAACAAAGCCAAAATCAGTTTCTGGCCAGAACAGAGAAATACCAGGTTAAAGAATATATAGATCTGGCAGAGAGCCGTGGATTTCAGCAATGAGCCAAAGCAATTCCTGAAAAACTTTTGAGGACCAGCCTTTTTCCCATGGGCCCAGAGAAAGGCAAATGCATCACCTTCATTTACAGAGAGAAAAGATGGACCTGGGGAAATAAGTCAGTCCCACTTCAATACAGGTGAAGGAGGTAGGAAAATGGTTAAACAACCAGTTTATAAACACCTTCAGCTTAATAGGGTGATTTAAGTCAAGCTGAAAATGCCTGACCAGTCTCATTTCTTTTTTTGCCCAGGAGGGCAGCCGTAGACGTAGTATATTTAGCGATAGGTAAGGTTTTAATTTATGTGGTATTCCCCTAAGCAAACTAGGATAATGTGATCTAGGTGAAATAACTATTAGCTGGATTCACAAGTGATTGAAAAGCTGTTCTCAAAGAGTAGTTTCAGCAGTTATCTGTACTTATTCATATTTTGCTGTAAACCGTGAGAGTATTCTTGATCCAAGGAAATGCTCTTTCTTCCTCAAAATACCCTGTAGGTTTCATGAAGTCCAGGAGACATCTGTGCTAGTKATGGATTTACTGAGTATTGTCATTAATGATCTGGCAGAGACTAGGTAAAGAGTGCAGTCAGGAATCTGAAGGATGACATTTATAGTATAAAGAGTTGTTGCACCRGAACAAGACAGTGATACCACAGAGCGTCCCCTTGTGATGCATTGCTAGTTTTCTAGGAGCTCTAATTTTCTTTTTACTTAATCCTTGTGATGATAGTCCCTAAATTAAAAGTTATTTTCCTCTCTACCCTTTCTTTTGACTTGCATAAAACAAGAACGAGGATTAAACCTGCCTTTCTCAGAAGATTTACTGTCTAAACTTTTTTGAGTATGTATTAGTTTTAAGAAGAAGAATGGTGAACTTAATACCTGCAATTGTAATGAAATCAGAAAAGCTGAAGGAATTCGTGGTCTGCTGCAGTCAGAAAAGCAAACTGCATGCCAAGAATTACTAGGAAAGGAATGTGGAGAAAAACATTGTTATGATGCTTTGTAAAATCTGTAGCTTATTCACATCTTGAACAGTGTGTGCACTTCTCCCCTCCTTTACTGCCACTGCCAATCTCAAGAGAGAGAGAACAGAACTGAAAAACATTTATAACAGGGRAACCCCTTCCCCTTCCATCAAAAGTCATGAACGGCTTTTATGTAATGAAAAATAAGTTAGGCCTCGGTGTGGAAGAGAATAGACTGAGGGAAGTGTACAYGATAGAGATCTGTAGGTGGCATGGAGATGCTAGTAGGGTTTGAGTGCTTGCTGTTTCTTTTGGTGCAATGTGATGGGCATTGAATTAATCTAGCAGGTGGTAGGCTCAGATCAGGCAGAGATATTCTTAAGGTTTGAAACTTTTTGCTGTAGGAATTCATATATRTTAAGAATTAACAAGATTTAAGGAGAGATTGGTTCCAGGAGATACAAAAATTAACTCCGAGCCACAAATGTTTGAGGGGTACCTCCTATTCTTTCCGGACACTTAGAGGTTTTAACATGTCTGTAGTTCCATAAAACAGAGGTCTAGAAAAGGAGTGGATAGAAGTGAGGCTGCCTTGCTGAGGTACGTGTGGGATGTCTGCAACATGTGGTGCGTCTGCAAYATGTGGTGCATCTGCCTCTGTGGGACCATGAACTTGATATGGGAGTGTGCTGAAGGAAGTGTTTTTTGGCATTATGTATACTTACATATGCTTCTTGAGCCCTGGCAGAGGTTGCCCAGAGAGGTTGTGGAGTCTCCTTCTCTGGAGATCTTCAAGGCCTGCCTGGATGCAACATGCTGTAACATGCTCTAGGTGACCTTGCTGAGCAGGGAGGTTGGATTAGATGATCTCCAGAGCAATAGCTTGCCAATTCTATGAGTCTATGTGTAGTTTTCTCAGTATCTTGCCCTTAGCATGCAAGTAAATGTGCAGTCTTGGAAAGATACACTTTGAAGCTGKTTGTCTTTGCTTTGCTGGGTTTTACATGGAGGAAGACTTTTCTGGAGTGGAGCTTGTGCAGAGAGCAGCAGTGTTTGCTTCCTGCCTTAGTCACCAAGTACCTTGAAATGAAGGTGCAGAATTCATTTCTGAAAATGGGACACAGATATTGARCAGAGAGCCTTTAAAAATAAGGCTTCCCATACCATCTTTGAATATGCTYGGACCATAATTGGTATATGCATATAAACTAAACAAGATGCATCAAAATTAAGACCCAGACTCTGCATTGCTACTTTTTCATCTCAGTTGAAAACTGAACTGAGACTCTGTGTGCATCAGCTACAACCACTCAGAGAGAGGGTCAGCCTGCCAGCATGGGCAGCAGTCCATGGGCCTGGGCAGCAGAAAAAGGAGCAAGGATACAGAGAAGTCTGTCAGGATTAGGGACTTCCTCAGAAAACAATGTGGACTTCAACATGTCCAAGGGTAAGATACTAAGCCAAAGGGCAAACACATGAATGGCGAACATTCGACGGGAGGAAGGATTATTAGAAGAGGTAGCACTCAGAGTGGTTTGGAGAATTTGCTGAATAGCAAATACACATGAATTTGAAATTTGCTAGTGCTGTAAAAAAAAAAAAAAAAAAAAAAAAAAAAACTAAGTCATTTTGAATGGCTTGTGCTGAGACATCATGTTGCCAAGCAGAAAAGCACAACTCCTTTCTTTGGGCCAGATCCCCAGGCAAATTTAAATGGGGAAACTGTTGATCCTAGTGGGTTTGTGTTTGGTGAGGCCACATTCAATTATGAGCATCTTATTACTCCCAAGGCATTGAAAAGCTGGGAGAAGTTCAAAGAAAAGCCACAATAACAGAGGATTGGAGAACTGGCTCATGAAGTAAGATTGAAGAATTAGTAAATTATTAACAGCTTGACTAAGCAATAGCTCGACAGTGTTTGAAGCACAGAAATATACAGGAAGAGGAGAAAGGCAAGGGGAAGGAATATTCCCAGTTTAAGATTCATTTCAGATATATACTCCAGGCTGTTCACATGAGGCCCAAATACCTATAATAAGGAAGGTCCCCAAATTATCAGGTAGATGGACAGGAGAGAGGTATTAAGGGATTTCACGAATCCCTGCAGTTTGTGACAGCACTGACGGGAGGAAGGAGGGTCTCCCCTAACCATCATCTTCACACTGAAGAGCTGACAGGCAACCTGGGACTGGGCACTGAGGGCAGCAAAGAGCACCAGGAGGCCTCAGAGGCTGAGGCATATGCATGGGGGAGAGGGCAGAGGGTTGCTGTCCAAACCACCTGCAAAACCATGCACCTGCATCTGACACATACTTTATTTCTTTTGGCTCAAAGGCTGTTTTATACAAAGACCCTGAAGCAAGGTACCAGATTTGGTGATTTTTCAGCATCTTATCAAAATATAAGTCATTTTTCCTATAGCTATGGAATTTATTCATACGTGTTCCTCAGAGCTAACCATACAAGACAGTAAAAAAGAACAATAAAAATTTCAACTTGAAACTTCTTCTGGATGCAGGAAGATTTATTGAACTTTGAATCCTCCTCCTTGCAGTAGTAGTCATAGGGGTACTGGGAAGGGGAAGGACCAGGTGATGACACCTGTGATACACAGGCTGAAAAGGAGAAAAACTACCAGTTGTTTTATGTCTAGTTAAAAGTGGTCAGCCACTAGTAATGAACAAACTATATTAATAGTATTGCTAAGTGGTAACCAAAATATCTGACTACAGATAGTCTATGATATCTATGCTTTTTAAATCTATACCTTGTTGTCTTTTTGTTTACAGAGATGTCAAAATAGAGGAACTGGCTTTGACCCCTCAGAAAGTGTCTGAGGTAGGTGATCAGCCGATCTTACTGCAATTCACCACTGGTCTCTTCTTGACAGTGTGTAAAATTACATTATTATTTCACACCTCACAGGTCCTACTCAATAAAACAATGAACGGAGACAAAAAAAAAAAAAAAAAATCTCATGAGTGCAAAAGGAAGCCAGATGCTAGGGTCTCGGTTTTTTGCTTTTTGCCAAGGCAGTGTATATATTTCTGAATAAATGAAATTGCTCTGAATTTCAGGGGTCCCTCAGTAGACCCTCACGCTTGTCTCCTGGGACTTGCATGGCCCTGGGGGAGCCCTCTGCCACCCCCAAAGCACTCCAGGTAGCCTGCACCAGAGGGCTGCCAGCATCACTGCCCAAGGCCACCCATTTGCTGAGCGCTGCTGCCACCCACCGTGGCAGCCTGTGCAAGCAGGAGACAAGTGACAAGCAAGTTCCTACCTCTAAACCCAGGCAGGTGCCTTGAGGGCTGTGACACCCTCCAGCCCCAGCTGGTTGGGAAAGGTACCCTGCTGGGGTTTCAGCCCTGCTGGGGTGGGCTGCAGCAGGACCCTTTTCATCCGGGCACAGTACTACCCCGTCCTGCCGACTCCTTGCAGATTCAGGCCTTGACTGTGCAGACTATCGCTGCATGCTACGTACGCAAAAAAAAATCAATGTTTCCATTTAAAAGATATATGCCTGTAACATTTCATAACATTTCACTTCCTGATGCTTAATGTCAACCGAAATGTCCCTGTGGTGGCCACCTAGTGCACATTCCTCCTCTCAGCAGCCTGAGCCTAACCAATGCTGTGGCATAAGCCTGTCCTTGCAAGCACGAACTGTGGCACCTGTACACAGGTAGGGTTGCTTCGCATCACGGAGAAATGTGTCCAAACTGACCAGAAAGGGATGCTCAAAACCATCTCTGGGTCTGAGTGCTGTTTTGTGCACCTCTGCCTCCCTGACAAGCTCCCCCTCTCTTCCCCTCACCAGAATAATTCAGATGAATGATCTAGTGCAGCCCCTCACCAAAAGGGCTTTCACCTTAGTAGATGGGATTGTGTTAAATTGCAATGACGAGCTATGAGCAGAAGTACTAGCAYGGCATTTCTTTAGGATGTTCTCTGCGCAGCTTCACCTGTTACACACATGAACATTTTCTGGAGACAYGGTGCTGTTAACAGGGATGGTAACATGATGCCCTGGTGCCCCTGTGCATTAAATCCTGAAGACAYGTATGAAGATGAAACACTCTCTCCTGGCACTTCGCATGTTTCTGCAGGCACCAAAAGGCAGTCTCTGCTGTCACCAGGCCTTTCGTAGCAAGATCAGTACTTTTGTTAGTTTGACTYTATACAGAGGATCTGGAGGAGTCAAGAAGAAAAACAAAACCAGATGCAGAGGTACGGGAGCTTGTCCTGGCWCTGTGCGCCATGGACCCAGCACTCAGAGACGCTGCTCTGCCCGTAGGGCAGCACGACGCCTGCAGCACCACGTGGCAGCTGAAGCCCTGCTAAAGCCAGGAGAAATTCCTAGATATCAAGGAAAGAAAACTCACTGTGTCCTCAAGGTGCTGCCGTTCTCAGAGACTCAGAGGTCAGTGGCTAGGAGCAGCTCAGCGCCAGGGAAGGGGAGCAGGGCACGAGGCAGGTCTGCGTGATGCGCATGCTTACAGGAGCGCATCTGGGCCTCACTTACAGAAAATGAGCCATGTGTGCCCACAGCTCTAGCAAACRGGTCCGGGACTGCGACACGTACTGCGTTCAAACTGATGCCCGAGGACGGCAAAGCTGCCCCAGGCCGCCCTTCTTTCCCCGCAGAGAGCGGAAAACGCCAGAGCTGAGAAGCTCAGCACGTGTCGCCGGCTGACGAGAGCGCAGTGTGGCTGCCATGCCCGGGGCTCTCCGCCTCRCTAGCGCAATTCTCCTTGGTGGGAATGAAAAGCCCGTGCCCTTCGCAGARCCTGGCTTGCAGAGCGCCTGCCAGAAACCTCCTGACCTGCCAGCAAAGACGATGTCCCCCGGGGACAGGCAGCTCCTTCCTGAAGCACTCTGGAGTTACGCCTGAAGGCTGAGCTGATTAAAATCTAAGTATCAAGTATTTAACTTCACCTAAAGCACATCTGACAGCACCGCGATACCACGAAGGGATCCTCCTGCCACCACAGACACAAAACGTGGCCGTCGCTCAGCTGCGATGCCCTGGGACACCCGCAGGCTGCAGCCCCCGAGAGGTATCTGGTCTCCTCAGGGTGCCCACAAAGTGTAACCAGGTACAGAGTCTGCAGCGTGGGGCCCCGAGCGTGTGGGCAGCGAGGCGGGCTGCCGCCGAGGGGCTCCTCGAGGGCAGCAGCAGAAGCYGTCACCCTGAGCCCCCCCATTCCTCCCCACGAAGGACTCACCACCACCAGCAAAGTGCCACCACCAACCTTAGGACCCGGAGGAGAAGGGGAAGGGTGAGCACAACATCAGGCAAAGGGGCAGAAACCAAGCGTGTGCTTAACAAATTTAACTGCAATATTGTTCTGTCTTTTTCTGCAGCAATTAGAACTGGAGTAAAAGTGATTAGACTCTTACAATTTCACTTATAGTAATGATAAATTATTGGCTGTATTTGTATATATGTGTGTTGCCTTTGCCCATGTACAAGATTTTGAATGTAACAAGAGGCAGATGGGCATTTGGCTGAGTGCGTGGCCTATTTCCTTGCAATGCTGCTCGCGAGACTCTGGCTTGCGATGCTCTGGGCAGAAGGAGAAATGCCTTTGGGAAAAGTCAATGAGGCCAAAACTGCTGGAGATGTTTCATGGGATGTTTAATGCTTCCAGGGACCTCATTACTCTCCATCTGGAAGGTGCCATGAGCAGTAGTATGTTGCCCCCATGATACCAGGCTTTGGCACTCATTCACTACCAGTCTGAAAGGAACATTGTTGGATTTTGCTAGATGTATTTTTGCATGCAGGTTAGCAGGTTTGCATAACTAATTTCTTTTAGTTTTTTTGGAGACAGGAGGGAGCTGGCTGGGCTTACCATGGAGTCGGCAGCTCTTAGCTGAACAGGAGCAGGACAGAAAAGCAGAGACAAGCAAAGCTCGGTCTGGAAAACAGAGGTGAGCAGTAGGTCAGTCCTGAAGAGACATTGCTTTGCTTTTTCCACAGTGCTAATCTTGCTGCTATCATAAATCAACGCTTTCTTAATCCCCCTTTACTCTTCTAACTTGCCCCAAATCTTGAAGCAATGGGAACACCAGTACACTTTAAGCCAAAGATATTTTCACTGTTGTCTTGACTCAGGCTGCAAATCTGGCGTCTTTAATTGCAAGCACAGAATAACTGTTCTCCCCGAGCTTTAAAAATGTCAGTACATTTTCTCTTGTCAGCTGAGAGACACAGGAGAGAAGTAAGAGGAATTGCTAGCAAAACACCCAATCCAGCGGGGGAAAAAATCAAAACCTTAAAACTAAAGGCAATTCTCTTCACTATGCTCTGCAGTCTGAGGCACTGGTAAGTTTTTACTGCATTCTCTTGTATTCTAGATTTTCTTTAGGATTCAGATTTCAGAAAATTACCTTTACAGTCTCCATTGGAAAGGCAGGGCAAGCCTAAAACTGGCTTTTTAATATAGGAAATGGCCAAGGCCAAACAGAAGGGCAGAAACATCATTTCACCCATAGGAGCTGAACTTCAGATGTCAGCGCTAACATAAAACCTCTGCAACAACCTCCACACGCACAGGGTAGGGGACCCAGCAGAGACGTGATCTCACCTTGTGCAATTTTTTTGTCTTTAGGGTGGTGAAAGCTGTGCGACGTCAAGGCACACGGTGCCCAGGTAGCAGCGAGGGGGTGTCACCTCTGCCGCGGCCACACAGAAYTCAAAACGGGAGCTCAGGGCTTCATCTCAGAGGGGTAACGTGTCAAACTGCATCTAACCTTTAAGGTATGGTCTTCCAGGAGAGGTATTAAAGCTTATTGCCGAAGGTCGCTGATGGTACAAACCCACAGGAGAGGAAGGGGACATCACCTCCCTCCTCGTACATGCAAGTAGAGCTGCCTCTGATCACCRCAGCAAGGCTCTCCCAAACACACCTCCGTTGTTATTTGGAAAATACAAGCCTCCATGAGGCCAGATTTTGCCCCATCCACAACTGGATCAGCAAGAGAGAGAAAACACATGAAGCCTCCCCAGCCCTGTCTGCCACCACATCTGTGTTGGGCGACAGAGGTGGTCCCCCCCCGAGCCATACTGCCTCTGCCCGTGCCGTGCGTGCTCCTGTGTGACCTTGCCCCCGCCACGTGCTCGTCCTTCAGCTCAGTGGCCAGCCCAAGGTCAGTGATGTTATACACACGCTGGGGAAAGCAAACATCAGCCCCGGCTCGAGCACCTCTGACTACTTTAACCACCTCACGGCTGCACCCACACATGCCCCAGCGTGCAGGCATGCCCACCCCCTGCTCCGGTCCTGCACCCAGAGGGCAAAGAGCCCCAGCCTGAGCCTTCAGCACAGCGAACAGCTCGGACCTGGCCACAACAACTGCAAGGCCAGGAGGTCTGCTGCAGGACAACCCTGCACCGTCGGGTGAGGAAAACAGATGCCGGCTGGGTCCTGATGGGCCACAGGGAAAAGGTAAATCCTGGAAGGTGCTTAGGCCGGCAACCTTCATGCAGAGACACACGAGGGAATTGCACACCACAGCACTGAGCTCGGCTCTGTGCATTAATCGTTACCTGTTTCTGCTTCTCCACCAGGTTCCTCACCTCCACCTGCACCCCAGGACTGGCCATACTCCCGCGCTCAGGTGTCACGGCTGCCCACTTGCAGCCCTCCACCTCTGTTATCCTGTTCGCGGGGAGGTGGAAAATCCCCAGATTCCCCCGGGGACGTTTCTCAACTCTTTACTACTCCTTCAGCAGATAAGGTGCAGCTCGTACAGGGCCTCACAGTCCCTCACGTGGCTGAAGAGAAGTGGCCAGCGACGTGCCCGTGCCTCCGCCTTGCACCTTCGGAGCAGGCTGGTTACCCCCACGGCACCCAGCACACACGGCCCTGGGCCTCCTYCAGGCCCCTCCGCGGATGCAGTCAGTATTTTTGCACGCTTTCTCAGTTCTAGGTCATGAAAAACAGGAGGGCTGTGCCGCCCTGTGCCTTGCAGTTTAGAGATTGTGCTGCCTCGGGACGGCAGGGAGGAGAGCGCAGCCCTTGGGGCCGCAACAGCAGCGGAGCCTGGGGCCGCCTGCCGCCTCCAACCAGAGCGGGCAGGAGGAAAGCTTGAAATGTCCCAACAGGCAAAGAATAAAACAATCCTGCAATTTTAAAATGTTTCCTTCGGGATCAGCTCAGCATTAGCCTGTGCTGCCACGTCACGTGGCCATTCAAGCCTCAGCACCTCTTTTCCCCTTGGCTAGATGAATGGTCCGGGCTCCTTGTCCAGGCTCCTGATTTCAGCCTGAAACCCTTGTCCCCCCCCCCCCCCCATGCAGCCCTGCTGCAGCATCGCAGGAGTCTCAGGGGGCACCACGGGGGCACCAGGAGCCAGGGACGTTAATAATAAACGGTACCCCTCATAGGTTACCTTCTAAATCGGTGAGATTTAGCTTTTATGGACCTGCAGATCCCTAGACATTTTCAGCAGAGGTGCAGATCCCTGTACAGAGAATATAAGCCTTTGRGCAATAGCTTGACTTTTTTTGATTACCACTGCCGGGGCTGTTAGAAGTCATCCACACAGAGCCCTCGGGGGCCACAAAGCTCAGTTAGAAACCAGACCTTTTCAGTAGTCTACCAGTCACTCTACACAGGAAGGAAATGAAAATGATGCTGCCGTGGTTTTTGGTAAATAAGCATATACGGTCGCTGATGTTTGATGGCCAAGATTCAGAGCAGACACTGAAGGTTTGAGGGCTGCTGCTACCTTTAGGTTCTGTGATACACAGGCTTTTAGGAAGGGAGCAGCAGAGCTGCATGGAGCATATTTGAGGGATGCTGAGGCCTTTTCGGCCAAGATGATGGTGCAACCCRCCAAAGTCAGGTCATTCCTGTAACACTGCATAGGGTGCAACATGTATTTATTTTTGTGAAGTCCAACAACATGCTTGGAAGTGACAAAAATGGAGGTGCAAAGGGCTGTCCTAGTACAACATTATTTTGTTTTTTTCAGTGTTATGGTTCTTTTTATGTTTTGTATCTTGTTAATTAAAATGAGATTGGAATTGGAGACACAAAAACAGCATTGGAAGGGGCCTCTGGCAGTGCCTTCCCTGGTTACACCAGCCAAGTTTTTAGTCTCCCTGAGGATGGAGAGCCTAAAGCATCTCCAAGCCCCTGTTCCTGTTTGGGACACCCTCATGGAGAGGTTTTTCCCTCTGGCTAACTGGAATTTCTTTTGCTGCAAGCTCTGTGTGTTGCCTCTTGTCCGTTTGCTGTGCTCCTCAGAGAAGAGCTTGACTCCATCTTTTCTGTAACATCCCATTAGGTGGGTGAAGATGGCAGTGAGACCTCCCTGCAGCCTTCACCCCTGGCTGAGCAATTCCCACTCCTACTGCATCTCCTTCACCTCGGCTCCCACCCCAGTGGTCACTGTGGCCCCACTGCGCTCACTCCAGTTTGTTACCGCCTTTCTCATACTGGGGGGGGGGAGGGAGACCATGGCAGCTCAGAACGTGTTTATCTTTCATTACTGCAAAGATGCACTTCTGGCTTCTGTTCAACTTGTTGTTCACCAGGACCCCTAAGTCCCTTCCTGCAGAGCTGCTGCCCACCTGGTCAGTCCTCAGCCTGTGCTGCAACAGAGAGTTATGTGACATGGCCTTTGCATTTGAGCAAATGCACCAAGCTGCGTGAAGCTCTGGTGAGCCCCTCTCTGGGGCTGGCTGATGTCCCGCCTGCCCTCCAGTGTGTCAACCGCTGCCTGACAATGCCGTGTCCCCAAGGAGCACGTGGAGGGTTCGTGCTCTGCCCTCACCGGGGTCATTAMTGAAGGTGTTAAACGGCCCCGGCACCTGTATCGACCCGTGAGGAATGCTGCTTGTACCTGGCTGCCAGCTGGACTTTGTCCCACGGACCACCGCTCTCCAACCCCGGCCACCCGGCCAGCTTTCCAGCCCCCTTGTACTCCACTGAGCCAGTCCCTATTCCCCCAGTTTGGCTATGGGGAAATAGTGTCAAAAGCCGTGCTAAAACCAAGGTCGGCAGCGTCCTCTGCTCTGCCTCTGCCCASCGAGCTGTCACCTCACAAGAGAAAGCCGCCGGTCGGTGGGCGCAACGGACAAATCCCAAACACCTCTATGCGCCTGGAAATAGCTTCCCGGAGGATTTGCTTCTGAAGTAGTTGTTTATTTTCTAGCCCATCCTGGTTTTCTTAGTTCTATTTAGAAATCATGCAGGTGAAATACACCTTTTTCATGAAAAACGTGTCTGCAGCTACCAATCTAATATTAAACAGGAGGTGCCCATTTGCAAACAGCCGGTGGCAACTGTGGCAAGCAGCCGGCTGGTGGCACACACAGCATGACTTGCACGAGCACTCCTTTAACTCTGGCACTGGCTCAGATCTCCTGGTGATCTTCAGTGAAACTCAGATCTTCAGGTTTCTCAGCTTTTGCCTGCTGTTCCATTACTCTCCAAGTATCTTGCATTTGATGATTGACAAATATCTAGTGCGCYTGACCATTTCAAAGACTGAAGAAGTCTAACAGAGAAACAGTCTTAATCCAGCCACTCTTTGTTGTATGACTTCTAGCTCTTGGTTTTCTTCCAGTTTGTATGTAAATACATTTTTGTAATTTATGTAACTTATTGTCTTGAACTTATTTATGTATTTCATTTATGTGTTACTTAAAATTATATACCTAACTTCTTCTATTAATTGTACTTACGCATCTATATTAGTGGTTAATGTATTATGTAATCTGTATTCACAGAGTTTCTGGTCAGGCCAGATTTCCTGCTGTAATATTATTCCCCTTTTTTCTTATCTTTTACTGCAGATACAATTGTTAACTTTGTACATTTTCATTTTCAATTTTAAATGAGCTCTTCTAACCCCAGTTCTGAAATAAGGAAATTTAATTTAAATCATGCACTTAACTTCCTTACCCTTGCCTGATATACCTGGCTCTGTTGAATCCAGGTCAGCAGATTAGGTGCCGATTACAGACCGCATTAAAACCCACCAAGCCCTACCCTTCCATCTGAAACTCAGCTTTCCCTTCCTTTAACCATCATTTATCTGGTCATTCATGGGCAAAAYGGTGCTGGACTCCGCAGAGTCTTCGGTTTCCCTCCCAGCGACGCACACGGACAAGCAGGGTGTGATACAAGAGAGCAGAAGATCACTTGAAAGCCTTGGCCTCAATGTCAGTAGCTTTGCCTTCAGCTTTCCACGCTGCCGAACACAAAATCCTAAATTTAGGCAGACTCAATTCCACTTTTTATGCAGATACTTATGCTTGGCTTCTGCTGTGCCCAGATGATCAATGCTTTACATCTGGTTGTGACAGAAACCTTGCTGGTTTCTAGATCAACCTTTTTTTTTGGGGGGGGGGGTGAAAACACAGAAGTAACAATATTTTCCTTTAGAACRTAATTTGGGATTTCATTTCATTATGAATAGTTAAATTGTTCACTGTTGTGCTGATTTAGTTGTGTGCTGTTCAGTCATCGCCTGTCTACGAGTGGGGTGGAGATTTACATGTTTCCCTCACAATACTTTCAACTTCACATTTAACTGAATCTGGTTACTCCTCTCCATAGGACTCAGCAGAACTGCTGCTGCTCAGTACAGAAAAAGTTAAAATGTGTTGAAGACCTGCTATTTTCCTTCTTACTTTACCCTCTTTATTCCTTCAAGGTTGCCTGTTCTCTTTTCTGAAACTATAGGAAGCTTGACAAGACTTTTTAACATTGAATAGCTGTTTGATTTTCATTATTTTCAGACCATTGCCCAATTTTCCTTATCTTATTTTAACTTTAGAGTATGCATTTGCCCTAAAGATGGGTTAGCTCATGGTGTAGTTACTGTAAGTACCTTTTTGTTTATCTTCCCTTCCTGTATGGGAAATACAAATTTGACAACTGTCCGTGAATCTTATTTTTGTTTTACTGTTTTATCTATTTTTTTTTTTAGGTCTTAGCCCTATTGTATAATCTGAAAACAAATAAAACACCCCAGATTGGTGGCTACTAGCACAAACTATCATGCTGCTTGGTCTGATGCAGAAAAGTGTAATGCATCTCTAGCTGTGTTCAGAAAGTCAGCATTATTCAGCTGATAACGAAAATTGCCATATGTCTCCACTGATGAGACCACTTAAGGCCATCTCAAAATCCAAATAATSAAAGGTCTGTTAGATAGTCGGTTCTTATGTTCTCATTTTAAAGTGTTTGCCCCCACAACATGTCCTGTGAAATGAGGACACGACGACATACCAAATCCAGAGGGATGAAATCCTGCCCTGCTGACTCCAAAGCAGCTCTGGATTTTGACATCCCTGGTGTCCAAAGAGAGAGTGTCACCATTACCCAACGAGAAGGAAGGGAAGGAAGAACACCGGCACTGACCAGAGGCACTTTSTAAAACAAAAACTGTAATCTGAGCCCTCCTTTTTTCTGCAGCCAGGCAGAGTTACCATGACCTGCCCTGTCCCTGTGCATCCACCTTGTTGCAAAGCGCCGGTGCTGGGGGTGAAGCCCAGTTCCCCACCGGTGGGTGTCTCCTGGCTGATAGCAAATGCAGCTCCTGCAGCCCACCGGCTCTCCAGCGCCCTTTGCCTTTCCGCCAGCTGGGAGGTGCTGAGGGCACGTTCAAGTCCTGCTTCTCTGCAYGGTCATCTCATGGCCTGGAAATGTGGAGGAGCTGAAGGGGTTGAGCTCTGCTCTGGCAGCTGGCTGCTTGCAGGGCCTGCCAKGGACAAGCGCCACACACCCCCATTTCGGAGACAGGCCCATCTGAGCAGCTGGCAGTGCCTCAGCCCTTTCCCCCTTGCAACAGCATCAGCACAGGCACTGCCTTTGCCCTGCGCTCACATATACACAYGCATGCACACGCAGTGCAATTGCATGAGAAAAGACCAACCAAACCTGGGAATGAATGAAAGATCATGAAGGCTCTCACTGGTGCCACCTGGGACACAGCTGGTTTTGGATGAGCTGCTCACCAAGMGCAGGGTTAAGCACGTATCTCTGAATGTATCAGAGCCTTTGCCTGCAAAGCAAATGGGAATGGCAGATAAATTATACCCAGGTAATCGCAGCTCTGCCTCTTTATATATACCTGTGTGGCAAAACTATCCTTTACTATACAGTATTTTTAATTATTCCTTGTCTTTTTTTCTGGTTTTGTTGGTGGTATGCTGAGAAAGAGGCAGGGATATTCAAAAAAAGATATGGATGTCCTCTGTATCTGAGTTAGCATTAYCAGAGATCACATAAAAACATTCCCTGTAGAAAACAAAGAGAAAAATACTGGTCTTAAATTGCCCAGCTGTGAAACAAGGCGAACGCTACAGGTAACCGAATCAATTCTACCACATACATTCCAGCTGCAATCCCATGTATCTGAACAGATGTATACAGGTTGTAATGGGAGAATCGTACCCAGTATTTGCAAGTTAAATGAAGAAAAAAAAAAACGGAGAGAAACAAGTTCTCCTTTGCTTTATCTGCCTTGATAACAGCTATCACGCTGAATATATATCACAAGCATTAGAGGCACTCTACAAAACACACAACTCTGCAGACCTACCAAGGTACTCAAGAGAAAGTAGAAGGGCATTCGATAGGAACTAACTTTCTTTTGCCAATCTGAACCCTGAACACTATCAACAGTGTTTATAAAGGTCAGTATCTGCTSCGGATTAGTAGTTGCAAGTAGGTGCTTTTGCAGGGATAGGAAGCAATCTCCTTGACCTTCAGGAGAGAAGAAGGTATAAAAACCAAAGTATTTTTCTTGGCCAACTGTTTGTGCAGCTGTTGAATTTCTTAGGGGCTGAGGAAGACACCTTTCAGGGAAATTTTGTGAGAAAATGGCAACTTTAAGTGAAAAGAAGACCTGCAGTGAACGGATGGAAAATTTCCGACGTTTCGTCTGGAATCCAGAAACGAAGCAGTTTATGGGAAGGACCTTAATTAACTGGGGTATGTTTTCACCCACGAGAGTCTTCTCTTCATTCTGGTGTCCTCAAAAGTCTTGAGGAGGGTGGGACCTCCTTCAGAGCGGGATAGGATGCGGTGATAGCTTTCTCATAATTATTGAAAGTATCAGTTTTCCCACATGTTTCTGAATCACCTCTGGAGCCGATGAGATGTGTTGTTAAAGCAGAAGTCTGTTTRCTACGCTGCTGTTGGGGTGAAATTACAGAATAGGACTTTGTATTTCAAAACTGTTTCAGAAATAAACAGGTTTTAGAGACTGGTTTAGGGGTCCTGTGTAATCTAGACAACAGGACAAGAAGAAGACAAGAAATTAATTTGAATTAAATTGAATAAATTAGATCAAAACATTGAGCTGGGTGGTTCCTAAAAGTATATTTTAAAACAAATATTGGCCCAAATATTACATAAGGACAAAATCTAACAAACTAGCACATTAGTTAATTTATTAATAGCCGTGGATTTTGTTTATAATATGTTTCTAGCATTGTTGATTATAGTTCTGGTGTACGGGTAATTTTACTTAGTTTACTTGGAGGGTTTACATTACTCCGGCCTGCAGAAATCAGGCCTCACTGTATTTATGCAAAGGCAGCAGCATGATCTGTGCTTTTCCTCTGTAGACCTAGCTGGGAAAGCGTGAGAAAATAATTTTTGTGCAATTCTCTGAAAACACATTTTGCCTTTCCAAGGTTCCTTCTCTAAATTGTTGCCTGTTTAATAGAGCTTCTCTTTTACCGTAGCACGCTCATGCGTATTCCAGCTGAACCGCGCTGTCCGCAGCCAGGCTGGTGTCTACACCGACAGTGCGGTTTAGGGTCTATATTCCGGACAGCACAGCTCTACGTGTTTTAAAGAAGGTCCCCGTTCTTCCCGCAGATCGTAACGGTAGCTGTGGGTTTCTAGAAGAAATATCCCTCACGTGAAACCTGCTGGCAGAGTTTACCGGCCACTCTGAGAACTCAGATTTTACYGAAAACCAAACTGAAACGTGACCCTCTCCGGCTCGGAGAGGAGGAGGTCCGAAGAGGTGCCGAGGACCGCGGGAAGGGCAACGCGCTGCCCACCCGAAGCGCTCCCCGGGCTCCGGTAGCGCGGTGCACGAGACACGCTGCGCACGGGTATAAGGAAACGCAGCGTCGCTCTGAATCTCGTGCCGGGGCAGTAAAGCACCRAGAGGTTGCATTTTGCTGAAGGTGGTTTCAGATGTGAAAGGCAATGAAGGGATACCGGTCTAAAACCGACTGCGCTTGAAATAACCCTGAAATCTGTGACCTAAATGATAATTTTGGCAGCGTGTTTTGGTCGGTGAAATACGCTGGCTGTTTTGCTCGAGGCGTGCAGCGAGCGGACAGGTGGTCTCAGCGCGTGAAGCTGCGCGGCCTCCGAAACGTCAGACCACTCGAGCGTGTTAACCGGCGTTTCTTCCGCAGTGTGGATCAGCCTGTACTACCTCGCTTTCTACGTGGTGATGACGGGGCTCTTCTCGCTCTCCCTGTACTCCTTGATGCAGACGCTGAACCCGTACGAGCCGGACTACCAGGACCAGCTGAAGTCCCCAGGTAAGCTCGGCGGCCGCTCGGGTTCTCCGTCGGGCCGCGCGGGGCTGAGGCGGGACTGGCAGCAGCGCGTCCGCCGGAAGGTCCCCGCTCCCCTCTGCCTTCCCTCGCCCAGGGGTGACCATGCGGCCGGACGTCTACGGGGAGAGAGGACTGCAAATCCGCTACAACGTGTCCGACAACGCAACCTGGGAGGGATTCGTGAGCACTCTTCAGACCTTCYTCGCAGGTACCGCCACCGAGTCCGGCAGTGCCTGGGACCGCGGGCGTCCCGCGCGCTGCCGACGACGCTCGCCTCGCCTGCCCCCTGCCCCAAGCCCTCCGCACCTCTCGCGAGGCTCGGTTTCGTACCGCTGCGCTGCCAGTGCTCGCGCTGAGAACGGTTATGCCAGAAGTGAGCTTCGWACGGAGCTGGCAGCGCAAATCGCCAGCCTTAACTCGATTCGGGCTTTATATTTTTGGGGGCCTCAGTATTCCAGAATAATTAAATTTTCCTCATGCCATCTAACCTCATTTTCTCTTGAAGTAAACTCCCCCCCTCCCCATGATATACCCTCCAACATGATTTTGGGATGTCTAACTGACACATGGAAAACTTCAGAGGGGAATTTTTCTTTCTTCCTTCGCCCATCCAGCGTACACGCCAGCTGCTCAGCACCTGAACATCAACTGCACGAGTGACACATACTTCATCCAGGACACCTTCGACGGCCCAAATAAAACAAAACTATCCTGCAAATTTACATCGGATATGCTTCAAAACTGCTCTGGCCTCACTGATCCTACTTTTGGATTTCCAGAAGGAAAACCCTGTTTAATTATAAAAATGAACAGGGTAAGTACGATCTCAAATGCTGCACAGGAGAGGATTCATCAGATATTGGGGACTTGCTATATAATCTGTTGCCACCAACATTAAACCCTGCTTTGTGCTGACAAGGCAAACTAATATCATGCTTTTTCTGAGAGACCTGCCAGGTTACTAGAAAAATAGTGAGATTTTTTTTTCATCRCGTCTAGGAAAGTAATAGAGGGCAAAGTGGTTTCCAAACAGACTCTTTGAAGCTTTGGGTTTTGTTTAGATYTGTCAGCATCTCCACAGTGCTACCGTCTGACAAGCTAGCAGATAACACAGGTTATCTGCTGCAATTGCAGCACCCTGCGCCCGCAGTTGAAGTGTCAGGATGTGGCTGTAAACGGAGGGATTTCAGAGGTGCAGTTCTTGCACATCTTTCTTCTCTGTGCTGCAAAATGTATCATTAGCTGAATCTATAAAAGTAAAATTCAAGACTAGTAGGTGTTTCCTCAGTAAAAACCAACAAYACATTATTTGAAGAGGGAAAAGGAAGTCTTCCGAGCTTCCTTTAAATTTGTGAGGACATAGAAAAAGGGACGACTATTTTGGTTTTGTGTTCAGGTAAGAGCCTGGGGCTTCCGATTCAGTTTCRGTACGTCAGTGAAAAGTGTTCATACTCATTACCAGTCACTGACCGACAAAATTACTCGTTGTTTGCTTCGGCTTGCACTGTAGTCGCTAGTGAGGTGCATTTTTAGGAGTCTGTGCAAGATCCAGCTCCAAGAGGAGAGATGTGCACCCAATATTTGCAGGTGAAATGCACGCAGTTTTTGCAGATGAAATGCAGGCTCTCCCACCCAAAAGGCCTTTTCTTTCTTCATCAAGGCTGCATGCCAGCCCTGGAAGGAGAAAAGCATGTTTATATTGCCTTGCGGGTGCTCCCTTCTTTTGTCTTCGCTGCTACAGAACGTGGTCCTGATATTTTCCTAGGATAAAATGGGCCCAGGAGTTTTCGCCAGTGCCACGGTTTTCTGATACCACATGTAATGGAAAGCACAGGCGATACAGCTTTTTCTTTTTCCTTTTTTCTTTTTTTTTTTTTTAACCATGCAACTAGCTGCTTGAACAGACCTCTGCTGCCTGGGCACCGGGAAGAGCAGCCGTCGCGCGCAGGCGAGTCCGTGGGATTTGGCAGTAGGCGCCGCGCTGTGTGCCCGGGACGGAAGCGAGCCCCGGCGTTTCCCATCGYGGGCAGCGCACCCAGGGCTGCTCAGGAGATGTCCCGCTGCGTGACGCGGGGTTTTTTTTTTTCCTCACAGCTACATATGGTGAAGTGATCTGCTGGACGGTGCCTTACCGAGCAGCACATCAAGCAGCATCTGACCCTATGTTAATCCTTTGCTCATTTTATCTCACAACARTCTCCAAGATGAGTAACGTGTGTTTTCTGCTTCAGATTATCAAATTTTACCCTGGCAACGGCACTGCACCGAGAGTGGACTGCACCTACATGGTGAGTACGTGGGGTCCAGGCTTCAAAGATTTCAAGCACAGCAGCAGCAGCAGCAAGCAAAGTGCAGCTGTGACCGGAGGGATCAGGGAGATGCTTCATGGAAATCAGATCGTTCTGGCAAAATGCAATAGGATTCCTCTTAACTCTGTGCACCCTTTGGCACTGCTAAGCAACCTAAGAACCAGAACTGTGCTTTGTTTTAAATCACTTGAAAAAAAAATGCTTTTCTGTGCTGCAGAAATTATAACAGTGAAATATATTTGCTTTAATAAGACATTTGCTTGTTGTTTTCTGTTCCTGATAGGGAAGTTCATAAATCCAGAGCAACTCCTTCAGGCTTTCTGCAAATTTCAGCTGATTCTAATTCATCGAATTCATTGCTGCTGTATGAACACTTGGCTGTTTTTCTTGGCAGCAGTAGCAGTAGGGAGATTTCCATTTTTATTTGAAAAATATACCCAAGACTGGCACTGAATAGCCTGCTGAGTTTCAATACATTTTATATGGTTTTGCCAGCAATAAAGCATTTGTATAGGGCTGGCTTACAGTATTATAGACGTGCCTTCTTTCTTTACAAACAGGGTGACRATTCTCGCCCCCTTGAAGTAGACTACTACCCCACGAATGGCACCTTTAACCTGCACTACTTCCCTTATTACGGAAAAAAGGCCCAGGTGGGTGCCCGGGTACTTGTTTTTCTTGTAAGATGACGTCTCCGGAGCATTTCTGTCATCTTACGTGAACTGGACAGAAGTTTAATTTTAGTGCTGTGTATCTAAATTGATAGTGTAGAATTAAAGCACCTCACGGCTTTTCTTTCTCCTAGCCCACCTACAGCAATCCTCTGGTAGCTGTGAAACTTCTCAACATTACAAGGAATGAAGAATTTAAAATAGTGTGCAGAGTGGTTGGAACCGGAATTATCTCTGATAATGTTCATGATCCATACGAAGGAAAAGTGGAATTTACGCTGAAAATAGACGACTAAGCAGCAATATTAACAGAGACATTGCTGGAAAACTTGTGCAATGTGAGGAGTGACTTGCCTATTATCACTGTTGTTCATATTTATTTTCTCGCTATGATTTCCATATAAATTTACTCAAATTGCAGCAAAAGAAGACATTTTCTACTGAAAGATCATCCATATAGCTAAAAATCAAGATACCACTTCACGTGTGTGAAGGAGACAGCAATTAACTTGGTGGACATCGCTTACCATTTCATGGCTACCATATGCTGATGTCTTCATGCAAATACCTGCACATAACAAGTCTCCTCTCAGCTCAGCAGCTATGACTTCAAAGAAAACAAGTATAACATCAAAACTTTATTTTCAGTAACATTTCAAACCATAATAAATAGTTGATGTATAATACTAAATATTGGATATTGCAGAAATAATTAGATAGCTAGAAGAAGAAATCAATAGTTTGAAATACTAGCAGGCAATAGAATTTCATTTTACATTAGAGTTCAGTGTCTCACATATAATGTTTAAATTATAAAAATATATTCAAATTATCTATATTCCAATGCCTTATTTTTTTACTATTCAACCAAGTCAGATTTTTTTTTTTAGCATGACAAATCAATTGAGTGCGAAAGAACTGACTTGAAATCTGGCCCCTAGCTTACACCTTTTATTATGTTGCTTACAATTTCTGCACGCATACAATTTAATAAAAAATGATCAGTAAGAATGTAATATCTCGTTATATCCAAAAGAATTGTGTTAATTTAACTATTAGAATATTTGCTTTGAGTAAGAATAGTCTTGAATTGCAATTATGAGTTTTGCTTACCTGAAAATA
Source organism: Rhea americana (assembly GCF_003343005.1). Classification (NCBI taxonomy): domain Eukaryota; kingdom Metazoa; phylum Chordata; class Aves; order Rheiformes; family Rheidae; genus Rhea; species Rhea americana. The sequence continues at coordinate 800,193 of NW_028186823.1, read as the reverse complement.
TCTGGAGAATGAAGATGTAGAAGTTACAGTAAGTTGTTAAGTGCACCTAAAATTTGAGAAGTCTAATYCTACCACAGATGATACCAGGACTGCTGCAGCAGCACTGTGCAGCAGTTCATTTTAGATGGTGGCCAGGATGCTTCTGCCAGATTACACAGAAAAATGAATTCAGGACAAGAAATCATTTTAAATCTTCCTCAACTTGACATTATAGAAAGTGGGCAGATGGAAGACGTAAACCTTGGTCACTACAGTAATATTTACAGAAAGAATCCAGCTGGCGGGGAATATTTCCCTGCTTCAAAGCCACAAAAAATATTTGAGCCTTTTGCAGAACATCTGAGCATTTTACTCTTCAGAAACAGTAAGAAATCGTCTCCTCATTTATATTTTCCCCTGTCCAGCCTCTAATGTTTCAATTTTTACAATAGGATTTTGCCTCTCTTAGAAGAGACTAAATGAGTATCAACCTTATATCCTTGCTGGAGCATAAATCTCGTGCACGCACAGGGCTTCAGCTGCAGCATTAGAGATACTTGATTAGTTCAACCATTACAAATGGGGAAAAGCTGTCAGGCTCTACAAGTTTTTCTTCGATTGTGAAAAGAAAGCAGCGTATTTTGGAGCCAGATGCACATCAAGAACAGATTCCTGAGTTTAGCTAGTCGATCAGCGAGGACGTCTGCCAGAAAAGGCAGTTAGTTATTTCCTGTCTGGAGCAGAGGAGGAGGCAGGTGGGCATCATCAGACTGGGTCATTACCAAGGAGAGGACAGACGATAAACTATACAGCCACCCAACAGAGATGAGCTGAGTGAGAAGGCATAGGGAAGACTGTAACATGCCATGAAACCAGTATCAGCTCCATGATTTTTCTTATCCAATAAATTTTCCTTTCTAGACTTGTCTCGTAGGTGTTACATAGATCTCTCTTGAAGATCAGTGCAGCGAGGACAGAAATGCAGCAGTTGTTCTGAGAGATACATTTTCTATTGACACTTGTATCTGTCCTTATGAATATCCATGCAGCCAGCAAATCCAATAATTGAAATGTACAGTCATAATGTCTATTAGTTTTCCTTTATCATTTTTAATAGTAAAGTGCCAAAAAATATTGAATATAACTCCTCTGATGCTCAAAGGAGTTTTTCTTATGCTTATGTGACCACAGCAAATTCAAAATGGCATCAATTTAGAAAGGTAGAGGCCAGAATACTATGTACAAAGTACTAATAATTAAGACTTTCCTTATCAGCCACACATGATGAACATGGTATCACTGTAATTGCACTTGAGAATTTCTTCTCTATCCTATCATTTGATATAACCAGTTTAAAATCTTTTATCTGTAAGAAAAATGAGGGAGAGATTGATTCAGCAGCAAATAAAGCTGTTTGACCATGTGCTACTTTCAATAAYTGGATGGAATGACAACTGTATCTTGTGGGCTTGCAGAAGGAATACTTTATGCTTTGCATATATACCCACTGCACAAGCTTCATTTCTTTCAGATATAAAAGTTGGATCTCAAACAAGAAAATCTTGTTTAATATAAAAACATGTATGAAAAGAGGTGTTTTCCCCCGTTTACTTTGGAAAGTTCTCCTTCACTGGGAACAAAAACTGTKTTCACCTTTCCCCTCCTGATTTTCAATTTCCTTTTATTGATACCAGAGTGATAACAACAGATGCATTTCTTGGACTTGTGTTTTTGCTGATGAAGGCACAAGGGCTTCCAAAGCAGGCACTTCTCATTATGTTAAAAGTATAAGTAGGGCTCAGAATTCCCYTTTTAAGCTCCCATTTCATCTCTCTCACTTGCTCTAAAATGAGAAAGAATTGGATTCTGGAGAGATACTTGGGGTAATGTGCTTCAGCATTCATTCCTGTGTAYGGGTAGTCTTGTCACCATTGTGAGGAGTCTATCATTTCAATTTAAAATGTTCCGGTGGTTTATTGTTATCAACTAAACACCTAATTTTAATTTGTCTGTCTTCAGATTCCAATCCTTATTTCTTCTGTCACCTTTCTCATTTCTTCAATGTAACCATAGAATCAGAGAGTTGTTGAGGCTGGAAGGGACCTTCAGAGATCATCTAGTCCAACACCTCTGATCAAACAAGGTCACATAAAGCATGCTGTCCAGGAAGCCCTCTATACAGCTTTTATTATCTCTGAGAACAGCAACTTCACAACCTCCAYGGGAAACCCAAGCCAGTGTTCTGTCATCCTCCCAGTAAAGATTTTCCTTATGTTCTTGTATTTGTTTGTGCCTGTTGCCTCTCATCCTGTTTCTGGGCACCACTGAGAAGTGTCTAGCCCTGTCCTCCCACACTGAACAGGCCCAGCTCTCTAAGCCTCTCCTCTAAGCCTCTAAGACACTCCAGTCCCTTAATCATCTTAGTGGACCTTCGCTAGACTTGCTCCAGAAGCTCAGTATCTCTTGTACTGGGCAGCTCAGAACTGGACAGAGTACTCCAGGAGTGGCCTCACCAAGGCTGAGCAGATGGGGGGCATCACCTCCTTTGACCTGCTGGCAATGTTCCCTGTAATGCACCCCAGGACACCATTGGCCTTCTTGGCCACAGGAGCACACTTCTGGCTCATGGTCAGCTTGTTGTTCACCAGGACTCCCAGGTCTCTCTTTGTGGAGCTGCTTTCCAGCAGGTCAGCCCCCAGCCCGTACTGGTTCATGTGGTTATTCCTCCCCTCCCCAGGTGCAGGTCCCTGCACTTCCCTTTCTTGAACTCCATGAGGTTCCCCTCTGCCCATCCCTACAACCTGTCCCTCCGAACGGCAGCACAGCCCTCTGGCATATCAGCCACTCCTCCCAGTTTTGTACCATCAGCGGACTTGCTGAGGAGACACTCTGTCCCTTCATCCAGGTCATTGATGAATAAGTTGAATAGGATTGGACTGAGTATTTACCCTTAGGGGAAACCACTAGCTACAGGCCTCCAACCAGACTCTGTGCCACTGATCACAACCCTCTGAGCTCTTCCTTTCTGCCAGTTCTCTGTCTGCTCAACCAGCCCATACTTCATCGGGTTGCCTATGAGGATGTTATGGGAGACGGTGTCAAAAGCCTTACTGAAGTCAAGGTAGGCATCATCCATTGCTCTTCCCTCATTTACCCACCCAGTCATCCCATCATACAAGGCTATCAGCTAAAGCTGATAACTAAGCATTACCTTTGTGAATCCATGTTGACTACTCCTGATCACCTTCTTATCCTTTGTATGCTCGGAAGTGGTGTCCAGGATGAGCTGCTCCATCACCTTTCCAGGGATGGAGACGAGGCTGACTGATTGCTGGGTCCTCCTTCTTGCCCTTTCTGAWGATTGGAGTGACATTTGCCTTCTTCCAGTCCTCAGGCACCTCTCCTGATCGCTATGACCTTAATGACTAAAATAATTTCTCCTATGTCTTTCTCAAAAACCAAGACAAAGCTCCTTAATTCTCTTATCAAAAGATCTTCACCTTAGATACTAAGTAACTAGAGGAAGAGCTTTTTTCTGACTCTTTTTCAATTCTTCCACATCGTTTTAAATAGTGATGCTAAGAAGTGCATAGCTGCCCACTTTTGGTCTCGCTGTATGTATTCAGACATAAAATCACTTTCCATTTTACTAATCTTTCATATGTATACAAAAATCAGATTAGCTAGCGTCTTAAAAAACTTCACAGAAGACTTGTAAGCAGTTCTTTTCCACCATGATACTCAGATAATTTTCAGAATCCCACTTTTTCAGCATACAATTTTATTTCTTATAGGTATAGCTTGAATCCTGTGTTCAAGAGATGTGTAGTTTAACCATAACAACATATATTTTCTGGAAGTCCTGCTTGCTCAGCAATCCACATTGATCCATCTTTCTCATTGTTTTTTCTTTCATAAACTGTATCATTTAAAAAAAAAATTAGGTTATTGAATAAAAAGTTAAACAGAAGTAAGATTTTRCTTGATGCAACTGTTCAGTCAGTGATAACTCCACAAAAATACTTCTGCATCAGCAGTAAACAGTTCTTAACCCTTTATTGTATGTGTTGATATTGTAAAATATTTTTAAAATCAGAATAGAATATAACAAAAAAGGCTTAAAGATGCCATAGTATATCCAGAATTGCCTTTATCAGCTAAGAAGTAATCTCATAACACATTCCTTTAATGAGACCTATTTTGTACTTTGATATTAATTTTATAACTATCTTCCAGGCTTTCGATCTTAACTGACTCCTTTAGCATGTCTTCAAATATTATGTTCAGGGATGATCTCAGGCTGTCTAGACCGTAGGTAGACAGGACTTCCTCACATCACTTTGGAAATTGAAACTCTAGCATTACTTCAGTCTTCAAGAAATTACTCACTGTTTCACAATTTGTTAAAAATCAGTGCCAGCAATGTACAGATCCACTCCATCCACTATAAATTACATGCGTTGCCTGTTTCAGAAGTGGTAAGCTTTAAGGACATGCTTAATAACCTTTTTTTTTAAGGAATTCTCTSAAGCTTACATGATAAAAGAATGTGAACCTTCCCCCAAAGTCTCCAACCTTGCTGTTTTGTAACATCCTGTAATGAAAAACATTCCATTCTTGATAACATTCTAACCCACTCAAGGGACAGGATAGGGCTGGTGTCATTGCAATACTTACCGTTACACCAAGAKGTGTTAAATCTTTGAGCCTAGGTTTGAATTTCAACCTGTTCAATACACCAAAAATGTCAAAAAGCAAACAAAGCGTTAGTAGAATACAGAAAAGCAATTATAAAGCAATTAACAACAGTTTCTCTTCCTTACTGTCTTCTGCATCAGGATGTTTCTGCCTTTATCATAGCAAAGACGTGAACCAGTAACGATGAGATGATTTTCTCTGGTTAAGGTTTTACTTGCTGGTGTAGGAGTACTATGAATGCTTTCCTTTCTTGCGTGGACAGCAATTCCTCAATCTCCAGTTCTCAGTGGAAGGACAGGCATGGCTAGGCATGTTCCATCATAATACAGACAATAATCACCAACATAAACAAATGCTGAATGTAGGGAACAACTGCACGTGTCTAATTACTGTCCTTCAGTCTTCTCTCAGCATCAGGTCTATTTGCTTCCCCTCATCCTGGAAACCTATCTAAAAGATGAGTYTTCACTTCTACCTACTCAGCTAGCTACCATTTTTGTCATGGGAGTTTAGTAGCTTATGACAGCTTCTGAAGATAAACTGAACTTCTGTTTAATCCACTGTATTCYGTTTCTGCTGAGTCTTGGGTACACAGGCAGACCAGATGACCCATTTGTTAGACCGTTCGAGATGCTGATGCTCAATCCTTTCTAGCATTTTTTTTCTTCTCCTCTGCCTCACAGGATGATAAAATAATTCAGGTTAGGAGGCACCTCAGGAGGTCTCTAGTCCAGCCTCCTGCTCAAAGCAGAGTCAGCTGTGAGGTCAGACCAGGTTGCTCAGAGCTTCATCCAGTCTGACCTTTCACATCTGATAGAGACAGCACAAGCTGTATGCGTAACCTGTTCCACAGTTTGACCTTCCTCATGATGAGAAAGCTTCTCCTTATATCTAGCCAAAACTGCTTACTTCAACCTGTTCTTGCTGTCTCTCATCTTCCGGCCATGCCCCACTACAGATGTGCCTGACTCTGAAAACCTCGCAGGTACCAGGAAACTATTATATCCCCCAAAGCCCTGTTCCCTCAGCCCCTCCTCACAACGCGCACTCCAGCCTGCCATCCCWGYCCAAAATCTTGGCAGCCCTYCATAACCCACAGAAGCTTAAGGAGAAAATTCAGGAGACAAAAAAGAACAATCTTGGAAAAATCYGAAGTACTGAAAATAATGACATTARAAGTTGCTACACCTATCTTATCAACTTGCCTTCTTAAAATAAATGAATGCCAATTAAGGYAATGCAAGGTTTTAAGAAAGAAACGCATATGATAATAGTATCTTTCTGGAAGCAGACAGATCTGGGAAAGGCTCAGAGTTGTTAACTCTATGCAGTAGCCAAAATATATAGTTTATTACTCTTCTCATAAGCAGAGAAGAGACATGAAATCCCTCCAGAAAACAGTGGACCATCTGGGAAAARAAAGAAGTGTCTCTCTCCTTTCTTACACTACTGATCATTCCAGTATGAATTCATCAGTGCTTCCCGCTCAGCCCCTCATTTTTTYCATTTTTATCTTAAAGTAGCATCCAATTTTCAGGCTTCCTATTAAGGCGAAGATTTTGCAACTCATATATTCACCTATAAGGAAATGAAGAGATTTATCTTGTGATGATTATCGGCTTCCTTGAACAGTTTACTAAATGGTCATCTCAGTGGGCTGGTAACTAAGAAAGGCATGACTTTGTCTTGTTCCTAATTGCTGCCTTTTGTTCCAAACTTTCTCTTTCCATTTCAGAGATTCATAAACAAGCAAAAATAATGCAAGTAACATCTTCTGAAATGTGAATTTTRCCATGTTTTCACTCCCACTTTGACTTTGCCCCATCTGAGGTCTTTTTTACTGACAAGAAAAAAAGGAAACTGTGACAGGCACACTCAGCCTTCCTTTTCCCCCAGCATCTCTCTACTGTCATCCCTCAGTCTTCTCAAGTCAATCTTAAATCATACACTGGCAACTTAGATTCAAGGACAAAGCTGGAACAACCTCCCCAGACTGTCTAAAGGTCCTTGATAACTATTGTTGGATTCTGCAGATAAAACTACTACTCAACAGCAAAGAGGATTTGAAGTAGCTGACTCAGCTGCTAGAAGAACATTGCTTCTAGCATCAGTGTTGTAAAGAACGATATGCACCTTTAGTGAGAASCAAAGCATAGTTACCTTCCCCCTAAAAATGGGCTTCCCAAATACATAAAATTAATATGCTCAATTCACTTGCATAACAATGTGCTGATACAATCAGAAAACATTCACTGTGTATCAAATGCTCTGTAGTACGCACCCACATGCTGTTTCCCACAGATGTAGCAATGCATAATCCCTCATAAAAACSTAACACAGAATTTAAGTGCATCCAGGAGCCAACATTACCACAGAGTAATTTGTACACTCTACCTTGTCTTTGCTGTTGACTCCCTTCATGGAAGCAAAAAGTCCTGATTCTGGCAGTRGCCTGCAGAATGGCTGAGCCAGTTCAGTAACCTGAGCTTTCAGGTGAGAGCAGAGGCAGTAACCTGTGCCTTCAGGTGAGAGCAGAGGGCATGATCTGACAAAAATGCTTAGGTGGGAGTATACGGAAAGACGGTGAAGATCTATTTTGAAGGCCTACAGATTTGTGACAGAAAGTCAGGACTGAGGAATACGGGATGAAAATTCAGGACAGTAAGCATGGTAAACAGGGAAGCTGGACTGCAGYAGTAAGACTGGCCTGGCACTTTGAAGAGTAATAGGATGGAAATAAGAAGACATGGGAGAAACAGGTATACAGTRTATGATACTGTCTTTTCATCACCAGAGCCAAGAGCTCGGCCAAATTATTAAATCACAGCACAGAAGCTGGGACCTCTACAGTGCAGACACAACATACTGAGACAGTCAATTCTAGGCCTTCAGAGGAGGAGAAGGGAAATGTTCTAAAATAATCCTAAAATTAGAAAAACCACAGAGCTTGTTAAAAATGCCCATGCGCGTTTTATTAATAAAAACTAACAGTGCCAAGGTTAAACAAGTCAAACAATTATATAGTCTCTTTATATTCCATAAAATATTACAGAAAAGTTTATTTGTGTTTCAGTAAAAAGACTACTGTCTTAGAATAGGCAGCTGACAGTACTTGTGCAGTTAATTGTTTGTGAATAAATTTAAAAAGACTACCACCTGCCCTGAAATTCCTTTTATAAAAATGAACTATTAAAAATGATTGACAAATTTTGAGTTAAAAAACTTAAAACATTCTCTATATTTAATTTCAACTTTATAATAGATTACAGGAAGATGCTTATGAAACAAATACAAACATTTGTTTCAGTACATGTCTTTATATGATAGACTTATAAGTATGTAAACAACTATATAATAAAAAGTTTCCAAAGTCTGCCTGTAAGAAATCAGGCAAATTTTACCATAAGCAATAAATCATTCCAAACCTTCAAGATATCTTATATAGCTGCACCAGCTGGCAGTAAACATTTGCCAAAAACTTTGTAATTCATATGTCCCAACATACAGTGAAAAGTATATAAACTTGATGGAATCACAATGTTAGTTATAATTTAAGGGAAAATAAGTTCACAACAACATTTCTGGAATTTAACATGTAAAAAAAGTAGGACCTATCTTTCTTGTTTGGTTCTTTGGACACTGCATGATTAACAAAAAACACTACTACATTAGCTCACTATCCCTCAAGAAGTGGTATAATCAAAATACACTCCAAATAAATTGCCATTCAGTGTATTCATTTTCCACAGAAGGATAGCATTTTATTTCTCAATGATGTGTCTACATTTTCTTTAGCAAACTTAGCAAGAACATTTGGGGCAAAATGCATTTTCCTTCAAGTAAAAAAAAAAAAAAATCCCTAAAACAAGAGTAAATAAAGGCTCTGCATTAACACACTGGTATCAAAAACACACATCCACACCACATTTAAAAATATCCTACATAAAACAATCCTTGTTTGCTTATCAGAGGTGCAATTTCTAAATTCAAAACTGCTTACCAATATTTTCCTTGAGGGACGGGGCAAAGTAATTTGAGAGTTTTATCCCTAGAACAATTTATTCCTGAAGCTTGCTGAATTTTAACAAAAAATAGTCTACAAGCAAAGGGCATCAGTCGTCATCATCATTTTCATTAAAATCGTCGTCGTCRTCATCATCATCCCCAACATAGGAAACTGGTGTTTCAACTCTAGAGCCACTGTACTGAGATCCATTGGAACTCGTAGCCAACATCCCATCTCCACCATTGGAAAAGTCACTGAAAAAAAAGAAGTCCAGTTGCCATTGTTTAATGACTTTTCCTAGTTTAYTGTGCTCTTAAACATAATCATGTATTGACTCCCTTCCTTTAATAAATCCACCTCTGCTATTTTGTAAATTTGTCTTTAACATCTCTAAGCTGTTTCTTTCAAAAGCTAAAAATAGTCAAGTAATTTTAAAGGGTTTTTTTTTTAATGTTTATTCCTTTACATTTAATATAATGACAAAATCCTTTTACAAGTGTCTTAGAAGTCTGTTTTTCATATTTCATCCAAAGCATATTTAGTGTTAAGGATATACAGATTTCTCTTGTGACATATTTTGTCCAACTCAAACTTACCATTATAACATACAAAGCAGAAGGTGGCTTTATTTGACAAGATAGGTCTAGTTACTTCAAGAGGTATGAGCATTAGTAAGAAGTACCACTGATTAATTAAAAGCAGTATCTCTGAGAATAACCTTAAACACATAGTCACATACCTTATCAAAACAGAACTAATTTCATGTAATATTTTATTTCTAGTTAAGTTTTTTTAGTGCTCACAGATTTTAAAGCTAATTTATAATTTCATCTCACCTGGCTGAAAATCTTGTGCCATTTGAYGCAGAACCTGATGAAGATGTGACATATACACTGCTGATTGATCCCTGAGCCATTTCTGTAAAATGAACATGTACTTCAACAGCACTTCAGAACAAACTCACCTAACTCACAGTAGAAATACTTCATCTGTTTAGGGGCATTTCAACCAAAACAACATACTAAAGTCCTATATCCAAAATAGTGCAATTAAAAAATAAGAAGCTAGGACAACAGCAAAATTCAAAATGTTTTAATGTATTTTGAAAGTGAGCAAGTCAGAAATCCTCAGTCTTCTTATATATTGAAAACAATAAACAATATAAAATGAAGCCATGACCACTATTTGATCTTAAAAGATCTACTGATGTGGTACAAYGCAAAACAAATGATTTTGTGAACAGCAAAAGCCCATTCCCTATGAAACTCTATCTTATTTATTTTGTCAGGTACTCTGAAAAGTATAAACACTTGAGAACTGATCATAAATCTACACCTCAAACWAATGTATATTAACTAATTTAAAATATGTTCATGTTTCTTCCTCAAGTCCCGTACTAAAGAGCAACYAACCTGTCACATATGGTTCCAGAGCTTTAGGAACCAAACTCCTTGCAATTTTTAGGTCCTCTGCTGAACAGCTTCCAGATTCTAGACCACAAGCCATTCCCATTCGTTTTAGTACTTCAATATCATCATGAATTTCAAAAGTATTGTCAAAATTAAATAGATATTCAAACCTAAAGAAAAAAAAAGTCACAGTTAGCTTGAATTCCTTTAACTATCTTTCCACACATTTTTAATTACAGCAATTGCAAAAAGGTAAATACACAAACTGAGTGACACATCATTCTAAGCAACTGAAAATCACAAGCTTTGTGTATTTGGTAACATAACGAGTGGCTACAATTAAAATGATGCATACTGTATAAGTCATTAACAGGTTTAACAGAAATGGAGATTTATTAAAATATTCCTCATCTTTAATCACATTACTCTCCTCTTGTTGCCAAGAGATGACTGCTTACTGTCTAAAGTTTTTTAAAGCAGCAAGCTAATAGCGTAAGTRGGAATCACTGCTACATTAATTCAGCTTTTATTTAACAGATGAAAAACCTAGATTTTTGAACAAAAAGCAGAGAACAGCAGTTCTAAAAATCAAAACCCATTTTCAAGTCTGCCTCTATTTCATCACATTAAGGCCACAGGATAAMACTACATGGTAAAGTATTATATTAAACTTCAGCAGAGTTGCCTTACTTTGCTTCTAACATCTCCAGATAGTTAACGAGTCTTAAATAAGCTATTATATCTGAACATAATTATTTGTTTAATAAAAAAGTTTTACAAAAATCTTTCTATTCAATATAARTTTAAAACATCTAAAATGCATGTTTTCAATCAACAGTAGACACAAGTAAATTTATTTGTACTTTATTTTCAACAAAACAAAGTACATGAACTGAATAGTGGCTCTATCTTAAAACTTGTGGCATATCAAAGGCAGACAGAAAACTTKGTTAACCCACTTGTCATTTGAAATACTGCAGTCAATTACTGTCTTCTTGCTGGTGTTTACAATGATAAATGGCAAATGGATGACAGAATTCGAAGGTGGCGGTCGATTTGCCTGTTGTTCTGCTTGACGATTCCGCTGAACGAGGTTCTTAAAGGCAATTTGCTACAAAAAGTAATAGTAATATGAAAATATGAATTTAGTAAAAATTCTTGGTTTTTCCTCTTTTTAAAAAGTGCATGTATTAGGCCTCTCTGAAGAAACTGCAATAGAACTAGAATAACAGCTATTTAAGAGGTTCCACATATACTTTGAAGTTCTATCGGTATTTAGATAAAAGACCTGGTTTTAATTTCTGAAYTAGTAAAACATAACATTTGAATCAGCTAGTTTACTTTCTTTGGAAATCAAAATCTATCTTGATTACGAAAAAATTCTAATGACAAAAACATGACACCCAGATAAAGAATTTCAGCAATGGCTGCAGGAGGAAAATGCAAAGAAGAACAGAAAATTTTCACCGTTTTTCTGCATTATAAGATGTAAGAACGGTGACAAATGATACTGAAAAACATCACAGGAATATTTATTGGGGGAAAAAAAATGTGTCTCCTAATAATTACATCAGAAGAGCTGTTGATTGCTGACTGAGGAAAGAGACAACATTTGGAAAAARTAGGTCTGATATAGCATCCTACTTTCATTCTGTTTACTATTTCTTGCTGGCTACTGCACTCCACAACAACAGTTGAGTGATTAATATTGTAAATTTTTTGAAACAGTATGCCATAAGATAGTTCACACTTAAGGTTTAAGTGTCTGATATTAGATTTCTGAACTACTCAACTAAAATTAGTGACTTTATTCTCATATTTCTTACCAACACCATTTTGCAGAATACAGTGTTAATTCTTTAAAGGTCAGTAAATGAATGAACTACAAAGTCAAGTTAAACATTAAAACTGAAGTTATACTAAAAATGTACAGTAAGCCAAACTCTTAAGRCTAGACTTTTTTTAGGTCATGGAATCAAATGAAATAAACAAGAATTAAAAACAAAATCCAAAGGCCAATATACCACAGCTGTAGAGACTGCTGTCCCACAGCTGTCTGTCCTTTCCTACTCAATGAGAAATGCAACTACTAACAGAGATATTCTGGTGAACAATCAAAATTACAGCACAGTGACTCAGAGAAAAGACTAATGCTTTCCATAGTACTCCAGGTGAAGTCTGTGGCAATTTCACAACTGCTTCACAACCAATTAAGCCACTCATACAGCAGGGGCAACAACGTACAAGAAAGGCAAAACACAGAACATTATGAGAGATGACCACCACAGTCATCCAACTTTAGAATTTCAATTAACACAGGAAAATATTCACATATAAGAACTGAATGGTAAAACTGAGGGTGTAATGCACAAACTGCAGTCCCTGTCAGCATAAAGCCTGTTTAAGTGTGCTTGAAACTGCAAAAGAAATCATCGTAACTCACTGGAAGGTTGCTGCCTTCCATAATAGTATGGTCAAGAGCATGGCACCAGGTAAACAACAGTGCTAAATTAAAATTGCTTATGTCTTATGCTGAAATTCATCTTGAATAGAAGTTTTCCATYCCTCACTGGCATAAACAGCAGTAGAAATACAGATATAAATTACCTTGCCCTATAGACAAGAGTACCTTGACTGTACCTGTAGAATGAGATCTTGTAGTTGAGACTGTTTTTGCTTTATTCTTTGAAGTCTTCTCTGTTTTTCCACCTTAAGACCCCAAAAAAAAAACAAACAAAAAAAAACATTATCTGGTTTCTGTCTTTTTAAACAGCATTTTATATCAACATTTTCCCTTAGAGCTGCCTCAAAACCAGTAAATTGGAAGTAAGAAGTATTGTCATCAATAATTAAGAAAGGGTCTGCAGATGACTCAAAGATCTAGCAAGTCTCACATCAGTAGCACTGATGGAAACTGTTAATGAAGAACAGAATTAGCACATCAAAAAATAAATACAATATACTGGGGCAGAGTTCAAAAGTATCTCTGCAAATAGAAATTATGCTTCAGCGATTCATCTAAATTCTCTGAAGGACACAAACAGCACATGGACCAGAGGAATCCGCTTGATAAAGTCTACTGATATTTCCAAAAAAGATAATGGACAAGATATAAAGAGGCTTAAAGAAATAAAGCTGCTATGGGATCAGARTTAAGTCCCACAGTATTAAATACATGCTAAATTGTAATATAAAAGATAGGAGACAAAATGGTAGGGAATGAACAGCCTTATCAGTGGATAAATGGCACCAGCACTTTCCCAAAGGGATCTGTAATRTAGACTCTGTTTTTCAAATAAAGAGTCGGAATAAAGGGATGAACACCAATGTGATGGAACCTGCTGACAAGACTAGACAATCTGGCACAGTAAGAGGAGGAGGGCTGGCCACAACACACTCCAGACATATCATGCAGTATTGAATGATTAGTTGATCAAAACATTTTTGGTAAACAAATTGATGTGTGTGAGAAAACATAATTCCATTCCTACAAAATTTACATGTGTGTGACAGGCTCTGAACTATCTATTGCCATTCAGCAGAAAGATCAAATTTACAGTATCTACAAAAATGGTAACTCAGGACTCCATTACAGCTAAAGAAATTTGAGTTATTAAGCAAGGAATAGAGAGTAAAACAAAAATTATCACTACATTAGTTTACATCTTGAATTCTGTAGCTCTGGTGTTCCTATTTCAACAAGACCATACAAAAAGAGCACTCAGGATAATCAASAGCACAGAACAGATTCCATGCAAGTGAATTCTTCAGAAAGGAGAACAAAATAATGGGGCAAAACATAGGAGATATCTATAAAACTATGAATAGTATGGAGAAGGTGAATAAGGAATGACTGGGTAYTATTACTTCCGATTCAAAAATCGGAGGATATCAGCTAAATCCAGTAGATGTAAAAATAAACAAAAGGTATTTCATAAGAAATTCAAAATGCAGCTGAAGAATTCACTGCCACAAATGGCTGTGGATGTTTAAAGAAATTATACAAATTTATGGAAGAAAAATTACTTGAGGATTACTAAATAGAAGGATGCTACGTCTGTCTAGGTTGTCCCTAAGCCACAAGTTACAGCAGAAAGTATCACTCTAACCTTCATCTAATCTTATACTCCTTCCTAGATACCTGCTATTGTCAGGGAGTATACTGGCATAGACAGGCTTTTGGCCTATTCATAGACCTTTGCTCTTATGTCATTAAAATACACAGTTAACAACAAAATTAYCAGAGATAAGAATCCACATGAATGCATTCTTCTGTTCATTTTCAGTGAGAAATTAAAGCGTACACAGCTGTGAAAACTGCAAAGCAAGCTATTGTATGCAGTAAAAGATATGACCAAGTCCAATGCTTAAAATWTAGGAAAATAAGTCTAATAAGCTCATTCAAGAACTTTTACTGCAACTCACCTGAGATGTTGTCCTATCATATGCAAGTAAACCACACTGGYTTCCATATTACTTCAAGATATGGACCTTTTTAATTGCCTCCCCGCCCCACACACACCTTTTTGCACTATCAGGACAAATTTTACCATCACTGATAGTCTACTTTATATACAAAAGTAAAAAAATACAAAAGACATAGGATGCTAAATGCTTGAATTTTATAAAACAGGAAAAAACCTTCTGAACTCCTTATGTTACCTTACAAAATGTTTGGCTTGATTTTCAAACAGTTTAAGGATAAAGCTAAAYGATTTCAGCTGTCTACAGTCAAGAAAGCTTATTAGATCTCACAGTTTGACAAACCGTATATTAGCTTCCACAAACTCATTAAAAAAAATAATGTTATTAGAAAACTTGTCTGGTTATGTCACTGTAATTTAATGTCAATGGAAGTTACAGAAATGCAAACTAGAATACTCATGAAACAATACTGGTTAAGGGGAAGAATCCTGAGATTTCCCCAGGTAAACTCAACACATCAAAGGATTTTTGTTGTTTTCAAGGCTGTATTACACTTGTGGCTCAATTATTCAGTGGTTAACAGAACTCCTCCCTCCTCTTGTGACTCCCASTTAATGAGATTTCACTTTGATTTCAGAAATCATCATTGTACCTACCTTAAATGTAGGAACTTTCACTATGCACTCTTACATTTCAAGTTGCTTCTTTTTCTTCCATACTAATATTATGCTATTCTTCTTTAGGATATTATCGGTCATAATACTGAACTCAGTACAATACACAACACTCCTTTTCCTTTGCTCCATCATTATTGGTAATACCACACTTCATGTGACAGGACCAAAGAGATCAACTTTTAMACTTCCTCCAGCTGGCTGGTTCCCMGCATACAATATTCAGCATACAATACTGACTTCTTTTAGCTCCTTCACCTTCTATATCCAACTTGTATTTTATGCTCCCATTTTCACWCTCTCAAGTTATTACTTAAATTTCACTTGGAGGTTATTCTGGGAGATTTTCAAAAGCCATTTGAAATCACAAATATCTTACTGAAAGAAAATTCAGGTTGCTTAGATCTGCTGTATTTTCTTCATCTAGCTAGCAGTGCTAAATGGAAAAAAATCTATTATCAGTATCAAACAAAAACTTCCGCAAAATTAGCCCTTCATAGATAAATTCCAAACTGATTTTTTCAGTTATACAGAAGGGAATTTATGATTATTAAGAATAAATACAAAGACTCATTCTCTTCTTAACAATAAATTGGCTTCAGTAAAGCCCAGTAAGTTTATCCTACAAATTCAGTACTCTTACTCAGGATGCTTAAAAACACAATGGACAAATGCTGCCAGAACTCCTGGATGTCTGAGGATAAGAAAAAAAAAATTCATTTTTCCTCACTCAAGATTTACATTAAAGAAGTCCATCATCCTACACAAGATAAATATCAGATATATAAATGACTTACAGCAACGAAGGAATATTGACGTAAATATATACTGATATACATGCAATACCTTTTAGCTACATGCGACAAATTGTAGAAGTATTATTTGACTAGAACCTTGGAGAAAAAAAAATTTCCTGACTCTTGAGTAGCACTACAGTAGTGTTAGAATTATATGTTATTTTTAACTTTGAATCATATATTACAGTTCTATCAGATAGCACCTATATTTTTGACAYAGAAATAAGTAGTAACCTGGAATCTTAGACATGTATTTTTTTACTAATAAAAAAAGAAGACATTCAATTAGTCTACTTTGCTAACTCATACGATCACACACACACATGTAGGATCAGAGCATATTAAAGCCATAAACATTTAGTCAAACACAAAGTCACCATGAATTTCCTATACATATAATACCTCTAAATTCTGACATTCCTGAGCCGAGTTAGTAGGTAGACCAATCCATTTGATTTCCTTCTTCTCCTTAGAGATAATGTTCATGGCCATAAGGACATTTAAGGCATCATATACACGTCGTCTAATATTCTTCTGGTCGTAAGCCTGCTATAGACACARTGCATTAATCAAAAACATATCTATGACAAAAACATTTGAAAATAAATGTATCACAGTAATACTACAGTAAATGGGTAAACTCAGGTAGTTTCTGATTGCTTTCATTTAGCAGTAGGAAAAGAAATAAAATAATCTCAAAAGAAATTTCTCTTCCCCCATCCAGTTCATACATGACTTCCCATATACTTACTGATTCATTTGGTGAAATGTGATTATCAGTGGTACTGAATTCTGCAACCAATTCATCTGCCACTTCATTGTATGAGGTGGTTCCTTTTCTCTGTACCTTCTCACAAACCTTCATTGAGAAATGACGTAAACCCTTGCCATTCTTCTCTCCTTTTTTGTTCCGCTTCCTTAAAATATATATTATATGTATATTTAGAAGATTTGAACTTTGGAATATTTAACGTTTTTTTTTTTTTTTTTTTTTTTTTTTTTAATACAGGTACACTTCTCTTAAAATAGTCTTCCCTGTTGTTTTGCTTCTCACCCCTTCCTAGCATTTTTTTTCCTATGATTTACAGTAACTAACAGTTGTATTATCTTGACTCTAAAACACTTCAATACAAATCCATCCCTTTGGCAACTCTGCTAGATCCAGTAGCAGATAATTTAACAATAAGCATACCTCTTGAAGAAATCAATCGCAAAAGTCTAATAACAGTCATAACTCTAATACTGACTGAACAGACAGAATCTTTGAACTGACTAAACATTACACTATTACTAAAATACAAATTTGGACTGTCAGTATACAGAGTTGCTACAAAATTACACAGATCAACAAAATTAGTATCAATAATGGAAGCGCTTATTTCTCCGTATCCAATTTCTCAAACAGTTTGAAAGTTTAGAGCTTCATAATCTCAAAGTAGATATCTATTTATGTATAATGAAACACAGATGATGTATTAATCTACATTTAATAACAGACCCTTAAAAACAAGCTTCCAAGAGAACAAACACCAAAAGAACACACCTCCTGTACCTAATGCTTTTTCCTAAAAACTGCATTCTTATTTCAAATGCTAACTCAGGYTATACCTATTTGGTATGAAACGCACTATATTTCTTGGAACTACATTAGCAAAAGAGAAATGCCAAATTAAAAACTGAATTAAGTCAGATGAATTCCTGTGTCCTTTCTGGAGCTAAATTGTCTAAATGTAAACAATTAAGAACATCTGTCAGTCTTTAGGGAAAATAAAGTAGATGCTTTTATGCCAAATAAGAGAGTACTCATTCTTGTGTGACTATGCTCGATTTTAATACAGAATACTTTAACTTTGAAGCACTCTTAATGAAAAGGTGACACTGCTAACTTGAAGAGTATACACATTATTACAATGAACATTTAGAACAAAAGTTGCAAACAATTTACTAATCTCTTGTAACTTTTATTTTGCTCACCCAGCAGACCAAGGAGAAGAATCTGCAGTCTGGTTCTGTGATACAAAATGCGTGTTAGGTGTATGCGGACTTCCTACTAGGATAGTATTTGGCGCTGAAGGTCTCTGAGGTGTACCAATAACCTACAGTAAAAAAATAAAATTATTTGGAAAATGATCACAAGTATTACAAGTTATTCAGACGCTGTACTTACTCTTCAAATGATGCATTATCGAGACATGACTAATGTTTTATTTTTACCTACTTCTACTAAATACATTCAATTTATACCACAGTAGCACAAAAAACTTCATGCTACATATTATACAACCTAACTTAAAGTACTCCCTAGGTAATAATCATTTGTGTGTTGTTCTTCCTAAATGAGTTTTACGTCCTTTCTGGATTTAGCACTGTTTGATAGTAACTTAGACAAGTTACTCTTTGCAAAGAAGCAAAGAGTCTGAGCAGAGTATGCATAAATAAAGTTGCAATAAATTGTCGTTAAAAATATGAACATATGAAGCAAGGAGAGTATCTTAAAATTAGTAGAAGCATGAAAAAAGTAGAGTTATTGCAAGAAGGGCYAAATTCTCTCTTGCTGTCAGTCTTTCTCACTACAAGATCAATAATAAAATAAAAGTACATTAGAGGTGAGGAAAAGTAGGGCCAACTTTGTCACTCATTGCAGGTTTTGGATTTAGACCAATTTAGACAAAAACATTCTATTTTGAACATGCTATGAGCACAGACGTGGCCGATCACAGCGTTCCTGCTGACAGGTACGTACTTCTGAAGAGCCTGAGGAATCAAACAAACATTCATTCTTATGCAGAACCACGCTCTCTCATCTGTGAAACTAGCTGAAACAGAACTCCCACTTCTACAGATGATGGTTTTTATCTCCATAAATGTAACTTTCTAGGGAATATATAGTTCAGAAAACAAAATCATACTGTGTAATTTCTCATTTTGCAGAATGCACCCATTTCTCTTGGTACATTCATCTCCCAGGAGGGGCAACAGTTCGCATCCCTGACACGAGGTATGTGAAAAAAACCTCGAATCTAAACTCAAAACCATCTACTGTATTTTCCTGCAGCCACATTCCCCCTCACCAAAATTTTACATTTCTTCCCCATACCAGCTTCAATAATTTAGTCTTAACACAAAGTAAAATAGAGAATTTCAAAATCGGACAATGAAATTTTTCAAAAATAAAACCCCTTATTGTGTGAAAGAGCATGAGGGTGGGGGATGCAGAACAGGMACAGGATGTGTGGGAACTAGCTCACTTTCTCCCTCTCAAATACTAAAAGTTCTGCTATTGACAGTACTCTACCAACTACAGACCAAAATATTTGCTATTTTTATCTCTAATGCTAGATGATTGCTATCAGAATGCTTTTAAGAAGAATTGGAATAAACATCTTCTGGGCATATTCTAGATGTACAACCCCACTGCTTCTTCTTTTTTTTTTTTTTGCCTTCAGATGACCAAAATTCCTACAGACACATATCTCTGATTCAGTTCATAACCCCTTCACTGACAGAACGAAGAAAAGTCTTGTCCACCAAACATCTCAGAAGTCTATGAAGATGACTAGCAGCACCAGKGTGCCTTTCAATCAAGAGAGAAATCAGAGGAATGTTGTTAACCACTTTTTATTCCTTAGGATGCACTTACAGAGGACTGAAAGAAATGATTCCAACATGTTGCAGATGCTAAAATTAGAGGGTCTCACTCTATTCCCTCATTTTCYCAGAACAGCTCTACCGCCCCCCTAGTGTCAAATCTAACATTTGTGTGATTGTGCAGTAAGATGAAAGGCCAAGCCAGTACAGCAGAGGGAGTGGAATTACACAGCTGGTTCAGGAGCARCAAATCCACAGATCTCCTGCACTCAGTAGAGTTTTGAAACATCCAGCCGGAGCAAGGAGGGTGCATGGAAGGGTGCACAAACTCAAAGGCTCAACTCTGAAGTAGAAAAGTGAAGTCTGTTTAACGCATTTAAAACCTGCTCAGACTTCTGAAGATATTCTCAAAGTATCTTCAAACTAGCCAAAATCATATGCTCTAAAGTTACAACTTAAAAAGTAGATTTTTACATAAACGGTATGTCTCAGATTTAAGTTTTATGTATTATGCAAACTTTACATATCTCGCACGTAGAGAAAGCTAGAAATGCAAGTATCACCCTTAAAAGTCTAATATTCCTCTTACACATTGAAAAGACTTTTTAGTGAGCAAACATGCTAAGGCTTCATGCTATTTTTCAACTGAATGGAAATATGAACAAAAAAAACTTTTTCGGCATAAAACTTTAGAAAAGAATTGCTTTAAATCTCAATACTCTCACTGAGTTACAACTCCGGAAAAGATTGTCTTGTTTTGTTGAAAGATACATCTAACTAGCTTTTAAATATGACTGCCACAAAGATTTAAAATCTATACTTGTTAATCCAAAACGCTATTTCTCAATATTTGCATTATAAATAGTGTAACAAAACATGTTCATCAAGTTTTGTTTTCAGTTATTTCAAGGACATGAACAGCAACTGCAGAGTAACTTACAAACTTGGTGATCAACTGAAGATTCCTTAACAAAGCAGTTGCCAAAACCTAATATCCTTATCAATTTTAAACAARCATGTAGGAATTCTAAGAAAGATCATACAGTCTGAAGTTCCAGAACGTTCCAAAAAAAATTATTTTTAAACAGAAATATTAATACCTCTAACTTTTACTCCAAGACTATAAACAAACTGTATTCTGGAATGTTTATATGAAAAAAACATTTTAGAGTTACGCAGGTCACTGGAAACATTCTAAAATGAAAGGCTATAGATGAAATTAAGTTCAGGGAAACCAAAGGCTGACTTTTTTGCGGGTGGGAAGTAGGGCAGGGGGAAGAAGAGGGAGTAAAAGTAGAGACAGAAATCTCTGCTAAGACATTTTTCCAAAGCTTCCCCCCCCCCCCTTTTTTTTTTTTTTTTTTTTTTTTTAAAGTAGAGAACTAAATTACAGTTCATCCCCTTCAGCATGAGTAAGTTCAATACTGCAGGACAGCAAGACTCAGTCAATACAGTTCACTTACAAGGTTAAGCAGGGTCACAAGACAACTCATCAACTCTGTTTCCCAAGTAGATTTTGCTCACTGGCAGAAAACTAACCTCCTTTTAACTTTCAGAGTTATAGGGTTTTTTTTTTGTTGTTGTTTTGTTTTTTTCAACAGTTCTTTCTATCCTTCAGAATTACGAAGTCAGCAGAAATTTATTCAAAATTTCTCTCTATACATAAAAACGACACCTCTTCTTTAGCGACATACAGCTAAGCATCTAGTTTTGTACTGAAAACTGCCAATATAAACATGATCAGATATGAGACCTCTTCATTTTAAAAAAATTATTGCTGAAAAGTTCAGAATAAGACTTCAGATGCTGAAGAATTTATGATTACATACACATGAATTTCCCAGTTACTAACAAAGCTTCCATTAATAGTAGTCATTCTTTCARAATCAAAAATTTTAATGTTACCATGTAAACTTGTTCACAGGTAATATAGATGAGAATTTGTCGATGTGATGGTAGGCATGACTTTTTTTTTAAGACATTGAAAGTTAAAAAAAAGGTATCAGAGAATTTGTCATTTCAATATTATCACCCTGATTTTGGTACTTAAAGAAAAGATTTTGTAAGTTATCAAAAATAGTATTTCAATTTCAATATTAAACTTAAGTATGCACACGGCCTCACAATAATGCCCCCAAATTACTCCCTGTGCCATTATAACCTACGATATAAAGCAATATCCTCCTCCTACTACTGCTGGTTACTGAATTTAAATTAAGCTAAAAGAATGCCTTAACAATTCTAAGTTTCCTTCTTTGGAAATCTATTGACAAAATGCCTCTGACTAGAAAAGCAATTTCACTCAGCCAAACTTGCTTCACTATAGTCTAACCTCCAAGTGGTTGCTCAAGGCAGTTAAAGAAATGCAGCACAGCGAATAATAAACAATTATACAGGCGCTTCATTAGGCAGCAATCTTCAGCGTCTCAGATGCAAGCTGAAAACGTAAGTATAGTCTACAGGGTGATGATGGATCTGCAGTTCAACTACGAACGTGGCGGGCCRAGGGGAGGCAGATGTTTGCTGCTTTGTTCCCCCCTCTCTCTGAGCATGATAACAGTTTGCTAGTACACTTAATAAGCAGTTATATAGATATACTGCCTATGGCAGAGGGACTAAATGACTTACATAATTTCTATACAGTTACAGCCACACAGTTCATAGATTTAGGCAGCCTCTCTGTTGTAAAACACTCCTTAGAGCTTAAGAGTTGGGAAAGGCGGATAGGAAACTGTTTTCACATTGAGAAAAAAAACAAATACACAACATACTAGATTTTTGATTTTTAAGCATTACAGTTGTTTCCAGGAAGCAGATGAATTGCGACTAACTCAATTCAGATGACCAGACTTTAGTTTTGATCACTGCAGAAGTGACTTCTCTCACAATCTGTAGGTTATTTAATATATTAATTAGATTCTTTGAATTCATAGAATTATTCTTTGAATAATTTCATACAACTCATTAAACTCACAGTAAGTTTTTAAGCAAAGGGATTACTTCAATTAAGTGTTTAAAATGTGGATTCAAAAAGCTTTTCAATTTTCAATTCAGAAAGTTTCCAATTTTGTTCCACTTAACTTCAATCTCAATAAATTCATAGTAATGGACTCTATTCACACTTCTTTATGCCAGGTTTCAAAACAGAAATTAGAGGGTCCCACTCTATTCCCTAGTTTCCCAATTCTCAAAACGGCTTCAGCATCTCCCTGCTATCAAATCAAAGCAGAATCTGAAAGAGCCACCAGTTTGAAGCAGCAAGATTAACAAAGAGTAAAGTTGCCTGAAAATCCAGACATCCTCAAACTGATTTGATAGTTATCKTTGTATTTCTTTCCCCAAAGCATTATTGAAAACATGTTCTAACACATCATTTAAAAATTAGAAATATAGCCAATCTGTGCATGACAAACGATACTGAACATCAAGATACAATTCAGATTTACAGTGTGGGCAAGTAATACAAGCAATAACAAAAATGCAGTAGTACAAGCAGTAACAAAATCGCAAAATCTCCTTACCACTTGTTGTGCAATGTTGACATTAGACTGTCCAAATGTTTTTGGCAGGAGCTGTTTTCCAAGCGTATTTACTGTAGAAGGATGAACAGCCACCAGAGAAACAACCCCTAAAAACACACAAAAATAGAAAGCTTCAGGTCAGCCATGTTGTATTAGTTTAGTAATTCCAGTTCCGTAAATACCATCAATTATATTATCTGAACTGCATATAAAGCCAATATAAATATCTATGCATCTGAAGAGAGACATTAAGATTCGTAATATATTCTCCCAAACTTTCTTCTGTGTAAACTTAGAGCTCCACGATCCACTACAATCATGTTTTAATTTTTTATATTCCAGTTTCTCTCTCAAAACATAGAAGTAGAGTCAAAGGTCTCTGATAGAAGGCATAGTCACCTCTTCTTCCCCCATTTCCTCCCTGAGTATTTGAAAACTTTTCCTGCAGCAGTTCAAAAACATGCCCTGTGCCTCAGCATAAGATAGACCTTTCTAAGGCATGTTGGTCTACAAAAAATTAAGAAATTTAGTTAGCACTGGGCTTTCTGTGAGTATATTCCCAACTTTCCTCTTTCTCCTCAGGGTTCCCTCCCAGCTGAAGGCAGGGGATTAAATGACAAGAATCTACAGGAACTCAGTACTTGAGTAAAACACAGGCATCACAGTAAGCCAGCCTAGCACAGAAAGCTGCTATCTTACTGTTCATGAGTCAATCATGCAATATCACAACCATCATTGATGGGTAAGCAAGCCTTAAGATACATAAAACAAATTTAACAACAAAAATATGAAGTCAGCTATTCCTTGCGATTTAGTACTCCATACCAGGGTTAAAAAAAATGGCAACAAGGACCGACTACCAAAAAGACAGAAAGAAAATAACAGCTCAAACAAGCCTTAAAATATTGGAGGCATTCATTAATTTTGCTGTAACACCTGCCATTTGGAAGTATCAGGTCAAAGTGGTGGTTCTTTCCCTCAGACCTCTTTTAAAGAGGCCAAGAGAGCCATGAGGGATGGCATAACTCCTATTCCTCCTTATTTCTTTATCACATTGTCGAACACAGAGACAATAATTAAGTGTTTTTACAATAGTTAAGTCAAGAAGGACCCATATCAGTCCTTGACCCTTACCAATCCTCTTACACGTTCAGGTAGCACACAGAAGGCAGAAAGCAACTCAAAACTTGTTTTTGAAGCTAAGGGAGTGAGTTTAGAAAAACCCTTCCTTTCCAACAGGTGTGCATTTCCCAGCTACCGTTAGTAGTACACTATGACAAACTGACAACTTCACAGAAATTCGGGTAAGATGGTGCAACCTGCCATTTTTCTGTGCATTAACCAATATTCCAGTGCTATTTCAGGGATAGAGCAAACATGTAGCTCATACCACAAGTCGGTTAAACTTTCTTATTCCTTCAAGTATAGCCATCACTATCATTGCCTTTAGTTCTTCCTCTCTGCAGAATGCAGTAAAGTGATAGAAACCCCTCCCGCTATTAGTGCCTCCTCAGCCTCCCAGAAATCAATATATTTTTAATCTCTTCCTCATTGCCTTAAAGGCAAAAGCAGTGATATTACCTATGCTATTGTGTTACTCCTTAAAAACTTTTTATGCAGTCAGCAAAGACAAATGCAAAATCTTGCACCTGGGACAGCATAACTCCATGCAACAGCTGAACACTGCATTTGGCTCTCCYTTCCAAGGTTAAGATTTCTCGTCCATTTGATATTTCATTTTACAGAACCTTTCCATACATTTGTTAGCTCTTGTTASCTGTGCACTTTCTTGTTCCCCTACCTTTTCAGATTTCTTTTTGCAGGGGACAGCGATGCACACATTATTTGTAACAATGGAACGCCAAATGTTACTGTATAACTCTATAACACCTTCTCTACTTTATTCCTTGATCCTTTCTAAATATTTTTTTTAAATTTAATTCGCTTGATCGCCACTAAACAGTGATATCATGCTTTCATAATATAATCTACAACGACTTCAAGTTCTCTTTCCTGAGTTACAATAGCTCACTTAGCGTCCTCATTACATTTGGTTTGGTTTTCACCAATTATTAATCCATAAGAGGACCTTCCCTCCCATTCTGTGACATCTTAGTTTCTTTAAAAGTCTGATTAAGGACCTTGATAAAATTTTTTGGAAGATATTCAAGGGCATTGCCTTGATTAGATAACCCTTATCCATGTATTGTTGACTCTTTCAAAGYATGACTTTGAAAAGGTATAACTTCCCTTTTCCCCCTCCCCCTCTACAAAACCCATGTTAACTCCTCTCATTATCACATTTATCACATGTCTACTAATTCTATCCTTTATGTTTTCAACTAACTTGTCCAAAAGAAGTCAGACTTACTGATCTGTGGTTATCAAAACCCTTTAAAAATTGGTGCAAGATATGTCACTTTCCATCCTTCTGGTACCAGGGCCAATCTAAATTATACACATATCGAGTAAGTAGGACCAAARTATCATTGCTAGGTCCTTTTAGCATTCACAGGTAAATGGTTTCTGGTCAAGGTTATTTCTTATTTTATCATTTTGTCCTAAAACGTCTCCTTATAGCTACACTGCAGACTAAGACAACCTCATAAAGAGAAGCCCTGATCAAGACACTTAGAGACTCCTGACACCTAATAACTCAGCATATGCAGTAGCAGACTTTGTTCTCAAGATATACTTAAAAACAGAAGTTATTCCTTACACTATTGTGCTATTCCTTAAAAACTTTTTATGCAGTCAGCAAAGATAAATGCAAAAATCTTGCACCAGGGACAGAATAACTCTATGCAACAGCTCAGGCCAGGGGCTAAGTGGTTAAGAAGTAGCTCTGCAGGTTAGGATCCAATGGTCCTGCTGGACAAGTTGAACACAAGGAGTACACCCCTATAGGGATAAAGACTTAACATCATACTGGGCCAGATTCGGAAAAGCATATCCAAAAGGCCAAAGGAAGTAATTATTCCTCTCCATCCCAGCACTCTTGAAGCTGCGCTGGATTGTTGTGTTCAGTTTTGGTGCCCACAGACAAGATAGGTATTGAAAAAGAGGATAGTCCAGCAGAAAGGCACCAGGATAGACAKGTACTGGAACACAGGCAATTGAAGTAGAAGCTGAGAGAGTTCAGTGTGTTTCAGCCAGGACAARAGGCAGCTAAGGTGCGTGGGGGTCRGGAATTAATCACTGTCTTCAGCTACCAAAAGTGGAATTTAGAAGATGACAGCACAGCAAAAGGACAAGAAATAACACTCACAAGCTGCCATTGTTTTGATCGGAAGGTTGGACAAGATGGCCTTCAGCCTTACATTATTCAAATAATTCTACTAATATGAATAGTTATCATAGAATCAGTAAGGTTGGAAGGGACCTCYRGAGATCATCTAGTCCAACCTCCCTGCTCAGCMRGGTCRCCTACAGCATGTTAGACAAGGTTGCATCCAGGCGGGCCTTGAAGATCTCCAGAGAAGGAGACTCCACMACCTCTCTGGGCAACCTGTGCCAGTGCTCCGTCACTCTCACAGGGAAGAAATTCCCCCTCACGCTCAGGYGGAACTTCCTGTGGTTCAGTTTCYGCCCATTGCCTCTTGTCCTGTCACATGGGACAACTGAAAAGAGTTTGTCCCTGTCCCCTTGACACCCTCCCTTCAGGTACACATTGATAAGATCCCCCCTCAGTCTTCTCATCTCCAGGCTAAACAGGCCCAGCTCTCGCAGCCGTTCCTCATAGGGCAGGTGCTCCAGCCCTCTGATCATCCTCGTAGCCCTATGCTGGACTCTCTCCAGTAGGTCCATGTCTCTCTCGTCCTGGGGAGCCCAGAACTAGACACAGKACTCRAGATKAGGCCTCCCCAGGGCTGGGGTAGAAGGGCAGGATCACCTCCCTTGGCCTGCTGGCAACACTCTTCCTAATGCAACCCAGGATACCAGTGGCCTTCCTGGCCACAAGGGCACATTGCTGGCTCATGGTCAATCTGACATCCACCAGCACTCCCAGGTCTTTCTCTGCAGAGCTGCTGTCCAGCAGSTCAGYCCCCAGCTTGTACTGGTGCATGGGGTTATTTCTCCCTAGGTGCAGGACTCTGCACTTGCCCTTGTTGAACCTCACAAGGTTCCTCTCCGCCCAGCTCTCCAGTCTGTCCAGGTCTCTCKGAATGGCAGCACAGCCCTCRGGTGTATCAGCCACTCCTCCCAGYTTGGGATCATCAGCAAACTTGCTGAGGAGGCACTCCGTCCCCTCATCCAGGTCATTGATGAAAAAGTTGAACAGGATGGGACCCAGTACTGAGCCCTGGGGGACACCACTCTTGCAAGTAAAATATTAGCATAGAGGGAAGAGTACATACACACTATGCTTTTTTACAGTTTTTAATTTCATGGAAGCGCTCAAACCATCACTGACAATTAAAGGTAACTAAAGAAATTCATGCTGCTGAACCTGCCTGGCTCTATATAGAAATGACACAGTATGTTTATTTTTATGCTACAAACTCTTCTACAAGAAGGTTAAATGCATTTGAAAGAACAGTAACACACAGTTCAGTTCTAACCAAAAAAACAAAAAGTCAACCCCTAAAAGGTAACACACTAAACAGAAAAGCATACTTGCTCAAGAACAGTACTACTGTTACTGATTTAATAAAGTAGTGCTTTTAAAAAGGATAAAATTTTAAACTTGTCCTTCTCAAGTGAATCTTACTRCTTTCTCAATTACCTACTTTTCTACTACACAACAGCATTTTCAATGAGGCCAATAACACACTAGTTTCACAGTCTTTTTAAGGATATAAGAAGAAATAATTTTATTAACTTAGCTTTGCAAGTCAGTGATAGCTTAATTTAGTCAAAGAAATTTTACTATTTTCTTGCTAMTTATTGTTACTTACTTTTACAGCAATTATTGTAATCCAAATAACACTRTACTTGGTGCCATGAGATGGTGTGCACATGTAGCACGTAAAAATTAAAAGCACAAGTTTGCAGATAGTTCCCCCGGCACAAACCTTTCTTCCTTCTCAAAACAAATACATATTAATACAGTTAGTTCCAGCCACTTTTTCTTCCTCCTTCCTTTTCTAAAGAACTAAAGACTTCAAAAAGAGCAGTAAAAGGCCAGGTAAAACACACATAAAAATTATCCCAAGGGATAATTACTATTTAAATTCTCAATTTCCAGCCAATTTGGATGACTTCTTTTGGTAACTCATTTACAATCACTAAACCTCAAAAAAAGCAGAGCTTCACGAGCACAGAGTTACGTAATGCCTCCAAACAGAAGATAATGATACAGATGAGCTCAAGGAGCAATGCTGTGTAAAACTCAAATAGCAGAAGTGTCAGCACAAAAAAAATGGTATTGATCTATCTACAAACTGCTACAGGTAAGTGCTCTTTTCATGGAGAAACATTGTAAACTAATCTCCTTTGGTTACTACTGGCATTTAGGGGAGAATTCTTGGTCTGGACCTTGGCTTGCACGTGAAAATAAACCCAAGAATTTCACAAAGAAGAAAGAATCCCTTATAGAATTTCAGCTATAAAATAGGCCAGTGATACAACCACGTATGATCATTATTTTAAATAATCTGTTAAACGATTTGACATTCCACAAAAAAAAAAAAAAAAAAAGAAAGAAAGAAAGAAAAAAACCCAGCAAATTCCTAGATTATAGAAAGGTCCTCTGCAAAGCAAAGCAATAGCTCTTTGTAAAAACTGATGAAATAGCAGCGACCCTGCACTTCGTGTTTCATATTGCAGAGGCTGGGCTGAGGTATGCCTTGACCCAGGAACAGAAAACCAGCCCACTCTAAGTGCTGTGCCATCTACTGATGCAATCTACCATGCAGGCAGTTTTCTGTACTTGTGAAAGAGAGCACAACAGGAGTGGTGCAACAGCAGAAGTTCACTGAAAAAACAAGTCAGTTTCCTGATAAGGWCATCTCCAGCAAACTTATGCCAGTCTGTTTTCTAGCACAGAGGCAGTATTGTACACAGTGGAGCCAAATTCTGTAATTTTGCAAGCACTTTCTGAATTAGTGTATCCCAACAAGGAACACACAAAATGAGAAAAAGAGTGGTTTGTCAGAACTCTGTCCAGAGGACAGTTTGTAAGTAAGTGCCCTGCATGACTGAAGGTTAGGAGGTAAGCAAAGGGTTATTTTAAGAAAAGTCTACAGAAAATTAATCTCGCAAATGACAATTTGTAGCACAACTGCTTAAAAATACTCTTATGAACGCCACAACTTTTATCTTGATCAAATAAGCTTTGAAACACATGGTTTTTACAGAGCAGATGAAATCTGTCTTGAGGCTTGCGATGCAACTTGAAGGCAGCAATCTTCTTACACTAGTCACAATACAAACCATACATGATGTATGCCTTTGAAAAGATGCTATCAACTACCTGATATAACTCAGAGCTAAGAGAATGCAACTTGAAAAGCCTAATACGTCTCTTTTGGGAGACCAAATAAAGACCAACAAGACTTTCCACGAACAAGATAAAATAACGAGAAATATCCATTTTATAACACAAGGAGTGACATTGGAGATTCCATTGTGATTGTCACTTTTGAGAAGGCCCTATGTCATCTGGAACATTAAATCCCTTTTATTTTGGGAATTAAGAAAATATTAATAGGAATAGAATTTATAAGCAGCCTGAATATCTGTACTGCTTAGAGTCAAATGGATTTTTCTTCTTTTCTGTGAGGAGTGACTAAAGAGATAAAAGGAGGAAGACTGAATTCTACATGAACACAATCAATAAAATTTCTTTACTGTCACCACTTTGTAAAGCWAATACAGACAAAGCTAATTCTGGCTCCAAATCTTTCCATCAAATCAACTGCTTAGAAAAAATGAAAAGACTAAATAATGAAAGCAAATTAGTCACTGACTGCAAAATCTGTCCTGCTTTCCCAAGTGCCATATGCTCCYCCCTCTCAGTAATCTCCTGACAGATCTATCCAAAAAAATTACAAGTTTGGAATCAGAAAGTGACCAAAACCTCTTCCAGGAACATAAAGTGGCTTGAGTCCTTCCGATTTTTGCAGGTTTTTTTCCAACTGAAAAGCTCTGGGTTATCAAATTACATACTTCTCTCAAGGTCTCTGCAAGTCACGGGCCTTACTACAGATAGTGCTATAATGTTCTGAGAGAGTGTGTATTAGACTCTCTGATTTTCAGTCRTGGCCTCTACTTGTCCTCATATCATTAAGTATCCTAGTTAATGAAGTTGCACTTGGATAACACAGACAATGTAGCTGAAAACTCAACAAGTAATTAGTAGGACCTTCCTCCCTAGTGAAGTAAGAGCAAAGCATCTACATCTCCTGGAAACAGAAAGAAAAGCGCACAGTGAAAAGCACTCGGAATTGGAGGCTTATAGCAGCACTCCCTTTCTGTGGCTTCCATTCAAAGCAATATTTTTTTTCCCCCCAAAAAAATGAAAGAAAAAAAAAAAAGGAAGCAGGAATTAGAGATGAGCTTCTTCCATTAATTAAAAGCACTGTTCTATTACCCCATGCACGTGAAAGTTTCAGGTGCCCACTCTCCAACACTCTCTGCTAGCACAGAAACTTCTGCAGCTAACTTCAACTCCAAAAAACTGCCTAATGATGAGGCTATAGGATCTCTTCCTAGAGGTGTTGGGAGCAACAGAAATAAATAAAAAATAATAAAAAAAAAATCCAGATTTTTTAAAAATATAGGAAATCTAATGGAAGCTCATCATGGAGATTTAAAAGTAAGGAAAACAGATTATCTGAGGCTCATTTTTCAATATGACAGTCTCTAGTTCATAAAAATGAAAAATAAGATGTGCYTTTGAGGACTCCAACCAGTGAAACCAAAAAAAGTTCCCTGGAAAGTAGAGGAATAATAGGGTTCAAATCTTCATGCAGTTCAAAGACAGATGTGCGGTCTCTAAAGCAGAGACACAGGTGAGAATGAATCCTGTTTCAGACAGCAGTAAAGCAGAGCCCAGAATATCAGTGATATTCAATATAGGAAATAACACACAGAAATTGAGAATTTCAGAGCTACAGAAAGTTGGTGATGGAAGGTAATCAGGACACAATCAGGTAARTTGAGGAAAGTCCTCAAAGAAATAAAGCTAGGCAGCTTTGGACAAAAGAAATGTCCAGAGGAAACATTCTGAAACAACAAGCTATTATAGCAGCAAAAGTTTTCTATATGAACTATGGGACAAGCTTCCACCTCTTTCTCCATGTCAAAATAGCATCATGGTAGCAGGAAATAGGGTAGTAAAGCCTCAAAACCTTCAAGCTTTCTCAATACAGTGATCAGTTTGGTGCTTGACAACAATCTCTTTCAACTCCAATGCTAGATATAGGTGAAACAGAAATCAAATGCCAACAGTTCCCTCAAGGGCTGTTCAATTATTTTCTGTGTATTTTTCATTACACTATCTACCCCAAAWCACTTAGCCAGAACCACTGCTTTCTTCTAAGTTTAAGAGGAGTTACATACAAGCACAGCTTGATGTTTTCTGAATCAGAAGGGATCAGCTTACCATAAGCTTTGCCAGCACACACAGACCACTGTCTCTAGTGTGTATCAAGTCAAGTAAGAATATCTTTGTTTATTGAGCAAGTTGCATCATCTTGTTAAAACAGCATACTGATACAGCAGTTCCGAGCACTTAACACAAACAGCTTAGACTTTTAGACAATTCCTATCAGTCTTAGATATGACTAATGATACTTTATTCCATCTATTATAAATCAGCATTTCTGACACTGTATTGGAATAACTGTGCAGTCTACCCTTAGCTGAAGGCACTTTTAGTATCATTCCTATTTGAAGCAACAATTCTATTTCCTAACATTGGCTTTAGAAAAATAACAAGTGACTGGAATTCTGAGCTGCAATAACACAGACATTTTATAACCCACATTTAAGCATATAACTACTTGCTAAAGGGAGAATCACAGGCCCTGAGATAGACTTCTACTTCTGTTCCAGAATAACAATTCCAGTCACTGTCAAAAATCATGGTTTGACCTTGCAAAGAAAAACAACAATAAAATTAAACTGCAAAAGTTTATCATATAAATGAAAAGAATAAGAAAGGCAATTTTACAATTAAGCTATGTTGAAATGTAAGAGTCTAAATACACCCCCCAAATTAAACATTTAACTTGAATTTTCAGTTACCAAATCTGAAATGAAAACAAAACTCAAATTATTTATGCCTRTACAATGTAAAACTTTATTTTGAAAGATAAGAGGTGAAAGGGGTTAAAGGTATTTTTATTTTCTGGTTACATACCAATAACGCCACCTACTGGTATGATATGACAGATAATTCAAATTTCCTTGGTATTTTAAATTTTATTTCAGAGATCTAATTTTAGCACAACTTTAAACGCAATTGGTTCTCTTTTCCTTTCCACTCATCTGAGGCCAATCATTTCTTCCACCATATACTCTTCACAAGCAAGAGGCAAGATTAGAAACGAACAGTTTCCTATTTAATACTCAAATATGAATGCTAGTCTGGCTGTAACAATAAAGACCAGAATATAGCAGTTTTCTCTGAAATACAACTTCTCTGCAGAACAAAGCTTTTAAGCCTGTAAAATTCATTGCTAAATCATTCTTAGCAGAAAACAAAAACTCGTGAGGAAGTTTTACTTGTCCAAGTCCTTTTAAAAAATCTTTCCAATTTTCTAATCTCTTAATGTTTTCTGAGCCCAAAAATGAATTCTGATTATAATTATTAGTCAAAGCCCATGTTCAGAGTTGATATGAGTAATTCCAGGTTTAGGCAGTTAGCCAGGTAGATATTCTAAAACAAACCTAGGAGTTGATTAGATTCCCCCCCACACACACACACCAATTCTCCTTATTTTTTCCCCCCAAAGTGGCTTTTTTGAGTTTAAATCCGAAAGTGTTAAAAGAAATAAAAGACAACTGGAATACCCAAATAAGACTGTCCTTTTCTTTTAACTAAGGTATGTAAGAAGTGAACAATTATGATCAAGACACTTCAGAATTTTACTCTACATTTAAACTGCTCTCTTTTTTCTGTTTCGGGTAAAATAATTCCTCCTTCATATTATTACCAGAAACAGAACGGAGATATAAATCACAATTTGGGTTTCTTTAGAACATTGCTTCACTTAATATTTGAAATCCTTATAGCTTGTGATCATAATTTGAGGGTTTATTTGGCTTAAATTTGGCACAATTTCTACAACATCCATCTCCGAATATAGGGTAACAAGCAATGGAAAGGGCCCTGCACAATGTTCTTTCCAGCAATCAAGTCTTCAGGGAAGAAAGGCAACTGGATATTTTGGAATGAGCCAAGGAAACTTGCATTTCTGATTCCAAAAGGATTTAGCTTTCCTTTGCAATGTCACAATTGAAGCTGACAGTAAATATAGCAGTAGAACAAAATAGCAGATATAAAACTAAGTAGTTTTATTACAATACATCAATGAGAGGCCATCAGG
Source organism: Rhea americana (assembly GCF_003343005.1). Taxonomy (NCBI): domain Eukaryota; kingdom Metazoa; phylum Chordata; class Aves; order Rheiformes; family Rheidae; genus Rhea; species Rhea americana. The sequence goes on along the minus strand of NW_028186823.1, from coordinate 766,600 downwards.
ATACACAGCTATCTATTGCTGCACATATCACTTGCTACCAGAGTCCTTAGCAAGGCTGCATGCTAGAAAATACCTTGGCACTGCACAGAAATTTGTGGAGCAAACGTGCCACCACCATCTCTTCCTCKCTTCTCAGAATACTCTCTCTGTACATTATAGCACTGCTTTTCTCCTGAACAGGGTTATACCAGAAAACTAACCTGTTGGTTACTCCAAGTACACCAAAACCTTTCCAACTGATGCCTGTATCAGATCAAACACACTAGACCAAATCTGTGGATCTGTGGCATTGAACTCCAACAGACTAGAAGTTCAGATACTATTGGCATTAGCCTCAAAGCAAATACTGTTCTTAAGAGGAAAGTTGTAACAAGGCACAAACAGCTAGTCATGCCTCATGTCCTTAAAAAAGGCAAGGCTTCCAGGACAAATTAGAGATTTTCAACAGGAGCACCCTGAAACCAAACATACTGAAAACTTGTATTACCTCATTCAAGGAATGGCAAATACTTGAATAGTAAAAAAAAAAAAAAAAAAAAAAAAAAAANCTCCTAACTTCTACATCTGTATCAAGACGACAAATCAATTAAATAGTGTATTTTTAAATCCTTCATAAGATCTGGGAATCTATATGTCCTCAGATCAAACAGAGGTTTTTATCACTTGATGTGTCACTGGATGTCACTTTTCTGAGATTTACCTTTGAGAATTAGCCTTGTAGGCTAAATTCTTAGTGGTAAAGGAACAAAAGTAGGCASAGAGAAGCTTCCTCAAGTGAGCAGAGCTAATAGTGTCACCCAAACACAGAGAAAATTTGCAGCTTGCTTGAGTAACTCCAGCTAATGCTGTTTTTCTGTACTTTCACGGCAAAATGCCTGGGTGTTACATTCCATTAGTGGAAATACACAATGGTACCAGTGAACACAGGTGAACTTACACTCAACTTTTTCTGAAGTATCTTATGCACAAGCTTCCAACTTATCTCTACTATACATTTTAAAAAGTGACAATTATTCCATGTTAAAGCTGTTTTTGAAGAAAAAAAATCATTTTCTAGAGTATTTTCTCAAATGGTGTTATGTCTCCAGGAATAATTTACTCATTCATATGCATTACTCAAACCAAATGTTGTAAAYTGAASAGTATTTTTTTTTCCTCCTGAAACAAAGTTGATCTTTGTTATATATATACATACATATATACATACATACATATATATATGTATGTATGTATATGCATGTGTGTGTATGTGTGTATATATATATGTGTGTATATATATATATATATATATATAWAAAATCAGGAGTTCATGATTTTGAACAGTCTCTCCAAAGTGAATTAGGCTGTAAGAATGTCCATACTAGCTTAAATAAAAGGACTGCCTAGGCTGGTAACCTATTTCTGACAGTAGTGGATGACCTGGCAACGAATACAAGGGTAGCACTTGCATACAGAGATGCTTCCCTCTCTCCCACCTCTCTCTCAGATTCTACAGCTTTTGGACTATTGAGCAAGAGGTTGTTCAATATAACCACTGWGCAAGATGAATGATGTCTCCTTTTCTATTTACATATCCCAGATTTCTGCTATTGTAGGTAAAAATTTACAGCAGTCCACTTTCAAGCTATTCCAAAAGGTGTGGATAACTGACARCAATCACCAAACCAAACACTCTTTAGCTCAAAATTATTCCTTTCACTGACAATTACAAAACATTTTCTGAAGGTACACAGCTAAAAACTTCAGTTTTATCTGCCCATTAAGAAGTTTAATTATCCCAAATTAATCAAATGAATTAAAATACTACTACCGCCGTAATTGCTAGTGATAGGGAAGTTTACACATTACTTATGTTTGCATCAAATCCTGAGAGGATAATAAGAAATATCCCATCTACCACAGTGTAAGTGCTAAGAAAAAAAACAATAGTGTTTCTAGTAACAAAAGAAGAATCTTAAAGGTAAGTGGCATCACAATTCAGAAGTTTATATATATATATACACACACACACATACATAAAATAAAAAGTGTGTATGTGTGTGCATGCATATGTATGTGTGCATATGTGTGTGCACATACACACACACACACACACACATATGAAACAGCCTCACAACCTATACGGCAGGATTTAACTTGTTTAGACCTAAAGTAAATTGCATCTTGATGCAGCAACTGCTGTTGCTGCAAGGTTCTTCGGGCTGTAAAAAAGGTTACATAATCCAATTCGGCCAGAAAAGTCAGTCTCTGCTAACCTGTGATATTTGATTCATACATCTTCCACCGAGTCCCATATTCACCTTACAGACCTCTGATACAGTGCTACAGAATYGTTTCAAGAAAAAGATCCTACTCTCCCAAAAGATTTTCAGGAGCATGTCCTTATGACCAGGTGGACAAGTCAGTTTTTGTCCCCTTTGATGTTCCTAAAAACCTTTTTTCTTTGACAGCTGAGCTCCTCCAGATACCATTCACACCTAGCTACCAACACATAGAAACAGAAGTCAGTCAAGAATTTCTTGCTGAGGTTGCATTCTTAGTCTGCTGAGCTTCTCAAAAATCAGGCTATTCCCAAAGATCATGGAAGGCACTATCTAATATTTCTAATCCAATGACCCTGAATGCTGTAACAGTACAAAGGGAAAGTACCACAGCAAGCAGCTAGGCTCATGTATTCTCCCTGAATAACTGTTTCCCTTATAACTGTTACTGAGGACAGCAGATTGGGTTAAGCAAATCACTGGTCTAACACAGTGGGGAACTTCTGATGTTCTTATCCAGTATCAGTAAAGCARTACATTCCCCAGACTCTAATTGTGAATGACTTGTGATTTCTCAAAAAAAGACTCCTTCCTTTTATGAAATACAAAGCTGCTGCAGGAGGGGAGGGAAGCCTTTCAGTGATGGACTCTGGAGAAGAATAGGAAGGTTTCCTCCTGACCTCCTTCAGCTCATTATTGAAATACACTAGATGCACTTCTATTCTTCTGGTCACTAAAATAATTCAAAATAATTCAAAATTCTAAATATCTAAAATGAACTATTAAAAAAAATAAAAAGCTATACCCCATGGAAAGCTTACTCTACATTTTTGATTCATTATTGGGGACTGAATCCTCTTCATCACAAAAATAAAAGAAATCTTTCATAGACTTWGTAAGAAAGCAATAGACTTCTGTATGTAATACTTTCTTAACAGTAAATGTGTGCATTAGGAACATACTATCTTGGGCATATGAGTTACACTTCAAACACCAACTTTTAAAGGCTACAACCCCCAAAATTGCAAAAAATCCCCAAACCAAGAAAGTAATAATGGAAAATAAATATCTCTTTAGTGAATAAATTCCAATACTAAATACTTTAGTGACAGAAAGATTTGCTGTGTTAAATTCTGACTAAGACTACAATGCCTGCATATAAAACAAGGACAAGTTAGAAGAAATGTAAAACAATCAAGCTAACAGAAAGTCACTGTTTCTTCTCAGAATTAAGAATTAGTTGCTGACCGACACCTTCAGAAATTCTCCTGAAAGCAATGATGCGCAGAGATTAATTAAGGATAGCTTAGTGTGCTCATTTTATTTGTGATGCTATATATTAAAAACAAAGTTGGATTTTCAAACAGAGAAGCTGCAAGCCCAAAATAAAATATTTAACCACTGAAATTAATTTTAGAAATTCTAAAAGCAAAGAAACTTGGCCCCTGTTTTTTCCCAGTTTTACTTCAAAAACTATGCAATCATAAAAGATTCACCTTTCCAAATCTTACTGTCTAGACTCCACCATCTGTATTGGCTAGATCTCCATTGATGATAACAGGAACTTAGACACTTAACTCATACATAATGTAAAACACATTGGTGTGAAATGTCTCCGTAAGTATCTGTCCTACCAAACAATCAGTTTTATTGCTCAAAGGAGTTAGTTAAAATGGTATAGCTATTAAGGATCAAGTCTGTACTTGAATATTTTTTTTGTTTCAGGTGGTGTGGTGGGGAGAGGAGTTACAAATATACATGTGGATTGCTCTTTGATTTACCTGTCTCTACTGCCTTGTAGAACAGCTAAGCATGGATAGCAGTCTGAAGGAAACCTGTGGCTGTATCAGAAAAATTAATGTACTGACTTGTTTGCATGGCAAGTTCTTTCCAGCAGATGCAAATAAGCAACCCTTCTGCAGTTAATACGTGTTAATACAATTATTCAAGCAATACATAGTGCCTTCTCCTTCAAAGGTAGATCATGGTAGATTAGTCAGTTTCCTTTTGTAAAACAAGAGAATGTCACAGAGATAAGTCTATTAAGATTCCAATAAAATATCTGATGTATCATACTATATATAAAAATTATGAGCTAATAGAAGTTCTTCTGCAAACTGCAAAGAGAAATGCTTAAGTGAGTTCTTCTGAAATGGGATATTAGGGTAGAGCAATATCACTAATGGAGTTCCCCTGAACTGGGCCACAGGTCAATCTTAAGAGTATGCCAGTGTGATCCAACACTGCATAAAGTTAATAACTTTGTCAAAATTGAGGTTTACKAGAGCATCAGACAAGAAGCAAAAAATGACTCTGTCCTAAAAAATTTCACCCTACTTGTACAAGTAGCAAAGCACACCATCTGTCATACAGAAGCATAAACCAGATTACCATCACTTGCAAGTAACAACAAAGGAAAACGGTCATTTACCCAATCTATTGTGAGATGGCTGTGAATCACAAACATGACATTGCACAGAAGAATTATTAATACCGCTTTACAAGTATGATTAACACTTCACCTGGAGTGAATACTTCACCTATATACAATTTTGGTTACCTGTGTTCAAGAAAGTTGATCAAATAGATGGACAAACAGTTTCACAGACAACCAATAAGGAAAATCCAGGGGAAAAGGAGCCTATCTCAGGAGGGAGCCAGGAAAAAAAATAGCTGGTTGGCCCAACAAACTAAAGACATACAACTTTTATTTATAAATTGTAGTAGAGAAGATCTATTAAGCTGAAAAATAACACTGGATTACAAGCAAAATATACAAACTGGCAAAAATATACTTAACTGGAAATCAGAAAATAGTTCAAATCTCATTTTAGAAACAGCTTTCCCATAAGAGTAATTTTCACATATGGCATAATCACAGATGATATGACATAGCTGCTTGGAACTGCAGGTGACTGGAACATTGTGTGCTTCTGTTTTTTCCCCAATTACGCTAATTGTAAAAAGCGGCACAAAATTCTCCAAGTGTTTAGATACTTTTAGTTTTTGAGCTTGTCTATCAAATTGAAGTTTATAGCCTATGCCAAAACCTATAGGTTTGATTACATTACATTATAGCACAAGCACAGTGATTATCTGCAAATCTAAGAGTTCTATTGAAAATATTTTCTCAGGTAAGGTTGCACTAGTGTGGATGCACTATCATATAAATAGTCACAACATTTTAAACCGTTGCAGCTCTTGCAATTTTTCCAATTGCTAAAATATACTGATGCTACTGATGTATTAAAGTATACTGGCAACGATGGTCTAAAACAGCTACCTGAATGAGAAAACCACATTCGGATGACAATTAAGCCTCACACTCAGTTTAAAGACAAATATAAGCCATAGTAAATCTAGAGTTTTTGTACATAAAATACAATTTAAGAAAAGCTTTACAAAAAATACACTAAGAAAGCAGTTTAAAGGTAGTAATAACTATATGGAAAACTACAAAATCAGAGGCTTAACTAAAAATCTTTTTCTTACCTTTTCCAGGACTTAGATTTTGGTCTATAAACACCTTAAGCTCTCCATTGGCTTCAATTAGTCCAGCCTATTAAAGAAAGTAACTTTTATTAAATTTACAAATACTGACAGTCTTTTGTTGTTAAGGATGGAATGAATCATATTGTATCATCCTCAAAAAACTACCACTATGAAATCACACTGTTTATAGCATAAAATACGCCTTTTTTTAAATCTGTAGATCTTAGAAATACCATATTCTGAAAAAGCAAGGAGAAAATCCTTTCACTTTCACCTTGCTATTTTGTGTTCTAATCTAGGCTCTAATAGTACATGCATGTTGTTTTAAGAGATAGTTGAAAACTCTTCTAACAAGAGACAGACATCTGTGACTACACTTTTATCTGTGTAGATACTATTCACCCACTGCAGAAGCTAAACATTATAGTAAAAACAGTCATGGTCGTAGATAGAGGTTTAATCATTTTTTATAAGAAAAATGGCATTAAAAAAACAGCTTGAGTTTTCTACTTTTTTAAAATCAAAATTTAAATCTCTTAAATAAAAGASCTATAGGATTATATACAAATATATAAAGTAACCGCCATCCCTTGAGAAAGCTCACAATGGAAGTTACTCAAAAAATATTATTAATTTCTGGTAACTTGTAGGCCTCTTACAATCTTTAAAAGACAAGTGGCCTGCTATTAGTCAACAGCAAGGCTTTCCCCTTAAAAATCAACCTTGAGCCCTGCTTAAAATCTGCCCTGTGAGACAGAAGTTTTGCAAGACGTGGCAAAAGCCACTAGGGGATGCTATGCTGCTGCTATGATCTGGGTGTCTGACAATAATGATTTCTTAAGAAAGTTAGTTAAGAATTACNAAAAAAAAAAAAAAAAAAAAAAAAAAAAAAAAAAAAAAAAAAAAAAAAAAAGGAAACTTACTAAGCTCTTCTCTCTTCAGTGAAAGGGGAGAGGAGAAAAAAAACAGCTGAGTATTGAAAGCAAGCTGAGAAGTACACAGAAGAAGAACTCTGCTAAAGAAATCATAAAGAGCAATGGCCTATAAAGACATGGCAGAGAGGAGGACCTGGTGGCACAGAGAAATCATAACCAAAGAAAGAGAGAAAGGAAATAATGGGTAAAAATTAAGAGCTTGTGGCATTTCTGTCTTCCATTACTTTGGGTGGAAAAATGGGAGAATGTAATAGCTCTGTTTTAATAAGACTACGAGTACATACAACTTGCCAATATAAAAACATTACTTACTCTCCACCTTGCCCACAGTAGGGATTTAAAGGCTAATTAAACAAATGACATTAAACAAATGATAGTTCCACTGGCCTCTTCTCAGCCATCTGAGCTTTTATAAGCCTAACTCTTCATTGCATTTACCACACAATTCAGAAGTGCAGCACACAGTATCATCCTATTAGCTGGCAAACASTTTCAAAGAAAGCAAGCACTCATCAACATGAAACCAGTATTGTAGAYAAATGTGTTACTAGAGCTCCATTCTACAGCAATATGATATTCCAGAATACTGGAACAGAGTGTACTATATGAATATATTTTTTGCTAAGTATTACATTATACCTATACTACCTCAATTTCACAAGAGTGTTAAACCACACAGGAAGTGCAGTCTCATTGTCATATATTTTTTAAATGCAATGCTTCAGTTTCTATTCAGCAGCAGAAAAAATAGGCTTATCCTCTAGGATTCCTGCCAACTCTTTTCCATAAGAATCAAAAACATACCAATAAGAATGAAAAGATAATAATGTCTTGAGTTTGCAATTTGTGGACTATCAGAAAAATGGCTATTTCATTCTGTAATGTGTCTTTCATTTCAAAGTGCATGAATGTAATAACTTTGATTTATTAAATTCATGCATCAGTTTAATATGCAAAAAGGAAATGTGCATCAAGTTCACATGTAAGTTATAGTGATAATCCCAACAAACACTGAAGCTGTGAGCATTATTCGGCAAGTTCAGGTAAGCATCAAATGCAAATAGATGTTTCAGTAATTAATTCAGTAATTAACAAAACAGGTAATTCAATAATCATTTATAGGTATCTTATTTTGCAATTTTTTTCTTAACTAGCATGATCTCCAATAAAACGTTTTCTAAAAAAATTATTATTCTTTCAKCACTCAAGTGACTACCTCAACTATAACATCAAATCATCTGAAGAGCTTTAGTTTTTCTTCTTCATAATCTGCAGTGAGTAAAATTACTCAAAACAATATACAACTCTAGAAAAACAAAGAACCTAGCCCAACACTACAAAGGATCAGGTTAGTGCTGTATGCCATGATCCACCCTTTTGTGTAACTTGATTTATGTAAGCCACAGACAAACCAAAGAACATTCAGGAAAAATACTGTATTTCACTCAACAATAGAATGCAACTTAAAAAAAAATATATCAGAGAACAACAATAATAGAACAATAAGAACAACCTTCACAGAAACCAGGCAACTCACAAAGACTACAGAAGTTATAGTTCTGCCACCATCCATACCAATGCCTTGCAAGAAGGCTCAGTTTCAGCAGTTAAAAATTCAACTCATTCATGAGAGAGCACGCCTACAAAAAACTCAAGGAAAACTGGAAGAATACTATCAAATCCTATAGAAAATAGCATCTCCAGCTGCTATTATTCCTAACAAAAATTAATTTCTGTTGAAAATTCTGTTACTCCAGCCCCAGTATCTTTACAATTTTGGGTACTTTGATTATGATTATGGTTATGATGATAGTGGAGTCTCTTCAAAGTTACATGTAAGCTTTAGACAGAGATACTGTATCTTGAATTAAAAAGCAGAGTTTCCATTCCACATGAAATTCTGGTATCTGTTCTAAAATGGAGCTACTAAGAAAATCCCTTAGTATATATTTCAAAGAAATTTCCACTATTTTTCAAGGCACATTCTTTTGGAGGAAAGACCAGGATTATTCCTCCAAGCTCAAATGAAAGAAAGAAAATAGGACCTAGAGGGAAATGTGACCATAGCTCCCATTAGGTATAATCACATAGTACACACACACACACACAGTACACACTCTTCAATTCCCTCCTCCCCCAATAGAAAAGTAATCTTCCCAGAAGAAGGGTTTAAACTTGAATAAAATTCTGTTCTATGATGGGGAAACACACTCAGTTTTCAGGCCTCACCTACCAATTTTTATTAAAGTATTGTGATTTTTTCACCTGATAATGTAATTTCTTCATATTCTCTCTTTCCTGATGATCTTCTCATGAGCCTCAATTTCAGGATGCATTACTTCCTTTGATGATAATGTCAAGGCTGCTTCAAATAATATCACGTCCTTAACATTTGATTTTGAACATCTGAATCAGCTTTATCAACTGACCGCAACTTCACAATTTAGAGCTGTTTTTTCTTCAGAGAGACATGTTGGCTATGTATGCTTCYGTATGGCTGTATAAAATAACCCTACTCTCCTAAATGGGTAATAACAGATAAAGGAAAAGACATCTTTTTACCCTTTCTCCTTTCTGCATTTCAACAAAATGGACAATGATTTTTTAAAAAAGAAGAAAAAAATGCTTTTCACACTCAACACAGCATCTAAGCTATAGTAACTTAAGGCCTAAATATAGATCTTGATCTTCCTTCCATAGATCGGACGGAGAAGGTTTAAAAACCCTTGGATAAATTAAGTTTGAGAACTGCAGCTGAAGAACTCATGCTGCAGTCATTACCCTAGCCCACCACTTAGGCTCTGTTTTATTAGATCTTTCAGCACTCCTAGGGAAAAGAATTTGACTGACAGGATAAACTATCAAAAATTCAACTATGTTAGCTTTGGCCTCCTATGAGATCACCACCAGTCATAAGGACTGAAAAGTCTGTTTTTGTTTTGAAATAAAAGCTGAAAAACTACAAGTGGTCTCAGCCTGACAGTCAATTCGGAAATACCTGTTTGCTGGTATTAACCACAGAATCACAGAATGGTTGAGGTTGGAAGGGACCTCTGGAGATCATCTAGGCCAACCACCTGCTCAAGGAGGGTCACCTAAGCGCATGTTAGACAGGGTTGCATCTAGGCGTGTTTTGAAGATCTCCAGAGAAGGAGACTCCACAACATTTCTGGATAACCTGTGCCAGGGCTCTGTCACTCACAGTAAAGAGGTTCTTCCTTATATTCAGGTGGAATTAATGTGCAGAGTCCTGCACTTAGAGGGAAATAACTCCATGCACCAGTACATAGCTGGGGGCTGACCTGCTGGACAGCAGCTCTGCAGAGAAAGACCTGGGAGTGAGTGCTGGTGGATGTCAGATTGACCATGAGCCAGCAATGTGCCCTCGTGGCCAGGAAGGCCACTGGTATCCTGGGTTGCATTAGGAAGAGTGTTGCCAGCAGGCCAAGGGAGGTGATCCTGCCCTTCTACCCCAGCCCTGGGGAGGCCTCATCTCGAGTCCTGTGTCTAGTTCTGGGCTCCCCAGGACGAGAGAGACATGGACCTACTGGAGAGAGTCCAGCGTAGGGCTACAAAGATGATCAGAGGGCTGGAGCACCTGCCCTGTGAAGAGTGGCTGCGAGAGCTGGGCCTGTTTAGCCTGGAGATGAGAAGACTGAGGGGGGATCTTATCAATGCATATTAGTACCTGAAGGGAGGGTGTCAAGGGGACAGGGACAAACTCTTTTCAGTTGGCCCGTGTGACAGGATAAGAAGCAATGGGCACAAATTGAATGACAGAAAGTTCCACCTGAATATAAGGAAGAATTTCTTTATTGTGGGAGTGACATCGCACTGGAAGAGGTTGCCCAGAGAGGTTGTGGAGTCTCCTTCTCTGGAGATATTCAAAACACACCCAGATGCTTGAGCAGGGAGGTTGGACTAGATGATCTCCAGAGGTCCCTTCCAACCGTATCCATTCTGTGATTCACAGCTTTGACACCTACACTCCAATAAATGTGTCATATTGCACAAAGTGGAGACAGTTTTGTACACACATACAAAGCTTCATTAGCAGGGTCCATAGCTCATGGAGTTAATCTCAAAGTTACCTAGGGGGAGAGGACTGAAAAAACATGGAGACAACAAGAAAAAGAGAGAGAAAAGGGAAAAGTTTCCTCAGTGGTCAGTGCTGAAGGGAAGTGAGAGAGTCCACACATAAGTATCATCCTCTGGAACTTCCTGTGCTTCAGTTTGTACCCATTGCCTCTTGTCCTGTTGGACAGCACCACTGAAAAGAGTCCAGCCCCAACTAAAGTTAATTTTAAACAAACTTTACTAAAAATACAGAAAATTTCATTTGCTATAAAAAAAAATCCCTTATTGCAGACTGTCATAGAACAATTTATTATCTTGCTCATAAGCTAATTTCTGTTATCCTTAGTTATGCACTAGAAATTCAACATCCTTACAAGGAAAGTATCATCTCTTCCTCAACTTTCCAGACTTACAGCTCCATTTCTTAACAAAAGCTGGCATAGAATTATTCACTAAATCTTCATATTAAATAGAAAAGATGGAAGCTGAAATTGGATTCACAAAGAACCCATGAAAAGCGTGACCAAGTGTAGAAATTTGGCTAAAGTAAGACTTAACAAGTACACATGCTATGTCTATCAGATTTAAGCTGAGAGGCAGATCTCCACACTCCTCTGGGATAAGCAAACATGGGGAACAGAAGACGGCTTTTTTTTGCCATGAAAATATCTCTTCTATCTAGCTTCTAGATAATGAGTTCATTATATTCCTTGAGAAAGAGCTTGAGGAAGAAGGAAAAAAAGTTGGAAGAAACAGAGGTATTTGCTAAAAGGTATTTAATTGAATAGAAACATTCAGTTGTTAACTGATTAAATCCACCAGAATGAGGCACAGGACCGGGATTGACAACAAAACAAGAAAACTGCGTGCCCAATACATAGTGCTGCTTAAAGAATGGGAGTCAGAACGGGACAGACAGAAAAACAAGTAGGGAATATTGGGATTGGTGGGGAAAGAAATCAGCTCTGAAATGAGTCAGAAAAATCACATGGAAGATGACAGATGAGGAATTGAGGCAGAGAAACTGGGAGTCATTGAAACAGAGGAAAAAGAACTGATGAGAACTTAAGAGAGTTTTAATTGGACAAGGAGATCAGATCCTTGTATGGAGATGGGAAGAACATGGAAATTGGCAAGAATACAATCTACTCTAAATTAAACTAGGACAGACAAGGTAAATAAAATGAGACTAGATTGAGAATATTAATCAGGTAAGGAGTATTAAAGATAGAACCAGGAAGTGGGAAAATTGGAAAGAAAAAGTATTTCCACTACAGTACATTCCCTCCCAGAGTCTGTCAAGGAAGGAAGACGCCTCTGCTGTCTGCACGCATTTGCAAAGCCAACTAGCAAAAACACACACACCTCATGAGAACTGCACCTTAACTTGATCCATAGAGAATGACAGTCCCTAGGAGTCTACCTTTTAAGAACAGGCAATAAATGTAAAGGCCCTATCACATGCAATTTTATTATGTGCTGTTTCATGGACAATGCTTTTTTGTTTTGTTCTTTTTGTCTGTTTGCCTCATTTTCTTATCAGGAAGCTACAAAAAAATAAAACAGAAAATCAGTACTGCTACAAAGTAGAAAAAATGCTTGTAAGTGTTAGAAATAAGGCTGCTTAAACAACCCTAWTTTTTCTTCCACACCTATCCATACACATGATGTCATCGCTAACAAAATGATCACACACTATTTTTTTCCATTGGACTCTCATCTCATTCAGGGACCAGAGCAAATATGCTCTGAGAATGAATCACCATATAAATGCAGGAGCCTGTTTTTATGGGACACCCAATTCATTTTTTAAACAGAAATTAAAAGGCAATTAAGGAATAGGTTGAAGAATGCAGTAAAGGAAAGGAGGATCTTAAATTTAAAATATTTGAACTGCATTCTGCAAATTAAGTAGTGAGAACTATGCCCTACTGTATAAACTAATCTAAAAGAATGCTTAAAGTTAGGTTACAGGAGTCTGATTCTGCAAAACTTTCAGATGCGTTATTTGCTGTCTGTGCTTCCTTTGCCTGTTCCCAAAACAGGGATCAGCCTCAATTCACAGCGGCATTGTGAAGATTAATGCACTTGTCAAGCACTCTGCAATGAGCTATTCCATAGAAATAAGCTTCCCCAAAAGTAAATTGAACTATAAGCATGTTAGCTAACAGAACAAAGTCAAAACATTAGGCATTTTTTAAAAGATCTAGATCACACAGAAAACTGTGAAGATTTAAACTAAATGTAGAATTGTACATCAGTTAGGCACCGTCAATCTTTGCTCTGCCTATAGGCTCTACTGCTAATGCACGTACATCAGACATTGAGTACATACAAAATGACAACTGTGATCTTTTTGGAGTATGTCAAGACCATTACCTTTTTTGAGTTTTTTTCCTAAGCAATGTACCTAGAATTCAGCAAAGATCACATGAAAAACTGACTTTGAAGATGAATCAAATAGYGGTCCAGTTTTTGTAGCCACACAGATTCACAAACACTATAGGAGTTAAATTCATTGTATCTGATTGTTTCTTACAAATACCAGTCTTTCGCAATAATTAAACTCCAACTGATATCATTCCTTTACACTTTGAAGTTGACATTTCCCAAAACTAACTGCAAAGATACAGGAAGGAAGCAATTTTGGTCATATTCACCTTAGAAATCTCATACTCAAAATCATTGGCTTGCCACTTCTACTAGCTGAACTAATCAGAAAGAAAGAAAGAAAGAAAGAAAGAAAGAAAGAAAGAAAGAAAAAGTGTGTCCTGGATTAAATAATCATGCAAACAAACAAGCCATTTCCACAACTAGCTTATGATCTTAGATTTGACATTAGTAGACTATTGTTTTTTTCTACCAAATCTTCAGAGCAGTTTGAATTCTACTGTGGTTCAGATGCTGTAGAACAACAAATAATATTAAACACGATTCATTTCAAAGTCATCTGCCTCACTAAACTCCTCATCAGTATATTAAAAGGCTACAGGAGCCCACAAATTTTATTTTCAAGTAAATCTGTAACTACTAACGCAATACTCTGACACACAGCAAATGTAGAGTAATGCAACACAAGTAGCTGACAACATTTTGGTGGCATACGGACCATTTTCAACCTTTAAAATCAAGTTGTCCACTATCAGCCTGAGAACAACTTAACAGAATAGTTAGCAAGGATTGGCCCACTTTTCCTCCCACTAGGTCTAACCAGCCACAGTAGATCACCACTGAGTTATATTCAGTCAAGCAAATATAAWCACTAAAATAAGTGATATGTTAAGATCACTACTGTAACTGAACTATTAAAAGCTAGTATTTTGTTTATCATTTTAAGTTGTCAGAAAGCAATGCATTTACTCAGTAAAACTACAGATATATATCTATAAACACCCACTACCATAAAGTAAAATATACAATAGCTATAGGAATTAAATATATATAGGCTATAGAAAAAGACTTAAATTACATATGAAATTAGCAAGGTGACAGGTAACTTTCAAGTTGCTATTTTCTGTGTCTTTTAAATATAAACCAATACAGAAAAAAAAAGACACACACTTTCACTGCAGTATTTACAATGTAAAAAGGAGAGCTTTAAGACTATTTTCCTTCTGCCTCCTTCTAAAAAACGTATYTAAGAAAATTTTAACCTGTGAAATCCAAGACTGACATACTTTTTCCAGAAGATTTAACTTCATATTATTTGATCTTCAGTTCATAAACTTTGGAACACATGAAGAATGGCTAAAATCAAATAAAAATAATTCAAGCTACTTAAAAGTCACTGAGCTAAAATGATATCAGAAAAGGTGAATGAAACACTTGAGCTCCACTAAGGATTCAACTTTTCTAGTCTGTCTCATTGAATCTCCTAGTACATAATGAAAAAATACACAAAAAAGTGATATTTTAAAAAGTTTGAAAAATGTTCCTGAAGACCTTTCAATACTATCTAACCATTAAAAGTGCATCATGTAAAGAAGTTCCCWAACGCATCTTTATCTTGCTTCCATTAGTATCTCTTTTTACCAAATTTAACCCCTTAAGATCATAAAGACTTGCCCAAGCTTGATACAAATGCACCATATGAAAGCTATCAAAAGTACAACTTTGGGGATGTGTTGGTTAAATTTACTGTACAGTAGCACAGATCTACTAAATTTGGGGAAAGAAAGAGACCTACCAAACATGTAAGGGTGCTGTACAAAATTAGTTTGCTGTTTTCCGTTTGCAAGTATTTTGTGCAATAARTTGGATGAAGACATGTATCCAAATGTCTTCTGATTACTCAATTAAAATAAAACAAACAAACAACTTCAATCCCTACATCTTTAGATCTCTTAAACAGTAACATTAGATCAGATGCTGAACTTTGTGCAGGGAGAACTTCTTACATGATGTCTTCAGAATTTACAAATGCACACAGGGCTCCCTTTGCAAATTTAGATGCAGAAGACATATATAGTATTGAACAACATAAATGAAAGCACCATGAAATACTGAGAAGATAGCTTAAGATTTATTACAGTCATGCAAGCTAGAGATCAAGAGAAAAATCAGTCATAAACTAATTCAAGAAAAAGATGATAGTAAAATAAAACATGAAATTTGAAAGAAAGAAATAAATCTCATTTTAGAACCAGAGGTTCCAAAATTGATGTCACTATAGGCAATCTATGAAAAAGTAGAATGTATGAACTTTCTGATGAAGAGCTCTCAGTAAAGATATCCTGAGTTTGGGTGACATTTTGAAGGCTAACAATGGTGCATCAGTCCAAATCATCTGTGAAATACCAAATAAGTTTTCAGCTCCAAATTCTTCATGACAAAATTCTTTTCTATAACTGGAAGCAGTCCATGTGATAATGGTGAACAATCATAAACAACTGCTGCTACATAAAGAAACTATTATATACGCAATATTTTAGAACAGAAGGAATCTTACTTATTCTTTTTGCCTAGCCCCTTTTTTCCCCAGAACTCACTGTATTACCACAGATTGGACTATCTTCTCTAACAGTTCCAGCTCCTGAAAGTGACTCCTAACTCTTCTCTTCTACTTAAGAATGGGTCTCAAAGCAAAGAGCCACAAGCTTCTCTTTATGGCTGCTTTAGAGGCCTCTACAGTTCATCTGCAAGAGAAATAACTGAAAGGAGAACCAGAATCATGCCACAAGTCTGATCTTCAGCTACAGTTTAAAAATTGTTAAAATTAGCAGAGGAGGGTATATTAACCATTGATACTGGAAGTATTTACCTTCCTAATTTTCATAAAATTTTAATAGCTAACTGAACATAAAACTGACCAGCAGCTAGTCCTTAGTCTCATACTGAGAGTTTGAAGACAAAAAAACACAACRGGTTACCTAATTTACTTTCTTGCTAGAGTAATTCCTGCTTCTTCTATCAGCATTGCACCTTGCCTAGTTTTAAGTTTCCCAAGGACAGACACATCACTACTTCCCTCAAGGAACTGTAGCCCCTAACAAATTTTGTTATTTTATTTCATGAATTCAATGAGCAGCACAAGTCAGCTCTTACGGAGGACACTTATATTTGGCACCTCTGGTTCCTGCCTGGAAGGTGACAAAGCTGTAAGCAACGGGAGAGTCTATAGTGGAGTAGACTCAGCAGAATCTTAGAAAATAGCACTGATTATCAAGAAAGAGGAATGCTGACTAAACTGGAGTTTCTGGAGATTCTCTACGTGTGATTGACTAACTCTGTCTCAGACCAAGAGGCTTCGCACACATTGTGCTCACTATGCTCAGAGAAGACACGTACCGTGCAAATGTGCATGTTAAACAGTACCCAGCTCTACCAACCCTCACTGAACACAATCTGTTACTCAGTCTCTGATAGGCAATAGAATGATCCTGTYTCCAAGGTGAACACATTCTTCAGAACTGCAGTGTGTTCTCTCTCTTCCATGCACATTTCTACCAGTTTCTTTGAATCACAACCAAAGTAATCTTTCTAGTAACAAGCCCTTTTGAACTGAATGTGATATTCCACAGCCAATCTGCCTGCTTCACCACTCTATGCAATGCTCACACGCATAAAATGAGAAGTGACTATGCTCCTTACTGCTACCAGGTCACACTGGAAAATGTTTGCCTTCTCTCTCTCTCTCTCTCTCTCT
>NW_028186823.1:745943-749584 GCF_003343005.1 Rhea americana | reverse complement strand
ATTGATTCATATACTGATACTTTAGCTTTCACAAGTTACTAGTATTTCTTTTCTTCATTAGTATTTTTCAGTTTATCCAACCGCAACATTAGTTGTGACTACACTTCTCAATTTCACCTTCAAGTTCTTAATAAAGGTGCTAGATATGAAAGTATCTTTTCTTCTCTAAATGTTTTGGGACCATGTCAGACCACTTTGGACCGTTATTTTGCCAAAAATCTGTACTTCATTAATTATTTTCTCTTTAACATACATTCTGAAAAGATTCAAATAAGTATGTATTAAATTAGTATTTAGTAGAATTTAGGTATATTCAATAGTTCACAATACCTGATCAGTACTTATGTAATTATTTAATCACTTTAAAAAAAAAAATTGATTTGCTAGCATGCTCTATCATGCTCCCTATTTATTCAATTAATCCAGTCAGTTCTCAACCTGCAAACTTCTATGAGTATTTAATTTTTTAAAACAGACCCTTTCAAACTGTAGTTTTTATAAAGGAAAAAAAAAAGAGTTGGAAGTGACCAACAAAAGGAAAAGAAATGTGCCTTCCTGCAGCAGGTGGCAGGGGGAGGGGAGGCAGAAGAGAGAAGACTGTTATCTGGTCGTGTGCTGGCTCCACACCTTCCCCTCCTGCAGGGTTGCCTGCTTCATCAGTCACTAGAGCTAGCACCAGACCCAGTAGCAAGGAGTAAGCGTGGCATGTACACTGAGCCTGTGTTCCCAGGCTGGAGCTCACGGAAACCACTTGGTCATGTAAATGCCATCTGAAGCCCAGACTTAGTATCACAGCAACACAACCCTTACCACAGCCTAGCCATTTCTGTCTTGTTGGGAAAAACGGAAGGAAGGGGTGGGGGCATTCACCAACTCCTAACTGTACCATCCTTCACCACTGCATCTTACAGTCTGTTACTCCATTTGATAGGTGACCTGGCAAAACCATGAGCCATTAATCACATCAGTGTTTCCATGTCAGAAGGCTTAAACTTACAGTGGCACAGGTCTCTATGGACTCATTGCCTAGACATTTAGTGACATTTTCTCTATTATGATTAATTCCACCATTTCACTACAGAATTAACTTGGACTTTGGACAAAAATTACCAGAATCATTCTTATTTTACCTTCTGAAAATCAAAGAGTGTTATACCAATTAGCATCTCTACTTTCTAGCAGTAAGTCTAACCTAGTACAGACTATTACCAGTCTTGGGAAAGCAAAATGTATTTAAAATTTCACAAGATATATTAACATGTTCTTCAACATTATGTAAGGGTAGGTATGTAATGGTCTGCAAAAMCGAAAGTAGTTCATTCTTCTTCCCTGAGACAGGATTATATATGTAATATAATATATATATATGACATAAAATAAATATATTTTAAGAACAGTTTAGATAATTCTTCAGTTAAGGTTTCAGACCTTTTCTAGCTAGCCTGTACCAGTGCTCAAGTATATTTAAAATTTTTACCTAAAATCTAGATTGTCATTTTTCTAATTTCAGCTGATTACTACTTTTATTCTCAGAAGATACTGAAAACAATTTTTGCTCCCATYTGCAGCATCTTTTTCCTCATGTTATTCATTCCCCTTTCCTCATTCTCCTTTCTAGAAGAGGCTAGAAGTTTCTATGTAACATATCATTCCTTCTTATATATCTTATTCTCATTATGCTCTCCTAGACTTTGTAGGGTATTCATCAGTATTCACGGGTGCTAGTATTTCCTCACTGGGTTGACCTCTCTTCCAAAAGACATTCAACAAACATACTTTAATATTTCAATTCCTTTGAACAGCTTCAATTTCTTCTCCTATTCTAACACTTGCCCTTCGTTTTCTTCCCGCTAAAATGGCCTTTCATTCCCTGAACTATCTGCTATCTGCAACATACTGGGCTATGCTTATCTTTGCCAGACAAGCTTTGAGTGACTATGTATTTCTGGTTGCTTCTCTGTATATTAAGATGTTTTTTCAATTGCTTCTGAACTACTCAAATTCTCTGCAGGATTAATTTGTTAAGTCAATCACCGTTGCACTGAAATTCTCACTACTTGAATCCTACAACAGTTCGTATCAAATTTTAACCTGCTGTTTAAGAATCTGAACTTGTATCATTTTTCTTAGCTTGTCAGTTACATTTTTAAGTGAAGATATATTCTAATTGGAATATGGAGTAGAATGTTGTTTTTACTGTCAATAAGGAAACATGAAAGCCCAATTACATTAGCCATTAATAAATAATTCTGTTTTAAATGCAGAACCTATCTGTGGTTTTTGTAATTGATAAAAAAAAAGGGGGGGGGTAAAGAGTAAAAGCGCAAACATACCACTTCTTAGCCTTGGCTCAGATCAAGCATTCTGTATGTAGACAGTTCAAGAGGTAGGCCACAGATTCAAAGCCACTAACCTTGAATTCAATGATAATGAAAGTCTACGATGAAAGTCCCCAAAGCCTGTTTTTACTGACACTAATTACCATCTTTTGGTAGACAGAATAGAGACAATTAATGCATATGGAGATGGAACCATCTTCTCTCCCCTGAATACATGATGCCTCCTTCAGCAGGAGGCTAGCACTGACACTCCTGTTTTGCCAGTTGTCAACAGGTAACAAAAAGAGTAGTCAACAACAACCCCATCATCTCAGCAGTATTTTATGTATGTGGGCTTTCTAAATCCAATTCAAAAACTAGTATTTTTAGTGTCCAATGTGAATATACGTAATGCCATCAATGCAAGTGCTTTTATGAGGACAGTGATCTCTTTTCTTCATTAATTACTTTGAAAAATGGCTGCAGATATAAAGCTGGGTTTATGTTGTTATAGCTGAAGAAAAACATAGACTAAGTGGGGTGTACAAAATAGAAAAAGTATGTTCCATATATCTACTAATACCACCTATTGTAAAGCATAACTTCTTTTGCTTCTGCTAGTAAAAACAAAAGCAAAAAAAATTAGGTATTCTTCCACATATGACGTACTACAGATATACTTACATCTTTTGCCATGTTACCAAAGACTAGAAGTCAATCCTCTTAAAATCTTGATGGCTGCAGGACACAATGATGCTATTTTCTAGAAAGTAAATAAAGGCAACATCAGCTCTAAGAATGGAGGGAAAGTTTTTTTTTATGACAGAAATTATGGAGTACCACCACATACATTTTATTTCCCCCTCCCAAAAAAAGTGTTGTTTTTTTTTTTTTAAGAAGTTTTATGTCATCACCGATCAAGCCCCGAGTGCCCCATCGCCCCGCACCCCAACTCACGTGCGGGAGCGCCCCCCGGCCCTGCGGCTGGGGCCAGCGCCGGGCGCGCCCTTCCCCCCGCGCACACCCGGGCGCAGCCGCGCCGCCGGGGCCCGCGCTGCGCCCGTCCCTGTCCAGCTGCGCCCTTTGCAACCCCGCGGAGAAGGGCGCGGGCAGAAGCGGCGAGCGGAGATCGCTCCCTCGGCCGCCTCCTCCTCCCCACCCCCATTTCCAGCAGCAGGCACAAGTAGGCCTCAGGGGCCAGCTCCCCCCGGGGCCTTCCGCAACCCCCCTCTCCTCCTCCTCCCCCCCCTCTGCGGGCGGACGGGCCGCGGCTGCACCCAGAGGCAGAGCCTGGCAGCTGCCACCGCGCCTCGGGCACCAGGG
>NW_028186823.1:743913-745245 GCF_003343005.1 Rhea americana | reverse complement strand
CACTTCCCGCAGCGCCCCTGCCCCGGCGGGCTGAGCCGCCCCCGGCCCCGCGCACCTGCGCGGGCTGCGCTGCGCTGCCGCGGCCCCCCCCCCCCCACTCCCCGATGGTGGTGGTTGGGGGGCGCGGAGGGGGCAGGGCGGGCGCGAGCGCCGCGGCCCCTCCCCGGGTCCCGCGCGCGCGACCCTGCGATTCTTTCTTTCTTTTCCTTTTTTTTTTTTTTTTTCCTCCCGTTGGCAGGAAAAAAAAAATTGAAACTTACACTTTTGTGCGTCCCACCGGCGTGACGCTGCGCGCTGACGTCACGGGGGTGTAGCGTGCCTTGCACGGGCACACGCGGAGCGGCTAAAGCAACCGTCCGCCCCTCCGCGGGCGCAGGGCGCATGCGCGGGATTTTCGCGCCTTCGGACTCCCCGCCCTGCGGCGCTCGGAGCGGGCGCGCGGGAAGCATCGGCGCGAGATCGCTCGCCGGCCCCGCGCGCGCCGCCGCCGCGCACGTGGGCGGCGGGCGCGAGCCGCCGCGCGGCGGCGGGAAAGCGCCGGGCGCCGCCGGGCTCCTCGCGGCGGGAAACGGGAAGCCCTGGCGATACCCGCACCTGGCCCGCCGGGTTTCTGGGGCGGCAGGTGCCCGTGGCGCTGTTAAACGGGAGCCAACGGCACGGTGCGGTTAGTTGCCACAACATCCTGCCGGTGCTTCCGCATCGCTGCTTGTCCCGCCGCGACTTGAGCAACCTCGCTTACACCGATCTATTCTAGGCTTGTAATTTCGTAGTAATTGAAGTGAAAAAATCGTTACACAACTGCTACTGTGAAGCTTGAATTAGGCCAGATCTATGCTAAAGAAATCCAGCCTGCACGATTGCTGACACTTCAAACTGTGAAACCTCATACCCCATATGCTAGCAGAAAGACTAGTTAGTGCGTGTGCAACTACAGCAACTGCAATGATGCTTGTTAGCTGGGGTTGTGTGATGTAATTACATAAGAATTACATGTAACTGATGGCAAAACCCTTTTAGCATGCATAGTAGGGGCTATAAAGGCACAGCAATAATGGTAGAAGCTGCAGCAAAGTCAAAGCCTTCAAAAGCTGTGTTGCTTATAGGTGCTGAGGTAAAACTGCTTCATGGGGGTAGCTGCTCAGCAACTTCTGCCCACAATACCAAGTGTGCATGATACAAGGTTGTCATAACAAGGTCAAGAGGAGAGCAGGAAAGAAAAGGTTTTTTGTTTCTCAAAAAACATGCTGCTTCTTGATCA
Source organism: Rhea americana (assembly GCF_003343005.1). Taxonomy (NCBI): domain Eukaryota; kingdom Metazoa; phylum Chordata; class Aves; order Rheiformes; family Rheidae; genus Rhea; species Rhea americana. The sequence goes on along the minus strand of NW_028186823.1, from coordinate 743,987 downwards.
TGCCTGGGAAATTTGTGAATATTTATTTGTGAATAAAAGACTTTACCAGGAGAGCAACTATACAAAAAAAAAAA
>NW_028186823.1:709220-743787 GCF_003343005.1 Rhea americana | reverse complement strand
GAGGTTTATCAGTTGACTAGATTCACATTGAGTTTTCCTCTTTTACACCTCTTTAAAAAAATGGGAGTTGTGTTTTCTAATAATGAGGAATCACTAGTTACTTTGATTCTTTTGATAAATGTAKCAATATTCCAAATTGTTCCTTTACAGTAACGCCTTGCTACCTGTCACTTCCCAACTCACTGTTTTGGGGTTCCTTGGCCAATAAATTAGTACCCTGCTCTGCTAACTAAAATGATGTAATCCTCATTTTTCCATTCTTCATTCTTAACTGAGCGTGACAAGCAGGGAGCATCTGAAAAAGATTACARTATTTGAAACATAACCATTTARAAAGAGGCAGACAGAACAACCCCCATGAAAGCCTGACCCTGCCCATTCAGCCTCAGGTGAAGCAGCTGAGATCCTTCTGCATGGTGACCTATTCCAAGAACAGACAGATAAAGCCATCACTATTGCAAGATTCAACAGCATTAAGAGAGCTACTATTCAAAAATCTCAGGCCAGTAAGTAGTCACCTCTAAAACCACCAAAGCCAGCCTCAGGGAAAACAAACAAACAACCAAACCCTAAAAAAAAACAAAACAAACAAACAAAAAAAAAACAGTATCTCCTCCAGCTAGTGATGCTGCTCTCTATCTTATGTGCTACATATACTGTGCTGGTACATTTAAATTGTGTATATATCTTAAGTCCCTGCATGCATCCCCCTTTTATTACATTAATTCTTATGGGGAAAATTGTTTCACTATCCCACCTACTACTAAGCACTGCAATTTTCAGGAATGCATCCTCAACAGATAGCAGGGCATGTCCATCCTAGGATGAAGACATGACTACAGAAAAAAGCAGATACTTCTACAAAGATAGAATTCAATGACTATGCTAAGGTACAAAGCATTTTCTCTCATGTTTCAAGTTTTATCTGACAGATTAGCACCCTTTTAAAAAAAATCCGAGTATGAAGAGAAAAATTCTAGCTTCTCTAGCACACGGGAAAGTTGACAAGAATCCTCTTAGGAGGGAAAGCAAAGATGAGAAAATAATGTATTTGCAGTTGTGGTTTGTATACTCTAAGATAACTATGCTAGCTTTCAGACCAAAGGAGCACTAGCAATCAAAGGACAGAATATGAACCTGGTCTACCACTACCTGCTTTGGCAAACTACATAGCTTCTCCGCAGACTTATGAATCAAGTCTTTCTTGACTCTAGGCAGTAAAGAAATGGTAACTGAAGACAGCCTTTTTTTCATTACTCAAGTTCTTCTATTTACACTTGTCACATAATCCTGCTGTGTTGCTTATGCTTCCCAGTAAGCCTCTTGTCTTTGCCCTGAATTTCCTGTGAGACAACTGACCAAGCACATACTACAGCGGACAGCACTTGTTTTTTCCTTTAATGCTTTAGGCAGTCTCCATTCTTTAGGCAGCTTGGGGGGTGAAGGGGGAGAATGTTATCCTCAGTTTGCCAGCATTTATTTTACCACATTAATAACTCCCTAAGCATATCTACTCCTAGCTTTTTTTTTTTTTTTTTTTAGTAGTGTTGTTTACAACTAATTTGAAATATTTTTATTAGTGGGAAAATCTTCAGTTTTTCTCTAATCTCTGAGCACTCCTTCTTTGGCCTTTTGGAGCTTTAGGACTTGCTTTGTATTTTTAGCAGTGGAAAGCTATCCCTATTGATGACACTTTTCTGTGGCCTGCCTTCCCATTTTAAATAAGCTTCAAAAGGAGAACCGATCACACCTTCAAGCTATGTCACTGTGGCATAATGTGTAAAAGACAGAGAAACAAAGAAAACTACAGGTTTCAAGAGGTTATCTAGCTAATGGTCAGCAACTCATGACATTGATGCCAGTGACAGCACATGGGCACATTTTGATTGCATGCTTCACAGCTGCAAGCTATGCCATCTTAAGAGAGGTACTTGTGGAGCTACTCTTAAACCAGACACCTAATACCAGCTGAACAACTTGCCAGTATTTGGGCTCATTTAGAGGTAGTATCTCCCAATTCCCAAATTTGTTTTTCCTTCAGAAACAAAAGTACAGCTGGGCACTGTAACCTTGGAAGTTTGCCATTCTCTGAGCTAGATTTTGTCCTCCAAGGCAGGATCAGTTCCCCCTAAGCTCCCTCCAGTCACACAGTTGTCCAGTTTGTTATTACTCTCCAGCAACTAAGACTCCATAGTCTCTTTCAGTGATGCACTGCTGTTAAGTTTTTCCCACCTGGCACCAGCCAACTACTCAATAGAGGCAGTAGGAGAACCAAGGAAGCACCTCCTAAGTGAAGCTGGTAGCCTTCGTGCTCTGCCTTTTGTTTGCTTTTGGGCTAGGTGGACCACATATTTCCCCAGCTGTAGGACATCTTGCTGCTCCTCCTTCACATTCCACTATTGTTTCCTCCCTCACTGTCAGATCAGTTTACAAAAGGATTTCTCGTAATTGCTGCTGTTTATAAGCTGTTGCTGTTTCCAGTGACAATATGTACACTGTCAGCAGAGCTTGCCTCATGTCACTCAGTGGTCCAGTTTCCTCCATGTTCGAMACTGCCCTGGTGCTCTAACACTATCCACATTGCTTACAGAGCAGCACTACAAATTCTTTCCCTAGACAAACCCAGGAGTGATTCTGTAGTTAGATTGTTCCTGGGTTCGCTCCAGTAGGCAGTAAGACTTCTCATTCCCTCTATCAAGCCTCATCATATAGTACTATTCCTTTACACTATACCCCCCCACCCCCAACACACACACACACACACACACACACCCCGCTCTGCTCACAAAGCAGTGTGTCCAACTCTTTAAAAAAGGAACCACGAAGCTGCTTTCTCATAATCTATAACAATTATTAAAAAAAAATCTTAAAGTTTTTAAAAAGTTATGGAAATCCCATGGACTATGCCATTACAGCAGCATTTCTTGAGCTATCCTAGGCCCATACAAGTGACAGTTCTAAAAAACCTACCTCCACCTCTCAGAAAGTGTTCTCCTTCTGAGAAACTGAAGCATAGTCTGCTTTAGATGGGACAAGCCATAAGTAGGGTGGCTGTGGGTCAATATATTCCAGTCTGACCCTGGGAACAGGGAAAGGAATTAAAGTATAAGCATAGTCCATGCTATGAGCTTTTAAACTGTTTGGTTCATTCTCCTTCACTGGCAACAATGACTAGAAGYAGCCATCAAGGGGGTAATACACAACAACTCTAGTTCTCAGGCAGAAAGCTACAGTCCCTGAAACAAACACACAAAGCAAGCAGTTACACTCACCTCCTCCCAGATAAATAAATCAGGTATGCTGAACAAGTCACTAGTACAGAACAGACCCTTCCTTTCAACTCGCTTAAGCTCACTTCTCCACAGAAATAACCATTCTCCACCAGCGAAGACAAAGGTTCTGCCCTCCATCAGCTTGTCTGTATTCAAAGCTGATCATAAAAGAATGAGATAGATATCAGCCAACAAGCTGAAATAAGATTTTCCAGAAAAGACCACCTGTTCTTCAGCAAATCTATATAAAAATCACTAGATTTTCCTTCRAGGGTTTCTAGGTCTCTGCTTTATTTTTAGTCTCCTTGACACTGGGGAGTGGGGAACAGTATTTTGGAGTACAACCATATATTTCTGAAAAGCTGCAACTGTATCTAAATGGACCAGTTGTGAAAYATTCTTCCCATTTTACCTAGAGGCATGTCAGATGGTGATTGGATCCTAAATATAACTCAATCAGAATATTGATATGCAGATAAGGTTCCTATTGTCCTTTTCCCAGTTCTTAGAAAAGCTAGCCAAGTCATGACAGAGTCAAAAATTATTCAGGAAACAAGTGACAGATACGAGGCAACCAAAAGAGTATCTGTATTTTGCTCTCCGTTTTGGACCTGGTACCAAAAAGACTCCTCACTCAACTCCTTCACAAGGTAATCAGAATTTTTTTCCTCCTTTTAAGAGACAAAAACCATCAGTATTTTCTACTCTCCTAACAGTTTTCCAGAAAAGTAAAACTAGCCTCAGCAATTTAATTTATTTAGCTGAAGACCCAGTCATCACAGTTATTAATACTTTCTATAATAGTTTCRAGGGCTAGCTGACTAAAAGACAATGAAAACCATGCAAAGGTCTCTGTCATGGTCACCTCTAAGAATACATGGAACAACCCAATGTGAGGTGACATCAATTAGACTGTTTTCTTCCGAAACATAGGTGATATGATTGTGGTAGCAAATAGTACGTGCAAGATACATGTTCTTTCAAAACCAAGATGAGGCATTAAGGAAAGAAGCTTGGATTTCCAGAAGAGATGCCTGACTATGAGCTGTCGGTGGACAGAGTAAGACCTCTTTCCCTCATACTGTTAAGAAACAAAATTAAGTTATTTTTAATGAGGCAGCTGAATCAAAATGAAAGGTTGAGATAGATTTAAATTGTACAATAAAGCTGTTGAACTGCTTCTACAGTTTGAATACTAAACATTAAAATAAACAAATAGAGCAGTTTTCAAAAWTTTTTTGTTAAAGAATCATTTTTAAACAGAATTATTTATATGGTAGGTTTTTATCTGGGTTTGGCACTCTTCCCCAAAACATCTGAAACCAAGGAGAGGTGAAATTGTCATGCATGCTTGCAAGTTTTTGAAGAGTCAGTGCCAGAAAAGAAAGACCACAAATCCAGTGAAGAACAAGAACTCAGTAAGACAGTTAAGACACCCTGCCTTGCAGGGGCCATTGGCCTAACAGTATGTACAACCTCTAGACTAGCCCAAACTGTATTTTACCAAGCCCAGCAGATGTCAGATAAAACRGGAGAACACAGAGGCTACTTTGGTAGGGGAAAGAGCTTTGAAGCATTCAAATTCATAGGAAARAAACCTTTGTTAGTTCCACTACTTGGAGGACAACTTCTCTCATTTTAATTGGCAGTTTAAACTTATAGCATTCATTTTTCTAACCATTTTGTGCATACTAAAGTTATTTTGTATTACAATATAGTACTGACCTAAGCTGTTAACAAATCTTTAATAGCATTGTTGTAAACATAAAATTCGAAACTTTTTTTTTTATTATTTGTTTGTTGGACCCGGCTACAGTGAATAAGCTCTTTCTATGACAAATAAAGAATGGGCTTTTTACAAGGCTTACATAAATGCATATTAGAAAGTTGTAGAGTTCCCAATGCACATCTAATCAGCCTTTTTCAGTTTTGTGCAAATTTATTTAAAATGATTTCAAATGTAGAATTATTTCAATTCCATACAACCTTCAGTCAGAGAACCRATAAAATGTTTTCACACCTGCTTGAAGTTAGACTTTTATTTTCAGTTTAAACCSAAAGAAAACTGTAAACAATTAGTGTAACAGTAGTTAGCAACAAGAAMAGGTAACAACTGTCAGTCTTCAAATATAACTTAATTTATGCCCTTTCTCACCAGCTATGTAAATAAATACAAGAACTACACAAATGAAAGTTATCACTGTAAGAAAATATATGATATGTAGTAAATTGGAACAAAATATCACATAGTACTGGCTGTACCATTTGGAGTATGTATTTACGKTTTAAAATAGTTTGATGCTAACAGAGTTAAACTTTTTCTTTGTGTAAAGGATTAGACTTTTACTCACAATTGGAAATGTGTTTTGTGACCAGATTTATATCAGTGTATTGAACTTTTAAATGTGAAAATGACTCAAGTCATTTATAGTGTAAGAAGATACCATAGGCACCATAATATAATACATATATGTCTGTATGCATGTGTGTGTGTGTATATATATAATTTTTTTAAAAAAAAACAAAATCTGGTAATGAACAAATAGTAGCAAAACCAGACTAAAATKAAAAGGCACATCCAGGCAAAAAAATACACAATGCAATTTGCATGACACTGTATTTAAAAAAATAATTTCTAATTTGCATAATTGATTGGATTGGGAACAAATATTTTGGCCACTTGAATCTGCCAGGAAAAAAGCCAATTTTGTAAGAGATGTTTAATTCAAATATCAGACTTTTTCTTTTTTTTTTTTAGATCAGTATAAAGCTTTTAACTGAGTACATGTTAAGAGGACTACTCAGACCCTCTTGATTTTGTGAGTGCATAGAAATACAATGACCAATGAAGACATTTTTTGCCAAAACATGTATTCTTGTACACGTGCAAGTCTTATCAAGTACTTGAGCGTCTTTCAGGTCTTGGAACACATTTCATAATTGCAGCTCTCCACAGGGCTGGGGCAAGTAAAAGGCTTAGAGTAGTCACACTCAAAATTAGGAGATAGACCTGAAAATTGGAAATGAAAGAAAACCATTACTTCTCTCCYCAGTTAGGTAGTGAGCTAGGAAACAATTATGAGTTGATGAGATCAGACTTTTCTGGATAGTATTTCCAAGAGACTTCCTCCTGAACAGCTATGCATTTTATTACAAAAGCAAACAAGTGCATATACATATCATGTAATTATATGTTTACCTKTTTTGAACAAGTAAATTCAAGAACAACTTTATTAGCTTATACAAAAACAATTATTTACATGCATAATTAAGAGATCAGTTTTAAAAGCTTAAGGTGCACTAAAAGACCAAAGGCCAAGAACCACTTCATTTTATACATATGTAAAAAACAAACATCTGGAAAAAAAAATCCCAAACTGGTTTAATAATAGGGTGGAAACATGCACTACCATTTTACACTCTTTAAAAAYAAAGAAAAAAACAACAAAAACAAACAACAAAAGCACACCTCAAAGTCATACTGCACACTTTCCAAAATAAAATTTTAACTATGTTTTCTGAAACAGCGTTATACAATGGCAGTACGGAAGGGCTTTAAAGTGCAAGTTTGATGAAATTAGTTTTGAAGTTTCAAACAGAAAAGCAGTATTTGGAAATTTCAGAGCTTTRTAAAACTATATAATAAATAATGACAGAAGACCTGCCACAGGAAAAATAAAAGCCTAAACATCTTCATGCACAGTGGCCCCCAAATTGACTATGAAAAATGGCGAGGTATCTGGAAACACTGTTCAAACACACAAAATTTTTAAGGCTTAATTACATGCAGGAGTAAACATGAAAATTTATCACCTAAACATATACAAGTGAATAGTGTTGTGTAAATTATTTTCCATATTTGCTTTGTTTGGAATTGGTTCCAGCATTATATAACCTACTGCTCACACAATGAAAATCTCAGCTAGTCAGCAAATAGAAAGGTTATTTTTTGTGAGCAAAGGTACAGAGAAGAAAGCAGCTAGCACTGGAAAGTGAGGTTGGTTGTTTCACCTTTGAAGACCTTATTTACTTCAATTTGCAAAGGAGACTTCATCTTGAGAAAATAGGGTTCTGATAGCTCAGAAATAAAACTGCATTTTAAGATTCTTTCCTAGAGCATTCTCCCTCCCCCTCCCCCCCATGATTGCTGAAAAAGCTAGTTGTTGCTTCTGCAAAAGGATGTAARATCAACAGAACTAAGAACTCTATCAGGAACATGCATGCATCAAGCATACAATTATTCTATTTGCATGGGCTAATTCTATTTGTTAATATTTGAGAGATGACACAATATTGGAGCATCTTTCAAATGCACTGTAATATAAAACCCCAGTAAGTTAATCAGGTGCTAAAAACAAAGTTAATAGCTACAAAATAACTTACCTCCCGAGATATGATCCCTGCTCTGCGTGCTCTACTTCCCAGAACAAAAGAGAATTCACTGACTTGTGCCAGTCCTGCTGAGACTATCCATTTGATATACTGGCTGCTCTTTGGAAGAATCAGAGAAAGGACAAGCACTGCCAAGACAAACTTTAAAAATGTTTTTTGGGTTGTTGTTGTGTATATATTGTTTTTGAACAGTGCAATAGATAAAATAGCACAATCATTGTAAGATATATAGCATCAGATAAAGTAGTAGTCTTATAAATAAATACATCTTTTAAGGTCAAAAGAGACAAAAAGTATACTATATAGTATAAAAGTAGTATCTTACTTGCTATAATAAAAACACTTGACAATTTTGTCAGAAATCCAGAGCTAGACAAAAAGATGTTTCTCCATGTATAATGGGCTTTYAACATTTGAAACATTCCTAGGATAAATTAAAGGATTTTTTTTAACTACTCTATCAATATATARAACAGATTTACAGTAAGGGTGTAATATTATCTCTGCTATATCAAATATTCAGTTCTTGCACAAAATTTTCACTATGGCATGCAGAAGTAAGGTTATTTAGATTATTAAAAGATAGACGAGAAAAAGAAAATACCTTCATTATGACCACAGACAGTGTAAGAAAGAGTAAGACTGTGAGTTCATATATTACAAATGTAGGGAAAACATGAAGCCCTGGGGGAAAGAGGTTAAAAAAAAAAAAAAAAAAGAAAAAAAAGAAAGAAAGATTAGTACATCTTTTAAAAAGAGTAACTTTAGCAAAGCATTCGTACAAACATCTAAGTACAAATAAATAAATTGGGTATTTATTGGGACACAAAATGAAAATATGCAGTATTCACAAAGACTGAAAAAATGCATTTTACACAACTTATGTTTTATTATTACTATACTATTATTTCTACGTATGAGATATTTTATTACTTATTATATATATGTTTTTGCTGTATTTATTATAGTATTTATATACAGCTCAGCACTAAGAAAGAAATAAAAAAGATCCCCAWCCCTTTTTATTTACATGAACTGAAAGTTTTTTTTAGTGAATTTTTGTTAAGAGATGTGAAYTCTTGTGCTATGTTCCAATTCTAACTTACTTAGAATATACACAGTTCATCACTGACTAAAAGAAATGCCTTGTGAAAAATTTTAGTGCCTTGTGTATTTACAACCATTCACATTTAACTTTTTTCATAAATTCTTACCACTGCATTGATGTATTTTTAATTTAACGAATACAACTGCAAGCTCAATTTAAAAGCAATATCCAATTTGTCTTTTTAGAAACCTCTGAAAAACAACATTTTAAACTTTAAGACAGATATCTAATTCTGATAATTTTTTGTGTAATAGATTTAATGGCAGGAATGTATCTAAACTAAGAAACAAAAATCATTCCTACTTAATCATGACGCGCTTTCTGCAAGATCTAACTATTTTGTACACTGGAGGGATTTATCACAAACAATATTCCAAAAAAATGTAAGTTGTATATGATTGATGCATGAGCACTTTTCTGATGCACGATTTATAAACTTTTCTGTCTTTCACACCAATCAACAATGCAACTGAAACATATCTCTTTTTCGAAAGCTTTTTAAAAAGCTAAAAAATATTGCAAGAAAATAATTTCACTGCTCTGCATATAGATTGTAACATACACATACACTCTTGTTAACTGTTCATCTTTTCGCCATATGAAATGGCAACAGACTATCACTGTGGGAAGAACATATTTGTGTTTACACTGACTACAGCTAAAACAGAAAACTGCCTGTTTTGATCCCYTGACCCTCACACGTGAGCTAGAAAAATCATTGACTGGAATCAGGGAAAACTGTAACCCCCTGAACATGATCTAACAACCAGAAAATTACACAAGGCCACATTGCTATGATGTCATGTTTTCTTTTTTTGAAAAWGGAATGTAGCAAAGTAGCAAAAATTTGTCTCATATTGAGACCTAATTTTTATTCCCAGTGACCACACATACATTTTCAGTAATCTTATCCATAAAAAAGAAAAAAAAAACAAAAATCAGTAAAGGTCATTTTTATTTATTAATTATATGAAGTAAKATAACAAGAACCAGGAAGAGCACAGCAGTGTGAAATTAAATCTTTCTAATATTAAACAAATATACAAAAAAAAAAAGTATTTTTTGAGAGAAGTTGTGGCCTCTCTAAAGAAAACTCTTACTCACAGTTGATTAATCAGAGTGCCTTTTTTTCCTTAGGGTATGAGGAACTTGTGCAGGCAAACATAATTGTGAGTCTTTGGAAGTTCATTCCTTTTTCAAAAAAGTTCTTAAAAGAGRAACCAAAATTGTGGTGTTCCTGATAAATCCATAATAGTTGGCAATTCTCCAATCTAATTATTTCTGTTGAAGAATTAGAATTTAGCTTCCTAAAGCATATGAGGCATGTAAATCAATGCTGTAACTTATTTTAATGAAAGACAAGTTTTCACTAATTTTCTGTTCCCCATAGCACTACRGAACCAAAAGAACTCTGGATAACTAAAAGTTGCCTTCTCGTTCTGAACRTGCAAGAGAAGTTGCTAGCAGTTACTTCAAGATGTTTTGTACATATGCACATTCCATGGTGGATGAATATGTACTTCAAGTACTCTAAGCTCAGATTTTTATACAAGCGGTATCCAATCACCATGCATACACCCCACGTTTTGTTTCTTAATTTCCTTCCACCTACAGAAGCTCAAATGCTAAAGACTCACCATAARGGGAGAGATGACAGAAAACAAGAGATACAAACATCACATCTAAAAAAAGTAATTAAATGTGTGTGCGCACATGCGCAACAAATAGCTTTTCTCTTTTTACTGTTTCTCGTGTACACATTGCTAGTTCACCTTTAGGCTGGTCTCAGAGATKTACATGAACAGCAACTAGAGAAGCATGAGGTTTGACAAGAGGGCCAACTCTGATACATCTAGAATAGGAGATTTCCAAAGAGAGGCTATAAYATAGCCTAGGGCTCTCATCATTGTCAGTGGATCTACTGCTTTTGTTCTGGTGCAGACAGACAGTCTGAAGTTAACTTGGAATGCCTCTCAGTGTGCAGATTAGTACCATATTTGAAAGCTCTATGAGGCACAAACTATCATGAATTTCTACACTAACCTTATGGACCTTATGGAAGTAAGCATCACTAAGGTGAAGCAAGCCTAAACTTCTCGTATACATTATTCTGAGAAAACAAAACAACACCCCACTYGCACAACTTGGGAAAAAGACCTACCATGGATTTCATGGTTGTTATAGACCTTTGCCCTAGCTCTATACTAAAACTTGGGATAAAGACACAAGTCCTAACAAACCATTACACAAGTACACAAATCTTTCAAGCCTTTCTGACAGAACTAATGCCACCAGAAAGATTAACTTCGTAGACAGATGATGCATGAATAAGGGCATTTTTTTTAAACAGATTTATCAGGTTTTGTGACTAGGTTCAGAAGTCACTATGGACTTGTTCTCTAAAGTGGAAAAAACACTTCAGTCAAATACTTCAAAAACTTCCAGACCATCATCAGGCAGCATATGGCATATCAACCTGTCATTAATAGCTAGGATATCAATGAGATGCATTTTCATAGAGCTGAGTAGTAAGTCACTGAATTTCAACTCTATATAGTAATCTAGAATAGCTGGAACAGAGGCCCTGGAGAAAAAATGACCTTGTATCAGTATCAAGGCAAAAGCACGGTTCACTTGTGTAAGTCAGTACATGTTCTATCTTCTCTAGCCAATTAAAAGCAATATTTGTCAAAATCTTTCTGTAAGCAAGTCTTTCTTTACACGCACCTCTTTTTTCAGATTTAGCAGATTCTACCTGCCTGCTGGATGGCTACTAAACAGCACGTAAAGATCAAAATGCAGTCATTTCCATGTCCTGGAAGATTCAGCATCAGAAAATCAATAGACTCTTAGAAATCCTTGACAACAAAAATATTACTGAAGCCAGAACTCTTGATCAGACGAGCCAGAGCTAATCCTGACATGTCCTCAGGCCAGGACAACCACTCAGAAAAATAACTTTAGCCCTACACCGGGATGTTGTATCTACCAGCAGTTTCAATGATTATTTGATCATAGCTAGCAAATGCAATAAACACAACAGCTCTGGCCAGATCATTAAGACAATAATGCCRGAGTGCCAATGGCTGAGGAGAAAACCAACATTCATCTCCATTTTTGCAAAAGGGAAGTCTTCTCAATCCTAAWGTCAGTTCTAATTCAACAGAAGTATTAGAGGTTCAAAGAAAGATGGGTTTTGTGTTTGCTCTGGAGAATGACAGTGCTGACAGCGTCAGTATCACCCCCTTCTGAAGAAAGGGACTAAGCTATTAAAGAGTTTTCAGCATTTTGCATTCAGGGTCCAGTGCAGACCTCAAAATTTACCCAGAAGGGAAATATGGAGTTTGGCAAGTGAGGACATCTGTACAGTACACTGAGAACATGCAACTCTGTCAGTGAGCAAAAGTAATCTGCCTGCTCACCAGTGGCAGATAGGGTCCTGATGCCTGATTTCAAACTCCATTGATCTTGTAATCTGGCAAAAAATGGAATATTGAAGCCTTAATAAAAAAAAGGAGAGAAAAACAGTSTATGCAAAAATGCATCAAAACAAAATCAAAGGAGGCAGAAGGGGAAAGAAAAGGAGCTAAGTACTAGATAGCAAAAAAAAAGGGGGGAGGAATGTTCTCAAAATGTGGCTCTTAAAGATGCTCTCTCAAAAATATTAGTGATGACAGGCAGTGAGAAGAGTTTTCCAGCCTCAGCATAGAGCACAGGAGAGCCAGGAAGCTTGAAGAACACACATAGAATGTGTGGTGATGATGAATACACATGAATGTACAAATGGAGAGTTACTTGAACTACAGCTGTTAATGTCTAACTGCAAAGGTGTATTATTCCTACAGATGTATCCTTACATAAATTTGAAGGCAGTAGCATTACACATCAAGCTAAGGTCAGGAGGTCAGGACCACTTTTAAAGATATGAGATGAACAAGTACTCTTCAGCTCAGCTTTCAGACACCAGAAGGATTTTTGTAGTGAAAAAAATAGATACTTAAGACAAGCAAGATAGGAACTGACTTTTTTCAAATGACATATTTATAACCACATTTCCATGATGTCACATTTATTCCTAAAGGAATAAATAAAGGAATAAATAGAAACCATATTGCTGCAGTGATGTACCACCCCACCTCAGGATCTTAAGTGTCTTGACTYTCTATGTAGGGCGCTTGCTGCATGTAGCAACAACTCCCTGCTTTGGGAAGGGGAAAAACAATCTTTCCTATAACCTTTGCATAATTTCACATGCTAAATTTATCTAATGATAATCATGACAGCCTAAAGATATTTACGAGAGTGCATATACATTCAGAGAAAGCAAGAAAACTTTTCTTACTAGATTTCCTCTTAAACTGTAAGGAATACATCATCTAATTCAGGTTTTCTCTGCAACACCACATCACTGCTTTTCAAAACCTACYTCCTTGCCACACCGCAAAACACACAAACTTCCCACTAAGCATAGAAGCTGAAAATATTAAGGGGAAAAAAGTTTTTGTTTGGTAAATAAGTAGCATTATCATGTTTTGCCAGATGCTTGCTATTCTGATTTATGGCCAGACATTTTAGCTACTTTTCATGTGAGGCAAGAATAATGCCCGTTATCTGTAAAAATCACACTAATTTGTTAGGCAGTTTTCTCTTCTTTCTCTTCTTACAGTTATAACAGGAATAACAGTCAAAAAGTTTTTTTTTTTTGAATTTTGTAACAGAACTACCAAAGTAGGTTTCTTTCAATATAACTTAGACTAGACAGACTGCTGCCTATCATGCCAATTGAAGTCTCACTATTCTATTGTACTGTACCTAAATCTCATCTCTAATCTTAATCTATGAAGTCACAGGAGTGTATGACTATATATTTTTTTTTAATTTTTCTAGGTGCTGAACTTTTGGCTTATGATTATTTGCCATGCTTTGCAATCTTGATAACACCACCCTTTTCATCACTATCTTTACTAAAAAACATTAACATCTTAACTGTGAGCATTTAGGAATTACTCATCCACTTTTCGGTTATATAGTAATATCTTGTAATAAATACAAAATTTTATTGTAGCTTATTAATTTCTTCCCTTTCATAAAAGTAAGTTCATCAAGTAAATACATCTATTAGTCAGGAGTCTGACTGAACAGCAAAATTTGATATTATGGGTTGGGAGAAACAAAATTAAGACTGTTGAACGTAATTATTTCTTTTTATTTTGATAATTGCTGCAAAATAGGTTTGGTTTCTCTTACAAACCAGCTGAATACCCATTGTTTCATACGCACATCATTGCTTAAGACTAAACACCTGAAAGCCATATGAATTATGCTGACGGGACTTCACTATTATTTGAATAAAGACACAGAAATAAAGAAAAAAAAGCTCAGAATAGAAGCAAAACAAAGGTTAGTCTTGGAAAAGACCTGCTGAGCAAGCATGGGTTGAAAAAGGCTGGAGTGTAAGCAAAGGGCTAAATTCAAACTACTTATTTTGGACATTACAACGCCCTAAAGTTGGACATACATCTCCTGTACAATACGTAAGGAGAGGCAAAAGCTTCATTCACTGTACAGGGACCAAAGTGCTGTCATAACATGCTTCCTTTAGAGAAGGACATGCACTGATACCTTAGGAATTTGGCATTTTAAAATGAAGACACTGACTGATTTTAAATATTGTCAAGATTAACTTGCTCTGGCTARCAATCTGGCTGAATTATTCTTCTGGGCTTAGGCATTAATATTCCATTTCAGTAGACATTCAGGTAGTCTGTCTGAGAGATATCTTGTTCAATTAATTCTTCTTTGTTGAGGACACACAGATCACATTTTMCCAACTAAACAAACCATAAAAAGGATCTGCTTCCATTATCATATTCTGCTTCTAGAGAAAAGCAAGCCACAAAGACCTGAAATCTACTCTAACAACTCAAAATGGCAACACAACTTTCATACGAATTACAAATAAATATCCACTGCAAAGAGAAATTTTTCCAAAAACCAATTATTTTACCTTAAAACAGTTTAACTACACATTTAATGCAATTCAAATATAGAATTAACAAWGAAAAAATGACATAAAAAAACAGAAATTGAGAGTACAACATGGAAAGCGTTTAAGAAAATGAATGTTACCTTTAAAAGTATTAGCAAAGTCAAACCAACACTGGGATCAATTAAAATTTTAATTTTTTCCACAAAATAAAATCCACTTCCYCCCCCCATTCTATAGTCACCTAATTTCTTCCTTCCCCATATTCATAGGTTAGCATTATTTTTTGTAAGTTTTCTTAGAAATTACCTATGGATGCAAAGAAAATGATGGCAAGAAAGTCACGTATTGGTTCAATACAGGACATAATCTCCTCAGTAACCATGTGACCCTGAGAAGAGATCAGAGCTCCAGCTAAGAAGCATCCCAGCTCCATTGACACATCCAAAAGTTCTGTGATCTGTCAAGGAATAACAGAAAATTTATTGCTGTTCTTTTGCCCTGAGTGACTTCACATATCATTTTACAGTGAAATTATAAAGCTATACATTACATTGAGTGCAGTAAATTATTACACCTTTCTGCAATTTCAACAACAAATAGAATTCAGCACATTTAAGTGTTCTGCAGTAATGTTCTTACCCGAAAGACACACAAAATCAGTTTCCCCTTCATATTACCTCCTTCCCCACAGAAGCAAAAACAAACAAAAAAATCCCTTAATCTACATTGTAATTCTTTGAGTCACTCATAACGATAGCATCTGATTTCACTAAAACGAGACAGCTTCTAACAACTTCAGAGTCAGGATTACATAACAGAATGAGGCTGTGAAAATAATGCAGTTAAGAAAGCATATTTTCCAACAGTCAACCAAAGCAGGAGTTGGGGTGAGGGAGTGGGATCAAAACTTTTACTTTGAGAGAATAGCATTGATTCAGCAAAACACTCCCTGATGTAATTGATGTTTTATAATTGTAAATGAGGTTTAAAAACACGTTCCCATGGTTTACGAAACAGAAATGGATTCAAGCATGTAAACTGCTGAACTGAAGCATGGGATCTATTTGAAAGAATCCACACTGCTCTTTTACTCTTTCTGTTATTTGTATATTGTATTCAAAAGGAAGGATGAAACATATGTAAAGAATCTAACCTCCTAAAAATAAAGAAATGGCTTAAGACAATGCTCCTAGCATTAAAAAAATGCAGGCAGCACTTTTAGTAAGTATAAAATATGTTTTAAAATAATTACTTTAAAACTATGCTGCTGCRGACAGTCATCTTACTGAGAAATAACAATGCTATTAATAAAACACTTTAAACTGAAGCCTTATTTCCATACTAATTTAGAATAAGCAACAATATATTACTGTACATTTATGGACAACATTCATCACATCTTGAACAGTTACACTGTATGGTATGAAGCTAAAACTCAAGTGACTTAAATTAATGGAGGAGAGCAAAAGAAATGATAAACAAGTCATTCCAAACAGTGCATAAAATGCTATCTAAAAATAAAACCAGACTCTTGTAATTTAAGTAGTAACGTCTGAATGTTCATTACATAAACTCCATTTGTGCTCATAGTCCTTAATTTATTGCAAGACAGTTAAGAAAATGAATTGAATCTGTCAAATAACGCAAACAGTTGCTGATCAGGCAAAGCCAACAGAATAATATTATAATCCATGCCAAGTACTACGTATAAGTATATACAAAGTGACAGCTTTTATTTTAAAAACAAAAGGAATTCAGTTTAGTTTCAAATGGTGGAGTGTTCTTCACAGTAATCTCAAATTGTAAGAGGGAAGAAAAAAATTATATAAAAGGTTTTAAATCACCAGAACAAGATGAAGACACAGGAAATAGTTTCAAATAGGAAATATGTAAGTCATTTTTCATAATCATAACATTAGCTTTGTAAAAGTTGCACCTGTTACATTAAGATCCAAAATAGCCTCTCTAGGCAAAATTTTAACTGTTTCTACCATTCACATATAATCTCCACACATTTATACATTATCAGCTAAAACAGAGCTCCAGGTCAAAACATTTACAGCAAAGTATTTTAAACACTCGCATTTATTTGGTTAACTTTCATTTAAGAAGGGATTTACAATCCCTTTGCATTGGAATTGCATAATATGGTGCTCTCTTAAGTATCACTGTTCAAGCAAGGAACAGTTCAAGCATGAAAAAATACACTAGCTGCTTGTTCAGAAAGCATCAAAGTAACAAGAGCAAACAATATATCCACATAGGTTTGATCCCACAGTGTAAGAACTGCAATCCACTTTAGGGCAACATAAGCATGAGTTCAAAGACACAGTAGGTAAACTGAATTTTGCCATCTCTTCTCTGTCCTCTAGATATTACACAACCTCAAAGCTACAAAATATGTATGTTACTCTACAYAGAGGACAATCTATAGTAGATGAGACACACACATGCATACACAAACACACACACTCTGGAAGGGCTTGTTTTATTTGCAGGACGGCCTTCTCAGCAAAGATTCTTACATAAGCAAGACTGGGAAAGTATTTTGCATTTACTGCTCCCTCTCTCTGCTTGCACTAGTTAAAATGTTTTGTCTTTACCTAAGACGGCTCTCACAATTACTACTTTCTGGGCTGTGTGCCTGTYTCAGGTCCTTTTCTTTACTCCTATATTATAGAAAATGTTTTGTTGATTTGCACCTTTATCCCAGTACAATTCAGTTTTCATTTGTTTTCAAAAAGTCCCATTTTACTCTATATTCAGATAGGTTACTTTGCTTTCACTAGGATATTGGACTTTTATGCTCAAATGTTCTCCCACAACAGTAAGTAACACAGGAGTGATACTCTCCATTCCATTTGAATTTCAATCATTGTTCAGTAGTTGTTTTGCCTGTATTTTCTGACAATGCATGTTTTATTACTACTCTTTAATCATCACAGAAGCTTAATAAATAGGGTAAGGCACTAAAAAACACTAAAAGACACTAAAAAAATCCTCACTTGAACTAAATGTATTAAAATTTTAGGTATTAATTACTCTTGGACAGGTTTAGGTTAAGATGCGAAATCTAAACTTGTGTTTTAAGGAAGCAAAACCTCAATGCAAATGTAAATATTATTTAGGAAACTTTGTAAAAAATCCATTTCATTTATATAATTAACTAGAGTATTTGAGATTGCAGTCCTTCCTTAATCTTCTCCCCTTAATTAACAGAAAAGGAGTTCATAAGCACATTATGAGTCAGAAAAGCACTCCAGCAAACAAGGAATGACATTCATAATATATCAGAGGAAAAAGTATGTACGTTTTCATATACTACAATAACACTAACAACTTTATTTAAATACTAAAAAGTTGAAAAAGAAGATATAGTTATTTCCCTCCTCTTGCTACCATCATGAGTCAACCATAATGCAGTCAAACTGGAAGCCGCTTTTTTACCCTTCTCTTTATATGCACATTCATATAAATGTAACTACTATCCTTCTGGGTTTGTTTTTTTTTTTTTTTTTTAATTGCTTAATAATGTTCAGCGACTTATTTTAAAACATGACAAAACTGAACACTGTTGTCCTACAAATGTCTAATACTGCAGTTCATTATCACAATACTATTTAAAACAGCCTTCTTGTAATGATTTTATTCACACAACAGAAAAGCAACACTACCCAATCAACATGCTGGCTGACATATTATGTGTTCTTCAGCTCTCCTTATGGTACACATCTTGACTTAAAAGCACCAGTTTGGTCATCTATCTTAAATGGTCACATTTAAAAACTATAAGCTGGATTCTATTTTCTATGTTGTGATTGAGCAGGATAGTTTACCAACCTACAAAAAGCAGTATCTGAAAAACTCAAAGGTTGCAAAGGAGTCACTGCAGATTCAATAATAGTCTGCAAGCCTTTAGTATTGATTATGATGTACTAATCGAAAAATGTGCATCTCAAAGCTCAGCCAAATTTCTGGGTTGGCACTTGACATAAATCTTCCCCTGTCACTCCAAGATGTGCTTATCTAGTTGGAGGAGTGAGGTGAAAGGACAAAAGAATCAGTTACTTCTGAGAATATATTCTTTTTCCTCTAAGTTTGTCAAGAAGAGGTATATTTAACCTCTACTTTCAGATGTAATCATTTGCAATGTTATTGAATCAGGTCAAGCAGTTTAGGAATGCTCTTGACAGGAATTTTCAAAAGTCACATCCACACAGGAAGCTCCTCATCTGACAGAGTCCTTACACTAAAACTGCATATTCTTACCACATATAAGAACCTCTTCTGTCTAATCCTCCCTATGCCTTTCCACATAAGAGCACAGAATCCACACTGATGGATAGAGAAACCTAAATTCTTACTGCTTAATCATCTGAGATTTTCAAATAGGCAAACAAGAAAAATAAATATGATATGTATTACATGTGCTAATGTTACAGATGAGCCCCAATATAGCATAAACTTAGGTGGATATGATATCACATGATATCATGCCTACCTCTTTATCATGCATCGGAAAGGATGTGGCCTGCAGAATACCTCATGTGCTAGATAGAGATTTAAAATATTTTGTTTAAAAGTTTCTCTCAAGTTTTCTGAATGGAGCTTTAGAGTCACCTGTAATTTTGGCCACTAAATTTCTGCTCAGAAGAAACCATAACAGTTCGTTTTCCTGCTGGCAACCAAAAAGCTCAGTTCATCCTTTCCAAATATATGCTTTTTCTTTTCTTTTTTTTCCCCCAATTTTGATTTTTTTCTCCATCCCATGTTTTTATTCCTGACATAATTCCTGACATAAGGGAATGTATGCCAATTAAGCTCGGGGTTTTCTTTTTTCCAGAAAATTTGTTTGTTGAACTTTTCAACCAAACACCTTTTTTTTTTTTTTTTAATCTTGGTGCTCAGAACACAACTTTTTAGTATTACAGTAATAATTACAGCAATAACTACATCAGTGTCAGCAAATATCAGGCATCTGAATTAGTTTGCTGAAGTTACATGCAGCATATTGTGTACTATTCCCTCTTTATACCTTATTTTTAAACTTCAAAAGGAAAACTGCTTTCACTTAAAGTACACAAAGTATGTGCTTCTCTACAAAGGTTTCCTATGTYGAAGAAGCATGCCATTTTTGTGGTATAAATTCAATGCACTTGCTGAAATATATTCTCCCTCAGCTTTGTTTATGCACATATATCTAGAATCATGTACAAAATAAACTCAGTAGAATAAAGCCTGGTAGGTCATATTTTTAATGAAAGTAAGACTGTTTCCAGATACTGTATTTTTTTTTGTTGTTTAAGATATTCCACAGATACTGTGTCTACTTGTTAGAAAGTAAAAAGAAAATAATTTTTGTTTCTTGTCTTATTAATGGCACACCTGTTTGGAATAACTTTTTACAATGATGGTATTGTTATATATAACAATACAAATACATAAAATAAAAATTGAAAAATTGTAAAGTTATTCTCTACCTTCTTCCTTGACCTTCATCCTGAAGGCAGCAACTGAATAACAACTTTATTGTCTCTGTAACAAATACTCAAACACCTTAGCAAAAAGGTGTATGCACAGAAACTCTTTCTTGTTATTTTTTCCTCAGAATCTCTCAAAGAGGGCCTAACAATCTGCAGATCCACAATAACAACATTTCAGATCCACAACATTATCAGGGAGTGTTATGTTCTATTCTCTAACAGAATAGTTTGCCAGAGGGCTGAAACATGAAACAGAAACCAATGGAAGGAAGATTTTTTTTTTTTTTTTTTTTGGGGGGGGGGGGGGGAAGCCCAGAAGAAACATCAAAACGTATAAAAATGGTTTGTGTTCTGAAGAACTACAATAGGACTCCTAATAAAGTACTATTCAGTCCTTTAAAATACCCAACTTCACGCACAGGAATTGCATGCTACATTTGAGGCAAAATATCTGAACATTAAGGCATTTCTCTACTTTCTCAACTTCAGCCCCAACCTGTCTACCACAAAAAAAAAAAAAAAAAAAGTAATCAAAACTATGTCAAGAATTTGCCATTCAAAAGATAAATAAATTCAACAAGTAAGCAAATATCACAATCAACCATTATCAGTAATTCAAAACTATCCTGATTTTTTTTAAATRCATGAAGCATCCCAAAATTAAAACTGTAATCATGATTATTTAACTGACTTCTATTAAAATTATCTGCAGAAATTCAACGTACTGACACTGAAATTTTATCACTTACTACTCACCTGTGCTGTGATACATCAGTCATTTGTGCATTTGAGTTTTGATATTAAGCATTTTAAAAGTAATTAACTGCAGAAGTATGTGGATATGCAGCAACAATAAATGTGACTGTTTTTGTGAAACTGATGCACTATAACACATGCATAATTTTTAAAAATTAATTTAAATGATTACCGTTAACATAAGGAAGATGAATGCAGATATTCCTAGAATGAGGATTTCTTTATTCCCTTTGCTTTCCATATGCAACTTGCGATAATATGGTCCTATGAGATAAGTCTTTATAACAAGACATATAAGAAAAACAGCAGCCAGAGAAAAGAGAATTTGGCCAATCAGTATCAGTATTCTCAGTATTTCCTTGACAATGCTGAAATAGAAAAACAAACAACCATTTCTTTAAACTGCTCTCTTGCCCCTAAATCAGTTTCACTTAAGTGAAACAGTGTCATTGCAAAGATGATCAAAATTACCCTAGGTACCTATTGTAGGTACCTACAATAAGGTATTTAGATAAATAAGCAAACAGCATGAATACTAAATCTGCTGAATGTCCAGTAATCTCTTTTACAGCCTAGAATTTACTTCTAAGCCATTTCTAAAACAGTAACAACAAAAAACTTTTGTTAGTTGATCAAGGCGATTTATCAGGCTCAATAATACTACCTCATAGTCTTTGACAGAAATATACCTTCAGTGAATGAAGTAGCTCTGAAGAACTTCACTTATTTTCAACAGTAACAAACTTTTCTGCACTAGCAAATTTTAATCTGATTATTAGGCAGGACAAAGGTATCTGGAGCAGAAAGAATATTCTCACATAACATTGTAATTACAAATAGTAAAGGGAACTCAAGAGAATAAAGCATGCATTTTTCAAGAAATTAGTATTTTAAGTGTAGCTTTCTTATATTCATATTTGTAATCAGCATACTAAATTGGAAAGGGAGTTTATACATACAGCAATTCCTTTACCTGGAATAGGTGCTAGCTCCTGCTTGAATAAGTGTAGGCATGACAGCTATAAATAAACCAAGCTGCACATCCTGCATCACCAACATGCCAAGTAGTACACTACTATAGTCGATATCCCCTGTACATCCCCCAAAAAGGAAAAAAAAAGTCACCAAAACATTCATCAGAATCTGAGTACTTTTAGTGCTCAAATATCTACAAATGTCTTCATCAAATGGAGGCTAAGCATGGTTCTCTATGGGATGAGAACATTCAAAGCATTCTATCTTTTCAACCATTAGGTAAATCACACCTATAAAATATTCATATGAAGCTTCTGTTATACAATAAAAATATAGACTTTGCATAGCAGTTAAACACTAGTTGTGCATTTACTGTAATTTCTGTATCAAAAACTTACAGCATACAGCATAATRGGCATGCGTAATTTAACAAGAGACTGAATATTTAAAATATTTCCTTTGAATCTAAACACTGGAATATGAATATTCTAAAGATAAAAAAGCCTTAATGCAATATGTATGAAGCAAGTACAAGAGGAAGAAAGCAAGTTGGCAAAATTTTTGAAAGGAAACATTTAGGAGCTATTTGAGAAGTTAGCAATGTGGCACTTGAAAGGACTTGGKACTACCCGAGTTGGTCTTAGATTGCAGAAAAAGGACATGAATTACTTCATTTAGCCTTTATGCCATGATGACAGATTGGTAATAATGGTCTAATTTGCTAACTTCTTTAAAGCACAAGGATTTCAGACCTCAATTCATGAGTACTGCATGGGCCATACACTCTTCCTCTAAGGAAGACAGGCTATGCAGATAGTAGGTACGTCTCATAACAAGAATGCATTGGTCAGTGTTAAAAGATGATTCCTTGTAAATCAGCTTGACAAGGCTTTTTTAAAACAAACAAACAAACAAACAATAATTTGACATGACGTAATATTACAAAGCTCAACTACTTTCAAGTCTTATTGCAGATTCTACAGTATTTTATTGCAGATTCTATAGTAATCTGTATTTAAATCATACCTACCTTCTTTATCTCCTCGAACACTACCTGCAAGAAATCTGGACACCAATGGTGTGCTCGATAAAGACAAACAAGTAGAAATAAAGACACTTTGTGTTGGTCTAATTTGGAGCAAGTGTCCCCATAATAAACCAAAGGCAATCATCAGAACTGTCATGTAGCAGGGTCCTTGCAAAGATATCTTCCACACCTCGAGAAGAAAACAAATTCCATTTATGAAGTCTGAGGATGTTTTTCTCACTCGTATCTTACAAAGCTTTTCAGTGCAAGTAGTTAAAAATGCATAATTTGGAGATACAGTGCTGGTTCACAGAAGTAATAGACTCTCATCCTACATATCCTAAAACTCTAAAGGTATTACGTCTAGTAGATTATATTYCATTCCAGGGCTCATTACCAGAAGCTAAGCAAATTCTCTGGAGCTCAAAGACCAACAAATGAAGGGTGAAAGGTCCAGTATGAACTGAACTATATCAATATCAAACAGAAGACCAGTTATTTACTGTGATTTCAGCAAAAAATAGTAGGAGTGGTGAGGACCATCATCAATACCAGCAGTCCACTCTGCAGTGGGATGCACACAGCTTTCAAGTGGCTTGCATACCAGTAGTAATTTACATATTACAGTTTAGGAACCTCTTAATTACTAAACATACTAGAAGATTGTTAGCTCTAACTTAAGATAGATTAAAATAGTAGATTTTGTGGAACGCTCATAAACTTTAACATATTTCAATGAAAGTTTTTGTCGTCTCATGGACTAACCATGACTAATTTAGGGACAAATCACAGAATACAAGTACACTTTTAATAGTGGAAATACAGCTGCAAAATAYGAAAATTCTAGCTGTTCTGGGGTTGGGGTCTTTTTGTGCCTTTTTTTTTTCTTTTTTTTAACAAGGTAGCATTTTTTTAATTAAAAACAAAAGGAACTTGTAACTTTTTGCTGGATTCTGGTGGCCACAGCATTTAATATTCCAGTTGTATCAACACACTTGCAGAATCAGTTTATCAGCCAAAAGAGCATGTATCAATTCACTACGCAGCATTTGCTAAACTGATTATTTTTACGATAGGACTGGCAAAACATCACTGAACAATGAATCACAGCAACTGGATTGCATGGATAGCAAAGATACTAATTGCCATAAATTATGTGAGAAATTCCTAGCAATCAAACTGTTTTACTGAAATGGAAAGGAATAGTAAAGTGTTTTGGAAGCATTAAGTAAATAATGCTTTCTTTTCTTTCCAAAGATTTAAGAAGCAGTAGCAATTGTCATATTTGTCTTCTCAAAAAAAAAAGTAAAATGTTACCCTAGAATGTTACAGACAGAGCATAAAAATATGAAACAGACCTGATTACAAGATTTAATTGCTAATGTTCAAGTTAGGCAGAAGTATTATAAGGAAATACCTTTCTTAATCTTTCAGGAGAAAATTCTAGACCAACCAGAAAGAGAGTGAAGAATACACCAAACTCTCCTAATGTCTCCACTTGTACAATAGACTGTTAAAAAATAAAATAAAAATCAGTGCATAGTAGCCTACTTTCAATGCAAACTACAAGTCTACTATCAATTCAAATCATTTCTTATTATGTTTCCATAGGCAGTTCGCTCACTGGTCATATGACATCAAAAGTTTTCTCAGCATCTTGAAGATTTTTCCCATGACCTGGCTACTACTACACAATTTGGCTGGACAATGCTAGTTGCCTAAATACACGTGCTCTTCAGTTAGGTAAGTTTTATTGCTTGTTCAACACAAATCGGTTAAGCTTTATGTGTATGTTACTAAATCCTCAAGGCTATGTTCTAGAAGTTACTTGGGGCTAGTTATTTCATTGCCTTGCAGGTATACAGACCCTGCTAGAAGGTATACAGACTCTGTTGGACTGTAGTAGTTGTTCTTCCCTCCAGCCTATAGACTCCATGTATCTACATCTCAGACCAGTGTAACTACCAGCCTTTCCTCTTCAGAGAGAGGTACAAGGGTACAAGAACAAGAAAAGCAGATGCCTAGTATTTCTTTTTAACATATTTACAGTCCAAAGGAGAGGAGAATAGAGAATATCCTTGATCATGCAGAAGTGGAGATGAGGAATAGCTTCCCCCCAGATTAGAATCTGCCTGCCTCCTCAGTTCCTCCCACACTCCACATTTTTATGAAATGCAGAAGACTAAAGGAGACAATACGCTATAAGAGACCCAGTAAACATGAATAAGCATTATCCAGAAGAATGTTTAACCACAGCTCCATAAGAAACTGTCCTAAAGAAAACTCCCTCATCTCTGTTCTGACCACTCATCTTCCTGCAAATTTCAGTGCAAATCCACTGTTGAATCTCTTTCTAATGACAAACGTACAAACTTKTTTCTCTATCTAAGCAGTCAAGCTTTCCAGATATTCTCAACTGTGGTGTTATATACCACAAAAAGGTATTTTAATCTCATCTTTTCAGAATGCAAAATGAAAGTGTAGTTTTAGGAAGGAAGGCTAAAAAGAGATTGACAGAAACCTATAAAGTCTCTTCATTCTCATTTACCTTTGAGCCCATTGGTCAATTTCACCTAAGAGCAGAGGTTCCACAGATCCTAAGTTCCACTGAGCTAAGTGGATGTCAAGGAAACAGATGCATTTTACTTAACTTCATATTAACATGCAACCTTCACATTTGTTTCATTTTGCCTGCTGGCTAAACAATCTGTTAACGCATACCAGACCACTAGCGAAACATGTGTAACCTCAGACCAACCCTAGATTCCACTGCTGCTCATTCACCTAGTAATCAGGGAACATGTGATGGAGCCAAAAAGGTTCAAGAGATTTTAGGAATGTGGGCAGGAGGACTGAAGAACTTGGGTTACTAGGCTGGATGGAAGAGCTGYAGAGATGCAAAATAACTCTCTAGGGAGCCAACCTATGCTACTCATTGAACAACTGTTTTAAACACCTGCACTGTTGTCAGCATCGACTTTTTGCAAGTTCTTGAATATTTGATATCTTTTCTTAATTTAGCTCCAAACATGATGCTTTACGATAAATAACAATAAATAAAAAAATAGGAAAAAATATCAAAAACAGCCCTTCAGCTTTCACTCCAAAAAAATTTCTTGCCATAGTTACATAAGAGAAAAAAAATGAAGCCAAAGGGATTTAAAGATGTAATTTCAAGGCCTCACTTTACATAGGTCAATGTTTGGATTTTTTTAAATACATTTGAGGTTAGCAATATCATATTTTTCTAAAAATATTCTTAGAGTTTTCAGTAAATGAAACCAGTTAAAGCACAGCAGTAATCTGCACATTTACCTTGATACTATTTAATCCTGATGGTCCTAAGAGTACTCCACAGATGATATACCCAAACATTGTTGGCAATCCTATTGTTGTGCACAGCCAACCACATGGCAAAGACAACATTCCTATTGTCACAATATCCTGTATATAAGATTTACAAATACATTAATACAAAGAACACAAAGTTATAGTGAAATTAGACTCTCATCCTTCAAAGAAAAATGGCACTRTAAAAATTAGATGTAGAGTACTGTGTAGAATCTATGATAACAAAACATCAAACATCAGTAAAATAAGCTGAACACTGTTGTAGGCATAAACACTACAGTTTTGCAGGCGCAGTACAATTTACATTTAAATAAAATTATGAAATAGATCTGTTTTGTTTTAAAAAAAATAAAAATAATCATATCCATTYATTCTTTACCAAGCACACACACAATAGAAACATTCCTATGTATTTTCCAGCCTCAGTTTCCTTATCATAAGGCACATATGAACAAACTCTCTCATGACAGTATGCAAGCTATTTACCAGGCACAGCAGTAGCTCTATTTAACAGTGTGTAGTTAGAGAGCAGGAGAGATGCTGCCTCACAGTTACAAGAAGTCAAATAAAATAGAGAGGAGTCATGTAGTATGTATGTTTAAAATCACAACCAGTCTTGTGAGGAGTACACCTGGGAGTGAGGAAAACATTAGCCAGGTCACCAGTGGAAGGGGGAGTCATGAATGCTAGGGCAATTTTAAAGGGACAGATGCTGAAATTATATAAAGCAGCACTGGCATGGAAACAAGTGGGAATAAGTCACCCTAAAATGAATGATGCAAGCATCTAAAATTACCTTTATAAAATGATGATCAGCACGAGGAATGGTTGAGTCTCTGGGTTTTGTAAGGATATACT
This sequence comes from Rhea americana, assembly GCF_003343005.1. Taxonomy (NCBI): domain Eukaryota; kingdom Metazoa; phylum Chordata; class Aves; order Rheiformes; family Rheidae; genus Rhea; species Rhea americana. Next base: position 716,576 of record NW_028186823.1, on the reverse strand, counting down.
GATTGTTCTGGGAATCAATAAGCATGCTAAGACCTAAGTCATCTTCTACTTCTCTTTTTGAAGCATTTCTTTTGGAGTTGGCTTCATCTTCTTCCACCCTTAAAACTGCTTCAAAGTTAACACCTCTTACCTTTCAAGAAAAACAAGTAACAAAAAATTTGTTAGTGGAGCATATGGTAACAGGCTACGAGCTCTGCTTGAAGTTTCTCCAGGATACATTGAAGCCAAGTAAAAATACTGCAGTTCGGTCTTAAGAGAAATTTTATCAGACTTTATCAAAAAAATGATGTCCACAGCTGAAAATGTAACTTCAATGAGGGTTTTTCCAAGCCCACTTATTAGTGAAACAATGTCTCTTTAGATAAGTTGTCCAACCAAAAAATAGCAAGACAAGCAAGCAAAGCTGTAGAATTTCRATTCAGTATTTTCAATTGAATTTAATCTGTTATTTTCTTTTCTTTTTTTTTAATTTTGGCACCTTTAGACCACAAWAGTATAAGGTCTATAGTAAGTCTGGTTTAAAATGAAACATTTTTATTGATTTGAACAGAAATCTCTCTTAATCAGAGCTTAGAAACTAAYGATCAGTTCACAAAAATCAGATAGTGGCTATACCCTCAGTCAAGAAAAAAGTCAGTACCCTGCAGAATTGAAGGGGAGAAGATGCAAACTGTTTCTACTCAGCTCTATCTTCAGTGTCTTAAAATTGTTCACTGAACAATGAAATCAGTTCTGTCTTCTACTTTGTAATTAAATTAGTGTTAATGCAGATTCTCAGAATACTCTGAAATTCTTTCAAATTCTTATGCTATTCTCATTCCGATGACTGATTAACATACAACTTCTCTGGATTATCTTATTTTGCCTGTGCAATTTCCCAATTTTAAGATGACAGGCAGTCAGATAAGGCATCTATAAAATATCAGCCTATTTGCCTTCAGAGTCCCCTGCACCTTTAAACAAATTGTTCAGATAAATATTGCATTTTCAGTATTTAATACTGACATTTCACTTGCAAGTTTTATCCTTTTCTTCACTCCATATATTTATTTTAAAAGACAAACTTCTTATTATAGGCATTACCTCTTCCTCTATTTTTGTACATTATTCAACATGATGGGCCTTTAAAGAATTGGAAGCCACTAAGAATCAAATGGGGAAAAGAAATGCAGAATCTGAAACAAATTCTGAAGTCTGCAGAATTATTTAGAAGTAGCAAGTATTTACTTCAAGTACCAACGTTTTTATGTGCTGTATTGAGATGCTGATGGCCATTTTCTTCTCACACATTATGAAAGTTGTCTTTTCATCCCTTTTTCCACAACCTGTCTTATTATATCTATTCTGTTTTTACATCTCTAAGCTCCCCATTTACCAGGCTATTTTGCATTCCAGAATGAAGTGTCCATTGTCAAGTTTAAGAGCCCAARCTGCATGTTTTCAGCTGAGACAAGAAAGCAGGAGCAGCTGCATGCCCTGTACATGCAAGCTATTCTCACAGTATTGGAACAAAGAAAGGCTTCCCTACAGTCAGGGAACATGCAGAACTGTTTCTGTGTAGAAGACCCAACAGGTTCTCAATCCTACCATTTTTCTGGCATCTTTGCTCCTGATTCCCACCCTKTGCTTCTCCAGGGATACCAAAATAGTGCTCAGTGCACAACTAAAATTTGGTTCTGCAATTTAAAATATACTCTAAACTGACTTTCCCACATGAATTACTTCAGTATTTAGTGCAGTGCCCTCATCTTGCAGGTGACTATTACTTTGCCTAAAATCAAAACACTAGTAAGCCAACTTCTGTTCTAGTATCTTCTTGGGAATTTAATCCTATGACATCAGTGATAGTATTCAATACACAAATTATAAAACACATCAATATCACAGCATCTTCTTTGAAACTCTGGAATTCTAAATTCATATACAACATGTTGCATGCTCCTTTGTATTTGGTAGCTTTTGTGTGTGGAACCAAACTTCTCTGTATCAAATCAGTAGCAAAAGCAAGACAAGGGAAAATGTGGGCCTGCTGCTGAACGGGTGGGTGTCCTAGTGACAATGGATACAGAGAAAGCAGAGTTACTGAATGCCTTCTTTGCTTCAGTCTTTACTGCTAAGTGAGCTCTCAAGAATCCCAGACCCTGGAAATGACGAAGAAAGTCTGGAAAGACTTTCCTTTGGTCAAGGAGGATTGGGTTAGGGATCTTTTGGGCAAACTTGACAGCCACAAATCTATGGACCTTGATGGGAGGCATCCACAAGCACTGAGGGAGCTGGTGRATGTTATTGCTTGGCTGCTCTCCATCATCTTTGAAAGATCATGGAGAACAGGAGAGGTGTCTGAGGACTAGAGGAAAGCTAATGTCACTTGTGTCTTCACGACATGAGGGCAAGAAGGGCAATGAGGAGGACCCAGGCAACTACAGTCCAGTCAGCCTCACCTCCATCCATGGAACAGCTCAGAGGAAAAGCAGGTGACCAGGACTAGTCAGCATGGATTCACCAAGATGAAATCATGATTAACCAATCTGATAGCRTAATGACTGGCTGGGTAGATGAGGGGAGAGCAGTGGATGTTGTGTACCTTGACTTCAGCAAGGCTTTCGACGCTGTCTCCCATAACATCCTCCTAGAGAAGCTCAGGAAGCGTGTGTTAGATGAGTGGACAGTGAGGTGGACTGAGAACTGGCTGAAGGGCAGAGCTCAGAGGGTTGTCATCAGTGGYGCCGGGTCCAGTTGAAGGCCTGTAGCTAGTGGAGTTTCCCAGGGCTCAGTACTGGGTCCCATCCTGTTCAAYTTTTTCATCAATGACCTGGATGAGGAGACAGAGTGCCTCCCCAATGATACCAAGCTGGGAAGAGTGACTGATATACCTGAGGGCTGTGCTGCCATTCAGAGAGATCTGGACAGRCTGGAGAGCTGGGTGTAAAGGAATCTCATGAGGTTCAACAAGGGCAAGTGCAGAGTCCTGCACCTAGGGAGAAATAACCCCATGCACCAGTACAGGCGGGGGGCTGACCTGCTGGAAAGCAGCTCTGCAGAGAAAGACCTGGGAGTGCTGGCGGACAAGTTGACCATGAGCTCCTGTGACCAAGAAGGCCACTGGTATCCTGGGCTGCATTAGGAAGAGTGTTGCCAGCAGGTCAAGGGAGGTGATCCTGACCCTCTATTCAGCCCTGGGGAGGCCTCATCTCGAGTACTGTGTCCAGTTCTGGACTCCCCAGGACAAGAGAGACATGGAGCTACTGGAGAGAGTCCAGAGCAGGGCTATGAAGATGGTTAGGAGACTGGTGCATCACCCCTATGATGAAAAGCTGCGAGAGCTGGGCCTGTTTAGCCTGGAGAAGAGCAGACTGAGAGGGGATCTTATCAATGTCTACAAATACCTTAAGGGAGGGTGTCAAGAGGATGAGGCTGGACTTTTTTCAGTGGCACCCAGTGACAGGACAGGAGGCAATGGGCACAAGTTGAAACACAGGAAGTTCCACCTGAATATGAGGAGGAATTTCCTCCCTGTGAGAGTAACAGAGCACTGCAACAGATTGCCAAGAGAAGTTGTACAGTCTCCTTCTCTGGAGATATTCAAAACCCGCCTGGACATGATCCCGTGCAACGTGCTCTAGGTAACTCTGAGCAGGGAGATTGGTCTTAGATGATCTCCAGAGGTCCCTTCCAACCTCAACCATTCTGTGATTCTGTGGAATTTAAAATTATCATATGATATGACTGGATAAATACGTTCATCATCCAGTGAAGTTTAAGGTATAGTTCAGAAACAATATTAAGAATACAGGGAAGATATCTTAAAACTAAGAAAATTACAAAAAAAATTATGTGTAGCAAATTTACAAAACTAAATATTGAATAGATTTTATGGTGCATTTTTGTTTTTACTGAAGAAAAGGGAACCAAAGACAAAATATGATAAAAGAGCAAGAATAGATAGCACAGATTCAGAAGAGCTTTTAAAAAATTACCAATTTGAGAATGGGAAAACAGTTATTTTAAGATTTTATTTCCTAAACAGCAGCTTCTGCAAATGGGCTGTCCATGACGGAATACAATGGATAAATACTGTCATCTTGCACTAAGTGGGTTATCTCATATTCTTTTTTCCTTTTTATCTATTACATTTCTTCTTTTAATGAGAGTGTCTATACCTTGTTCAGATTAATTACTTAGACCTTCTTTGTTCTAGTGTTTCAATTTATGAGAAAATATGTTAAATGTTTCCTGCTAAGATGGAGGTCTAAGTAGTCTTCCAGTTACCATTTTATTATTCCTCCTCTTTCATGAATAGAAGCACAAGAAAGAAAGATACATTGCTCTGCTTGGCATTTTGCCAATTAGCAGGAATGTTTCTGCTGTTCCACCTGCCCTCTTTAAAGTGTGCTGTTACGCCCTAGAGTAACAGAAGAGGGCACTCCATTTAGCTCTTCCCTATCCACTTGTGATCCTGCTAGGTAGAATTACCATTAAGTACAACTGCAGTAATCTGATGTATACAAAACAAAAAACCACTTTCTGTCAAGAGAGGACTACTCCAAAAGGGGCCTAGCTCTCTATTAGACAGCAACTGATATTCTTCCTGAAGAGAATTCATGAGCTATGCTGACCTCAGAATTTGACCTGCAAGTCAACAAAAGCCTTTCAAGACCAGAAGCCAAATAAAATTGCAACCAATACTCACATAAACAGGACCAACTCAGTCAGTCTCTTAGGAAAAGACACTAGGAGGCAGAAGTAAACTGATGTACTCCCAGCTCCTAAAACACACAGCCTTACCTGAGAGATACTGTCCATAATGTAACATTTACAAAAAAAAAAAAAAAAAAAAAAAAACAAAAACAAAAACAAAAAACAAAAAACAATAACAATGCAAGTAATCCAATGGACTGAAAAACTNAAAAACAAAAAACAAAAAACAATAACAATGCAAGTAATCCAATGGACTGAAAAACTGAAAACAAAGGAAGTCAGAAGTGAAAAAAAGAAAAAAAGCAACACAGCGAAAAAAAAAACATATTTCATGACCTTCACCAATATATCTTTTCCTAGACTAAAAACTAACTGCAAGGATTCCTGTTCTCCCATAACTTCCTCAATAAAATGAAAGAGAAGAAAAGAACTGGAGACATGACATGGTAAATCCATACCCTGCAAAGCTTACACAGTGCAGTCCTCACCACCACCAAAGAGATGTCACAACTCTCATGGGCTGTATCAGTGAGATGAAATACACTTGTCACAACGCAAAAGAGGCGGCTGCACAAAGGACTTTCAAATAAAGAAAACTGAGAAATCACCAGCAAAAAGGTGATGATTCCTGTTAGTTCATTTCATAACAAGGAAACTAAATACTACATATTTTTCTTCTGCAGAAAGGGGGGTTTAAATATATGTAAAATCAAAATGTTTTACAGTGGTCACTAAAATTCTAACAACTATTTAATATAGCATAAAAGAAACATCTCTACAATGCTAATATCAATTTAAAAATATATATGTGAATGAAAAGATCAAGTCTAAAACATTACTTACAGATTTATTGTCATCAAAAGCATGTTCTTCTATTTCCTCTTCCAGCCTATCAGCTGCCTTCCTGACGTCTTCAAGAATCTCATCAAGTATTGATAGGCTTTTGTTTTGATGTTGCATATTCTTAAGGGCTTCAACCTGATGTTTCTCTGCTGCTAAGAGTTCAACATACTCCATTTCTTCCTGTTAAATTTTACAACACACGTATAAAGTGCTAGTTCCTTTGAGCAGGAAAACATTTGACCTACACTTCTTTTGACACAAAAGTTCTAACAAGAAATGTAATCACAAAAACAATATAGATGTTACAAGGGTATTTAAAGATTGCTTTATCTTGTACCAAATTTACATTGGGGGAAAGGGGCAGAAGTAAAAAAACAAAAATGAAACAAAACACCACACACTACTACCCACCAATGGAATTCTCTAACCCATTAAACAGTAGAGCTACCTCACAATCACTATCCAGAAAAAAACAAGAGTAATTACTTTGAGGAACCCTAGACAACATTTCAGAGCCAAATAAAATTCAGAATTCAATGATTTAGCAGAGAAGTACAGTAAACTTGAAAGGATGGCTTTACTAACTACAACAATCAAATTGGAAGGAAAATAAAAAGAAGCTTAATTTTATAAATGAGTTTATAAACAGGGGAATTTTTTAAAAACTAGAATAACTGTGAAAAAAGCTACAAAGGTAAAGGTTTGGGAGAAAGTACAGATTATCAGTCAAGTATCCTAGCTGAAGTTCCTGTTTATCTTGCCCAAGAAGCATTTTTCCGTCAGAAGCAGAATACTTGACTTTGTCCATTTTTGCAGTCTTCACCTCTTACAAATTTGCACTAATGATTTATGAAATCTGTTTCTAGGGTTTGGAAGGAAGAAAAGAAGAAATACCAACTTGGTCTGATATGGTGTAAGAATACTYTTAACAGTTTTCCTGATAAACTTACATCTATCAGGATATCTCYGGGTGTCTGGAACTCTGAATGTCTGATGTTCAAAAGAAGAAAACTGAAAARAGGTTTTATTTACTGCTCAAGAATAGACTTAAGACTGCCCCTTCTATATGGTTATCAAAGCAGTAATTTAACATAATACTTTGTGCATTAACTGAGCATATTTTTGATTGGGGGGAGAAAGATAAGATGCATCACTTCACATGTGGACATTATCTTAAAGATGTGCTGGTTAAAAGAGAACAACGACAAATGAGCAAACAAATACACAATGGCATGCTTCCTTTCAGTTAGATTCAGTATAATGATAATATTCAGACAAGATTGCCCCTTTGTTCTTTCTAAAGGCCAACATCATGACCAAAGGAAAAACAGACTGGGCACTTGACACAAGCACTCTCAAGGTCAGGCTGAGTTGCCTGAAAACATCGGTTTCTATCACCATATCAGATGCACTATAACATCCAGCTAGAGAGCAGRCAGAATATGGGTCTCCTTTAGGTTTTGTATTCTCTCTGCCTTTACCGTACAGGTGTTCTACATGCTCTGGACATTTAAAATGGCCCTAAGAACACCTATTCTTAAACAACTGAACTCTTCCTTTCAAGTTCATGGATGAACGCACCCCCCCCTTGAAATCTGCAAGAATACACATATAATTCAATTAATTCCTTGATGCCAAGACAACAGTATGTTCAGAGCCACCTTGCAACCGTGGCTTAGCCTTTTTAAAATCCCAAAACTGGGAACACCTAGAAACGAATGAGCAGGATTGAGTAAGACTTTGGGGCAATACCAGTTACAAATGCAGTTTTGCTGTTGCTCACTACTGTTTAATAATGAGCGAGGAAAGTGAATT
>NW_028186823.1:702274-708024 GCF_003343005.1 Rhea americana | reverse complement strand
CTTCTGAGTAGCAGACACACAAAAACTTAGAAGCTGATGAGAAGTAGACAGAATTTTGTTGCTTCTTCCAGAACTTTGATTTAGTTTCCTTGAGCAAAGGCAGGCAGAAGCTGTCTTCCAACACTTCCTCCTCCATTTCCCCTCCACCTCTTAATGTGAATGATTCTGGCATTATCTTTTCTCAGCAGCAGAACCAACACGAAATGTATCAGACACACAGATTCTGATGCTAAATACTTCCAAATACTTCCATCTTCAATAAGAATAAGAAGATAGAGTTCAGCTTCCCAAYGCAGTCATTTGTATTTTTCTCTCAATCACTCTTCAGAAAAACTGAAAAGATGTCTTTGAGTACACCAACAATGTAACCATTATAATTAAAACAAAATTGAAATTAATGTATGTCTTTCCAAGTGAGAACAAGTCATAACAAATTTAGCCCATGTAATTTTCATCTTTCTGGCATGCATTTCCCCAGCATCTTCTCCTTTGTTTCAYTTTATGTAACAGATTGTAAGGTTAGAACAAAGAATATTTTATTTAAATAATCATGCAGATGCATAAGAAGGGGGGACATAAAAGACTGCTTATTCAAGCATGTTGATATGATACACAAAAACAGCCTACACAATCCACCTCTGCAGAAGCAAAGCTTTGACAGAACACATATCTAGAAGAGCATGAGCCTCTCAAAATGACAAAAAATTAAGAAGCAACATACTCTTCAAGGGTAGATTACTCTAGGATTTGTTTTACAGTAAGACTGTTGCCAAAAAGTACRTAAACTAGAAGGAAGATTCTGGACAGTTTCACTGCTGCTTTTTAAAAAGATGTGAGCAAAAAAAGGTGAAAAAAACAATTCATTTTCATGAAAACTGTCATGCAGTACAGGCTGGCACTGCCATTAAGTACCTATATCAAAGTCATGTAAAGCATTTCACTGGAACACACATGGATCCAAGCTGCTTCCTGACCAAATTTGCCATAATTCAGCCTTTGCTTTCACAGCACAGAGTTCTTTATGAGGACATGGGGGATGGAGGGAAACAAATCTTTTATATCTTCCTTCAGTGGTTGAGGGCAGAGGCTATAAAAAGAACAATTTAAATACCAAGTCAATTAAAAAACATTTTCTTTAAATGRGAGATTTTCAATACACTTTGAGCATTATCAAGTACAGCAGACAGTGGCATGTCTGCCACTGCCTAACATGAAATCTACCTAACATGAATTTGCCTAACATAATTCTCTTTTGCCAAGAGAATTATAGATGAGTAACAGTAGAGCACAAGTACTTTGCAGAAAGTTTAGGTCCCACATGAATGCAAACCTGTTAGAACTTGCACAATCTCAGTAAACTTTTCATGAAAATATTGTTTTTGAAACCTGCACTTCTTAGGCTACAAGTACTGCATGGGATAACAATGAAGTCATCTCATATTTTGCACATCCATTTTACCCACATCTGAACAAATACAGAAATAAAAGGCAAGAAGTCCTTCTGTTCAAGTTACAGACCTTGTCTGAGAAATTCTCATGTAAAGTAGCATTACTATACCACTAATTAATGACTTTATATTCTCTTGGATAATCCCACTGATTTACATATTACAACTGTGCTATATGCATTGACTTCTCATATTCCTTTTCCTTTAATGTAACATTTGACATAAATCTTGTGATCAGTCTTAGCTTTGTTTTGAGATAACTATTAACTGTAACTGAATTTTAAACTGTTACAGAATCATGTTTACTAAGGAGAACAAATACAATATGAAATAGATTTTAAGCAAAGTTGGAAGTAAGCTTCGTATAGATCCATTTTTCATCAACACAGATTGAAACCATATCATAATAGAAGCACAAGTAGAATATTAACATTCTAGTAATAAACACAGGACAAAAAAAACTAACCTTAATTGCAGCTTCTCTCAAGGCTTCCAGTCTCTGTCTACTGCTTTCTTTCATATTTACAACATCTTTGTAATCACCTTGTAGAGCTCTCTGGAGACTGTGGATTGCTTGAAAGACTGAGTTTTCACTTTCATTTAGCTCCTTTTGGAAAATTTCGAACGTATGCACCTGAAAGAGTTTCTCTTCATCTGACAGGCCTGTATCCTTCTCCACTGCTCTTATAGCATTTTTTAGTTTGTTGAGCACAACATTCTTTTGGCGAAGGAGGCCAGATAGTTTTCTGCAGCTCTCCAATACCCATTGCTTTCTCTGAGTAACAACGGCTCCTTTCCCACGATGCAACTTTATTGCATGCTTTACTACATCTTCACGATCTCCAGTATTCGCTAACTGGCTACAAAGCAGTGAAATCAACATCCATAAGGAAATAAATCCAATTGCCTGCATTCTTCAGTTTTTATCGCTGTTGATAGAGACTCATAATCTTTAACAGCTCAAAGCTTTCTGCTACATGGCTTCTGCAACTCCAGTACAATGCTGCAAGACAGTACCAATTAGTTATCAAACATGACAATGTTGGGCCATTCGATGAAACAAATCAGAAGACAAACTGAAGACTGCATTCTACGCTATAAAAAATGTGTGCTCTCCTTCAGCAAATAGTCAAAGCCAACAAACTGTCCAAGTTTAGTAACAGATTTTTGTTTCTCCTATGTTCAAATATTTTCTAAAGATCACCTTGCTTTAAAAACACAGTAATTGAAAAGCTTAGTTATATCACAGAGCAGTCATTTGTGTTTCTTTTGGGWTGATAGAAGAGTCATTAAAAATGTTAAACTGTGATGCCATAGATTTTACTTCAACATAGTACTACAATTTATTCTTCTCATACATATCAATGAACACCTTGTCATTTCTGAAATCTATCTTAAAAAAAAAAGAAAGTATCATATTCATTAGTATGTAGCATACTCATAGTCTCAGAATTATAAACATACTGAACTATAATATACAATGGAAAAATTTTAAAGAGAATATAAGTTATTACTATGAAATGAATGTTTATATATAGAAAGCAAAAGGAAAACTTTCTTATTTCTGAGCACTACTCATTTGAATCAAAGATCTTGATCTGGAAGGCTGCATGGCCTTGAAATATTTTWCTTATTACTGAGCTGTATGAACTTCAAATAAACTTATAAGAACACTAAAATAAATCAATATCAGAAGCTTTTTTTWAAAAAATCTAATTTTTATATTTGCTTTTAAAAATAAGTAGGATAGCATTTCAAAACTTTCSCTCTCCCCAAGTGCTACAAAAAAGGCTAATGACATTATTTTATAATAACAAATAAACATTTTCTAAAAAGCAAAGCTATACATAACAGAACGTATTTATTACAGTAGTATGCCATTCCAGAATTGCACAACATACATTAAACTTTAGTAAATCTTCAGTGAAGCAACTATTTGCCTAAATCTTCAGCTGCAATCTTGATCTCTGAGCCAACAGTCTTAATCAGGAACCAATGTGCAGGAAATGCAGTCGTGTGGAAGTAGTCTACCCAACAGAGGATCTTTAGCCAAAATATAGCATCAGTTGCAACCAGAGGCATCAATGCCAGCCCTCCTCTGCCATGCACTACTTTTACTTTTAAAATGCCCTATCTYTGTCCAAAGGCAACACCGAAAAACTTATTTGTGCTGCATGATGGACGATTTATTTGTTTTTGAAAAAAGTCAACATGTTTAGCTCCTAACAGTTGGGCTAGAGCTTAACAACAAGAAGAGCTAAAATATTTAAAGAACCAAAAGCCTAATTAAAGTAGTAAAAGCATGCTCACATTGCTCTTATTTCTATTTTATTACAATATTTCAGAACTTTGATAAAGCTATTAGGTTTGACTCTTAAATAAGAGATCAAAAGAACATCAACAACAACTTCCATCATCAGAAAAAAAATCCTAATTTGATATTTAAGGAAATATTTCTTCACAAATAAAAATTAACACTCTCCCTGTTTAATAAATTTTGGGGAGAGATTTTGATAAATACGTTACAACCTCCTGCAATAGAGAGGTAAAGGAAACAGCATARCATGTATTCGAGTTTCCCTTCATGAGAAGGTGAGTAAAACACTTTGCTGGACATCTTACATGGCACGACAAACCACATAACTGAACTCTGGGCAGAGACGAATATTAGTAAGTATGCCCACTGCTGCACTGTCTAAATTTATGAACATGATTCAGAAACAGGACAGATTTGTTCTGGTAACTAGGTGCCTGATCTAACCTTTTTTTTATTTGAATGGTAATTTTATTCAGGAAAGCAGCACCTGCGGTAATACTCACAGGCTTTTAAATMGTGGTGAACATAAGACTTGTTATGTGCTTCACACTGTGCAGGTACACACGAAGAAGTGCTCCCACCTCCGCAGCAATTATCTGTAATTATCTAGTAAAGAGAACTCCTGCTGCTCGTGCTCCTTGTTAGCCACGGCTCACCTTCCCGATTTCCCGACACTGTATCACTGTGCTTCACCAACCTGTCCCCGATCCCAAGCCTGAACTCGCATCTCGTCCTCCCGAAACGCCTGCCGGCTCTCCCCACCCAGCTCAGCTCCCAACGGCAGGCTGCTCCTCGCCGCCCCCGGCCGGAGGAGGCCGGCAGGCGCCGGGCCGCCGCGGGGAGCCCGGCGCGCGGCAGCACGCCGCCCTAACGGCCGCCCTAACGGCCGCGCGCCCACCCACCTGGGAGCCATCGCGGCGCCGCGGCCCCTCCTGGCGCTGCCGCCTCGCGTCGCAGGCTGGGGTCCCGGCGGCGCGCGTCGTCCGCCGCCCCGCCCTGGGCAAGAAGGGGAAGGGAAGTCAGAGAGACGCGGGCGCCGGAGCTCGCCTCGGGGAGACGAGGCCGAGCGGAGCGCAGCGATGCCTCATGGCGGCGGCTGCCGCACTGCCTGCGCCGCGGGCTGCCGGCGCGGCGAGCGAGCGGGCGGGCGCAGCGGCGCCCTGAACTCCCTGGCCCCGCGGCAGGGGGCCGAAACCCACCGCCTGCGCCTCCTCGCGGCCCCTTTGCCCCCACGTCGGGGCGGCGGCTGACCGGGCGGCAAGGGGAAGCAGACAGCTGCCGGCGCCGGGCGCTGCTTCCTCCCTCCGCCCCGCTCACCTGCAGCAGGGAGGGAGGGCGGGCGGCGAGAGGAGCGCAGGGAAGCGGGGTCACAGTGCGGCAGACACCGGAGTAAGCGGGCGGCGGAGGCGGCCGCTCACGGAACACGCGGGGGAGCCCTGTCCTTGCCAACAGCCTGCCGCCGTCCCCCGCTCCCGCTCTCAACGGCCGCCGCGAAGGCCACCCCTCTCACCCGGCGCCGCTTACCGAGCGCCGACGCGGCGCCTTTAAGCGCGGAGCCGCATGGGACTTGTAGTCCGAGAGGCCCTGCCGGCTCGCCGCGGTGCACCACGGGAAACGTAGTAGTGGGTTCTTCCCCCTTAACCGACTCCACAGCTATTCCGGCAGCTCTTCGGCGCGGTGCACGCCGGGAGGTGTAGTCGCCGCCAGTGCCGGCGCGGTGCACGCCGGGAGGTGTAGTTCTCGCTCGCGCGCGTCCCAGCCGCGCGGGCGCTGCCTCTCCCCCACGCGCGGCGGTGAAAGGAGAGCTGGGGGCTGCCGCGGCCGCGGGCCGCCGCCTGGGGCCCGCGCTTCTCCCGTACGCCTTTCCCCGGAGCGCGGCCGGCGATAGGCGGCGGCGGAGGCGGGCCGCTGCGCGCCTGCGCGAGAGGCGGCGCTGGGCAGTGAAGTTGGTCAAAGCGCCGGTGATAAAATGGTAGGTTGTTGGG
>NW_028186823.1:691646-701943 GCF_003343005.1 Rhea americana | reverse complement strand
CGGCAGCGCGCGCGGAGCTGGCGGCAGCCTCCCGCTGGGGCCGGGAGCGGGGAAGGTCACCGGGGTGGGGGGGGGGCGTCCAACGCGCGGCGCCGCCGCGGGTATTTTGAGCGCTGAGCCCGGCAGCCGGCGCCGCACGTACCTTTCCCTTTTTTGGGCTTCGGGTTCCCCGCGGCAGGTTGCCGCAGCGCGGCGTCCCTCGCTGCTCCCTCCCTCCTTCCCGCCCGGGCCGAGTKGGTCCCCCCACGCGCGGGCCAGCGCGGCGACTCGCCTCCGCGGGCTGCAGGTGCCGCGGCGGGAGCCGGAAATCAGTCCGGCCGCGCCGCTGCGGCTAATAGCGGAGTTGTTGAAGGCAGTACGAAAGGTGAAGTAGGAATTACCTTCCTCGGAAGGGAGGCGGGGGGAGGGGGGAGGAAGGACGGGATCTGTTGAGCGTCCCGTCAAGGCCACCTCTGCCTACACTAGACCTTGACTGAAAAAGCAGCATCTTTGCACGTTGAGCAAGTGATCAGGTCTGTTTTGGGAAGAGTTCAAATTGTGCCTGAAAGCGTTTTAATTTCATCATTTTTCCTTTGGATTCGCAGTGTGGTATGACTACTGTTTTGAGATGGCATCTAAAACTTGACTTCCTCATGACTTGATGCAAAATGCACATCTTGTTCTGGGTTCCATTAGGAAACAGACTTCCAGACCTTTCCTCTCCCCCCCCCAACCCGCGCCAGCAAAGAGTGCGTTGATAATCCCCTCTTTGGGACATAAAAATGCTAAACAGAACGGCAAAAACATGGCAAAGTGGTAGATTGGATAGTCTGACACATTTCTTATACCCAACCTCTTCAAATAACTTATTATTTTTTGAACCTGTAAAAAGTCCCTAGATGAATGAAATAAGTAGACTTACAGGAGGATATATTTTACTTGAGGAATGGTTATCAGAGACCTCTGTTTTGAAGAGGTCATCACTAAATTCATTGCTTGAAAGAAATGTAAATGGGGGTGCTGCTGCAAAGAGACTCTTCTAGATAAATTTTAACCAAAAGGGAGTTACACATAGCTTAAAGAAATAAAGTGAACTAAGGAATTGCTGAATATCTTCTTGCCAAAATACATGGTAGTTGCTTTTGTGGCTCTTTTCTTATTTTGCATGTTGCTTCTCCTTTTTTTTGTAATTGAAGAATGTTAAGGAAAGACCGAACTCCGTATCTTGTTTATGTAACATGATTCTTGTCTGGGACCATCTGTGGTCAAGAAGTCACTATCCATATGTTTACAAGAGATAACTGAACTGAAAGATGTCTGTATGTTTACAGTTTATTGCACTGTGATTCAGTGATACAATGTTTTCCCCTGATATTTAGAGACCAATGAAATGATCTTTTATACTACACCTGATTTAAGTAGTAGCCAGCAAGTTAAACCTTTTTCTGAGAAAACTTCATTGTTGGTCCAGAACATGGTTTAAATATAGTTTAACAAAATCAGGAAGTATCAAAACATAATTAAAAACCAGACTTTGATTTAACTCATCTCTCTATCCTTCCAACTTTATACGAAGACCAATGTTTAGCTATATTAATAACTAGTCTGCTCTCCATAAAATCCCCATTTAAAAAAAATCTCCTAGATTTTGCAGAAGTTTAAGGGTGTTGTGTAGGTATGATTGGTGCAATTAAGAGAAAAAAAGAGAAAAATCTTACTGGTTTCTATATACCACTACATTAGATTGTTTTGKTTTTTAATATCGATAGTATAAACATCTTCTGTCAGAGTTCATTAAAGTTTTAGATCATGTCTACAGGGACTTTATATTCTCATTCTAACATTCAGCAAATCTCTGGCATGACTRCTTTATCTATTTTCTTTTGCTCTTTTGTATTCCAATGACAACAGTTACTGGTTTTTAACATAAAAATGTGAGAAATGCTTGTAAATTTCAGCTGATCGCTTAAAATGGTTAAAATTCGCACTGTGTTTTAGAGCCAGGAAAATATTAGGAAACTGTTAGCAGATCTCTATCTTGCTCAGTTTATGAAGGGCTTTTGTACAGAATCTGAGAGTTGTGTCTGGAATTTCTTGTTTATATAATTAATAGGCTTATTTTTCAGAAGATAGCCATGTTGTCATATGATAAAATGTATGTTTACTAGTGCTACAAAAGAGGAGAAGCCTTTTACATATGGGAGCAGTAAAGCAGAAATATGAATTTATTGTTGCCAGAATATTTGCTGCTAAAAATGTGCATATAGATGCTGTCATTTCAATTTTCAGAAGAAAATGTTGTCTTTTTAACTGCAGAAGAGCAAGGCTTTGTCTTCCTGTAATTCTGAAGTGAAAATTGTCATCAACAAGAAAACTAAACCTTTTAAAAGTAGGCATTAGTAGTAGAATGCTGAAACAAACTTCTGGATTAGCTTCATTGGCTTTCCTGCTTCTTTTGCATCCCAAAGCATAAGCTTAAATCATCTCAGAAGGACAAGGTCCGCCAGTTTATGGCATTTACCCAGGCTGGTGAAAGGACTGCTATATACTGCTTAATGCAGAATGAATGGAAACTAGAAGTGGCAACAGACAACTACTTCCAAAATCCAGACTTGTACTACAAAGAATCCATGAAAAATTCAGTAGACCGGAAGAAATTAGAACAATTGTATAATCGATACAAAGGTAAGGCTTGTTGTTCTTTTTTTTTTTTTTTTTTTTTTTTTTTTTTTTTTTTTTTTTTTTTTTTTTTTTTTTTTTTTTTTTTTTTTTTTGCCATTTGTAAGGATTTCTAAGGAAAGATTGCTACCTACTGCCGCATCCATATAGTTAGTAACAGGGAGATAAGAATGCAAAGTGTTTTAAATGTTTTTAATGTTTAAATGCTCTTAATGTTCAATACACAAATTCTCTATGTGTTCCTGTAGAGTTCAAAGTAAATTCACATCAGGGAATTAAACCTATATTGAGGAGATAGTGTCAACTACGTATGGTATCAAGGAAAGCAAAGCAATTTACTTGATCTTTTCCGGGTGACTGCTAATACATGTATGATGCACTTCTTGTGGCAAAACAGTACACACAGTTCCGATACTAGTATTTGGCTAATTTAGTTCAAATACAGGAATATTGCTGTCGGTTAAAATGATAAATACTTTAAATAATATTAAGGCTAAGACTCTGACAAAACAATCAAGCAAGAAGACTCAAAAATTAAGCTTGAAGTTGCATCCTTAATTTATTCTTCATGCTTGTATACTGCAGCGCAAATGGTACTCCTGTTGTTCAGACAGGCTTTGAGATAAAATCACAAGGAAGTGGATTAAAGGCAGAGTTGTTTATTTTTCCATTTCTTTTTATTTTACAATATTGTTAAAACAGGAACTGTAAGGAGAAAAGATCATGTAAATATAAAGATTTATGTGATCCAGGTAACAAAGCTTTTTGAACTGTCACTATCTCACATGAATACATACATTATTTATTAAACATTAGTGCAGAGCATTTTGGAATCATTACCAGCCACTACCTCGATCTAAAAAATCTTATATTTAAAAAAAATGAACTGTCAACGATATTCAACGATAAAATCAACTATGATTTTTATATACTTTACTAATTTTTATATAAGGGTGGCTTTATATATACTCTTTCCTGTTCTTTCAGTACTATTTTTGCCTATTTGTTATTCTTTAACAATGTTTTCTATTTTAAGTATAGATATTCTTCAGTATTTCATTATAAGATGGCAATGAATTGCAGAGGGACAGAAAATCAGCAAAACTAGAGCATTTCCTTTGTGTATTTGAAAAAATTTAAGAAATAATCTTATAAATATACACATACATCATTCCATCATTCCTTTGATATTTGAATCTAAAACTGTGTTGAATCAAAAATATATTTAAAGTAATAAATGCTACTAAAAGTATCTAAAATCAAAGAAAAATATCACAAATTTATTTATGCTTCAGCATAAATTGTTGAAAGGATTTGAAAGAAAATAATTAAAGGTTTAGTTAAGCACCTTATCCATTTTTCATATGCAGCATAAACTTTACACCTTGGTCTCTTAACAGAAAGGATTTTTTTTGTCCTATATAGCCTAGAGAACACTACAAATGTTGCATTATATTTGAAATCTCAGATGGAGAGAGATTTCATTTTCTGTGCTATCTCTGCATTACTTTTCTTATTTGATTTCCAACATCTCTATCAGAACAATAATTTCGTATTTATTTGTTCCTAGTTACCTGGATTCTATGAGTAATGTTAAAGATGGAATACTCCATGTTGAAATCCATCAGAATTTTTCCTTTGATCTCCATACCCATGCACTTTTTGCCTTCAGTTCTTCAATTACTCTGAAAATATACTAGAAATGAGTTTACATGTTTTAGAACTAAATCTGGCATCCAGTACCATATTTACTTGTTACTCCTGCACAAAGGTCCTCGATTTCAACTGAGTTACCCAGTTAATGATATTCAGTAACTGGATRTCTTGGGTAAAAATATTTGCTAAATTAATTTCCTGTCCACTATTTAAATCTTACTATTATTGCCACTGTGGTAGTGACTGAAAAAAATGAAGAGATTTTACTTAAAAAAAGCCTTTAAAACATAGTGCAGATGAAAATCTTACCAGCTTCCTGTTTAAGGAAGTTAGTCTTAAATTTACTTGAGAAATACTTTTTTAAATAGCACAACCAATTATACTGAAATGGCTTCCTATGTTGGGAAAGACACTTCTGTAAACTGTTTTGTTTTGGGGGAAAAAAAGGTGATTTTTAAGACTATTACTTTACATGTAGATTTCTTTTTTGAGAATTCTGTTACAGTCATTGAAATTCAACAGCAATATTTAATAGCTACTATGTTCTATAGGAATTGCTTAAATAATTTTGAGGCACAAATTAACCATTGTTAAAAGTTATCCATCAAAGATTTATTGTTAGCTTTTAGATTTACATTTCATTATTTATAAATAAAAGTTTAGTGTTAGAATTGTGACAAAACATAGGTAATTATGAAGTGCAATACTGGCTCTAAAAAGTACTAAACTGAATCCTACAGTAACATAATGTTTCTTAAGTTGTGTTGTTTAGCTTAAGACCCTGTTGTGCTAAGGCATTGTTTGAGCAATGTTTTGGTGATTTCTCTGGTTTACTTTTTTTTTTAAAAAAAAAGAATCTTTCGATTAACTGGTCTGTAAAGAGTTACAGTGTTTGTTTTCCTTCTCGGTTATCACTACAAGGAAAAATATTTGTGGACGTGCTTACTAGTTTTTTTTAACTTTTATTGGTTTTATTTGTTTTTAGGTCTGTGGTAACCAATAAATGTTTTGTATTTTCATGTATTTTATCAGCCTTACCATTTTTTAGCTATAGCCAGGCATTTTCTCCTGTTCATTCAGATCTTTCACAGATCAAGGTGGACAGAAAGAGAAAATACTAATTTTTAAAGTTAGCTGATCAATGTAGGAAAAAGTTGAAAGGCAATTCTTAGGGAAGCTTGCCAAATACATAATCTGCTTAGAGCTGCTCTTTAGGTACTTTTAAAATTAGCTAGATTTCAAATAAAGACTTAGTTTTGTGAAGCTTATGTAAAACTGAAGACCTGTGCTATGCAACATACCAAAGCTGTGCTGGTGATTATTCATAAATATTTTAAATGAATAATTGTAATTCTCCTATTTATGCTTGACCTGCAGACCCACAAGATGAAAATAAAATTGGCATTGATGGTATTCAACAGTTCTGTGATGATTTAAGCCTGGACCCTGCCAGTATCAGTGTTCTGGTTGTAGCATGGAAGTTCAGGGCAGCTACTCAATGTGAATTCAGTAAAAAGGAATTTGTAGATGGCATGACAGATTTGGGGTGAGTATCCATTTCTTTGTAGTTCAGAGTGTAAGGCTGGAGCTCAGTTTCTATTTAAAATGTTTATAATTGAATCAAATGTGAAGCTTTGAAAACTCTTTGTGGCCTTGTTTTGTAATAGTTTGGTTACACCTAAGTAACCTATGCTTTGGACTCTACAGGCTTTTGTCTAAGTGCATCGTGGGAATGTAAAATGGAACGTATTGAAAGATTGCAGTGCTGTGCAGCTGGATTTACACAATAGTCGAGCTTGTTTATTTTTGATAGTCTAAACCTTTTATGTATCTCACTGAAATGGCTAAAACAGAATTATTTAACTTTAGCTGACACTTGTAGAATTTTCATGGTGGTGTGTTGAAAGATGGATTGAAAAAAGACACTGATTTTTAAAAAAAATGAAGCTATTGAATCTATATTTTTGGTTACTGTTTAATTTCCATGCAATGGTTAGCCTCTTACCCTCTTAGAGAGTCATGCTCGCAATGGCTTATTCCTTCCCCTTCATAGTACAGTTGCAAACAATTGATAAAGTGTTTGAGTTATCTGAAGGAGGGTAGAAATGGGAATGAGAGGATGGAGATTGTGTTCTTTTAAAGCAGACAAACTGCTGCTAGAAGATTAGAACTTTCTCTGTTGGCAGCATGCCAACTGTTACCACTTTTTCATGAGAGAAAGTTCTGTAAGCTGATGGAGAGAAGTCAGATTTGAAACTCCTCTTAAGTGTTGCTTGCATTCTTAATCTGCAACAGAACAAAATGTGGTTTTACCTGCTCCTCAGTGCCTTTTTTTTTTTTTTACTCACTGCTCGGTGCCTTATTTAACAATGGTTAAATAACTTTTGAGTTCTTACCTCTTAGAAGTTATAGACTTCCTTTTCCAAGAGCCATAATAAAATCTAGATCACATAATTCACACAGACACCACCATTTAAAATTATCATTTTCAAATCTTGATTAATTTCCCAAAATGCATATTTCCAGTAACTTGTAATATGTGTTGCTTGCATAGTTTGCTGGTCAATGTATGTCTTGTAATCTTTTCTACCTCATTCAGAGGGTGCAAATAAGAGGGAGTACCAGCTATCAAGACTCATGTTTTTTAGCTGTTAAAGGCCATCTGTTCAGTCCCTGGTAATGGTAGTGTCAAGCATAAAAGGTACTAAAGACCTGTAGTGTCCTGTCTTCCTTCAACTGGTGCTGAACTGCAGAACCTTAACAATGACCTCATCAAGATTGAAGCAAAATAATTCCTAACTAAGCAAGGAAGACTGTGTTGATCTTTTGATGTAATTCATGTAAGCGTATGCATGGTTGCACTATGATTTTGTATCAGTTGTGTGCTGTTACAAGTTGAAAGTCACTGGAAATGAAAAAATAGAGTTCACTCAGTGTTGAAGGTTGATATCAGAGCAGATAAAACATTCAGTGTTTTGTCTTTATCTTATCATCAAATACAACTTTTTTCTTTTTATTGGTTTTATGAGCAGKAGTTTTTTTATTGTCTTGTATGCTAGATGGTTCATTGTGTAGAATATCTGTAAGAAACTGAAGTCAAAATCAGGATATTAGCAGTAGAAAAAATTGTTTAGTCTGACTGGCATAAATGGGAAAAATCTTTCTTTTTGCATTTTGAAACTGTTCTGGATAGCAGGCTTKGAGGTTAAACCATCTTGCTTCTGTTTAATAATAGAATCAAGCATTTATCACCATAAAATAATGTTTTGTGTATAACTCTTACTTGGAAGAGATGCAATATTACTTACATTCAGAATGGTTAAAATGATTTTTGTGAACAGATTGTTAGGTAGGTGGAGATCTACAATTTATTACTTGGATGCATACTTTTTGTTGCTAATATAATTTAATTTGATTTTAGATTGGTCTACTGCAGAAAGGCATTAATAAGGTGCCAACTTCCATGAAATGCAATGGTTGTTTCTTGAGCAGGGGGCCTAGCAGTCTGTTGCTACTGACCTCATCAATTATTGACCTCTTTCTAAGCTTTCCTTTTTAGGTAAGGATATTCAGAAATTGTGATGAAACAACTTTTGATATCATCTGAAGTCCACTGCTTTGTTTTGTCCCTTTCAGTCTGATTTTTTTGGGGTGGAGGCTATGAGAMTATGTGATTGTGTAGCCATGTACAATAATCAAGTATTTGTGCTGTTATATTGAAGGCTGCCAACATTATCTGAAATATCTGTTGAAAAAAGGTTTTGTTGAGCCACCTGTGGCTTCTGGCTTTTTGTCCCTTCATTATCATGTTGCTCCTATAGCCTCGTGACTCTTGGCTACAGTTTAACATATCTGTTATTTTTACTCTTTTCTGCTCAACATGCATGCAGGGTTTTGGAGAGTATAGTCTGATCATACCTGGTAGCAACTAGTATGCTGCTCATTGGTAATTCAGGTTAGTTACTGTTACATGTAGGAGATGCAGCATAGTGKTTTTTTAAGTGGAGCCTAGGTTTTAAATGAAAAGAAATTGGTTGAGAGTTAGTCCTGATAGGATGCGTACGCTATGAATGAGAATCACCTAGATGGTATAACTGACTGTCCTCATTAAGTAAATCAAGTCTCCATGAAACAGGTTCTCGGTTGAAGACTGATAGTGGAATTCTTTACTTTTTCTGTACCAGATACCACTGGAGGCCGAAAAAGTACTTATCTGTACTACTAAGGCAGTTAGAATCATGTCTGCACTGTATGGATTTTGCTATAATTATCCATTCTTTAATAAAATTATTCTTTAAAATATATAAACCATTTAGCCATTGAGAAATTTTAAGTGAGGTTTATATATTCATTAAGAATAATGTCTGTTGTTTGAGTTTATAAACTCATGAAGAGGCTGAGAAAGAAAATGGAACCACTGAATCTTATTTGGATTGTGTCGTTGTGGATACCTATTTATAACATTTCACCTAGTATTATTTAGGAAAAAAAATATGACTGTATATATTTTAAAGAATGCTAACCAACAAGGTGCTCTGTTTTTCTTAACCACTCTTTGATTTTGTTCTGTTTGATATTGTTCTGAGACTAAACCTATTTTAATTTAAGTATTTATAACTAATGTAATTCTTCTGCAATAGGTGTGACACCACAGAAAAACTGAAAGCTCTATTGCCAAGACTGGAACAAGAGCTAAAGGATCCAATAAAGTTCAAAGATTTTTATCAGTTTACTTTTAACTTTGCTAAAAACCCTGGACAAAAAGGTCTAGGTAAGTAGAAGAAAAATTCAAGAAAATATCCACAAACRGTGAACTCGATTCCAAGTGCTTCCAGTTACATAGTGGTCTCGGTGATGATTATATAGTAAATTCATTGCTGGTTTCTTTCCTTGACTACTCCTCTTCTCAATTGATTTCTTCTTTAGTATCCCTTTGGTACAGATAATTAAACTAAGTTTTCTGCTATTTTTGACATTCTCCTCTTATCAAAGTAAGTGCCTCTAGTTAGAAACTTTCCATCATTCTTCCTCCACCTTTACTTCTCCTTCCTTCCCCCCCCCMMAAAAAGTGTGAGCTGGTGAACCCCTTATTTTATTCAGAACAAAACTGAAACAAAATCCTTATATCAGCTCAAAAAGAGGGAGAAAACTCTGGTCAAAGGTCTTCTGACCTCTAAAGGATTTTTTCTTAAAAATATGGGCTAAGACTAAAGTTTAAAACAAAACAAAACATTGTAGATTTGGTTCCAGGAAGTAGATATATAACACAAATCCTTTTATTTTAAATTCTTATCTTCAGAGTTTGATGTTTATCCTCATCTATGTTTTGTATTGCTGGAGTAAAATGGATACAGTATTTAAATTCCAATGTTTTATTCTCATATTTCAACATATTTATTGAGTTTGAAAATAGAATAAAACATTTTTGGGATGACATCTGATACCCTTTCAAATTTATGTCCACTTTCAGAAGACACTGTGTATGAAAAGATTAAGCTCTTTTGTGTGAAGCTTATTAGAATAGCACGATACCATCATCACTGTTCTGTTTATGCAATAGTTAGGAGGAAGGCTTTTTTTTTTTTTTTCCTAGCCACCTTAACTCTGTGTTAGTAAATGYGTATTAATAAATACTTTTTCTTGAAAACTTTTGGAAGAGAAGGAGTCTGTTCCTCATTCTTTCTTGGGTGTTATTTTGATTATTATCTTTTGTCTTTCCCAGTGTCTTTTGTTTTGTGGGCAGCTTTTCATCAGTTTTTCTTTTACTTCATCTTTGACAGCAATTTCTTTTTTCATTACATGTATCACACTTTTATGGATCATGTGCCATTTTTCCAGAAACAAAAATGATGTAGTCTTGTAGTACAGCTTTGTTATTCCTTACCAACTTGAATAGGTCAACTTTAAATGAGCAGTGTAATACGGTGGTTTTGTGTAGCTTAGTGGAATTGAAGTTCATTAGCTAATTGTTCATTTTCTTACT
>NW_028186823.1:661872-691641 GCF_003343005.1 Rhea americana | reverse complement strand
AGTAAGTTACAACTAGGGTTGGAATTTATGGGATACCTAAACAAATATTACAAATGACTTCCTGTTTTAATTGGCTCAGTTCCAAATTGAAACTCAAATACTTGGGAAATACATCTCAAATTTTTCATTTATGTTTGTACAAAGAGGGAGGGAAGGCAGCCCAACCCAGATTATGGAACTGAGCGTGCTGTTTATTTGATAAGAGAAGGAAAAAAGGAAACGTAGCTGTTTTTCATTACTTATCTTGTTTGGTGTCAAGGTTCTTTCATTCATAAGCCTGTCCCTCTGTTGTATAAGAATGGACTTACAGGCAAAAAGTACCTAAATACCTTCTAGCACTAAGAATTCAAGTATTAT
Organism: Rhea americana; assembly: GCF_003343005.1. NCBI lineage: Eukaryota > Metazoa > Chordata > Aves > Rheiformes > Rheidae > Rhea > Rhea americana. The sequence continues at coordinate 691,284 of NW_028186823.1, read as the reverse complement.
TGGGAGAAACTAAATGCAGAAATGAAAAGTTAACCTTAAAATACACTGTAGAAGGAGTTGATGGAATTGTTGCCTATTCCAAGTTTGAAGAATTTTATTAATTCTAGTCATACTGTTTCTTAATTTCAAGTAGTGCTTAGTTCTTACATGGTAGTACTTGGGGGACTTTTTGTCAGACTTCTGGTTTTGCTAAGATGATTTTAGATACTAAAATAGTCAAGATTCAACTGAAAGTGAGTGAGTACTGCTCTTACTTCAGTGTACTTACGCCCCACTTCTGTGTCGTATGAACTTGGGCCACTGCAGGTTGAGTAGGAAGAGTGCTGAGCAAGCATGTTGACTAACATGACTTTTCTATGTGCTTGAGGTCAGTGATAGCTTAGCCAAATAAAAATTAACGCTGTACAAGTTCACAGTTGGAATCTTTTCAGGGAATTTCATTATATTCAGTGGAGCAGGGAGAAGAAGAAAAATGCAGGCTGATGTTTACAGCTTACTACTTTCTGTTCCAATTATTCTGAGGATTATTTTTATTCTCTTTCCACAAAAAAGTGTTCAGCAAGCAGAAGTGCAATCAGTTATCTTACGGAAGTGTCAGTATGAGCTGAGAACTGTAGTTTCTTCAGCAACGTTTACCACAGTCTTTGCTTTTCTTTTTTTTTAATCTTCTCTGTAGAGACTATGTATTTTCTTCCAGAAAAAGAAGCTGTTCATCTTCTCTCCCTCTCTCCAGAACCATATAGAGGTGTTTGGTATTTGTGCTCCAGTGATTGCATGGCCTGCTGTCAAGGAATACAGGAGCTAGTTTCATCCTTGCCCAAAGTCCGTTTCTCTCTTACTAAGTTTGGAGCCTTGGCTCAGGACTCTTCTTTGAATTCAGTCCAGACAGTTAAACTGAATGCACAGTTAGATTTGTTACCAAATGAGCTGGTGTTAAATTCTGTCTAGCTCTACCCTACTTCTTCCTGAGGTATAAACTTCTCCTTCCTCTCTACATCCCTATTAGATGACATGCAGTGCTATGAAAGTATAGGATGCTCCTAAGCAACTGCCCTAGCTGTCTTGCTTGAAAATTGTTACTGATTATGTGCTCCTGTGATGGTCTTTGTATACTCATTCACATAACGTACTCACATTTGAATTATGATTGAAGACTAAAAGAGGTCAGTAAGTTTGTAGGGTTTTAAAAAGACTTTACCTCTTTTTATCCTCTGGTGGCATTGACTCCTCTTCCATATCTATGACTGTGAAACATGGAATGGTCTTAATTTGTTAGGTGGAAATAATCAAAGGAGTTGTTTCCTGACTTTCAATTACAGAATATTTTAATGTGACTTTTCTGAGTCATGAAGTATCTACTGCACTCTTACTACACTGGAAACTTAAGAACCACCTCTGATAGCTGCAGTGCTCATTTCAATTTAGGACAGTGATCTGTTTGCTAGAAGAATATTACTTTATGGGTTATGTTTATGATATCTGAGAATCAATATTCCTATCTGATAATTAAACACATTTGATAAAGTGCCAGTGGCAAACAAGAAAGTCTTATTCTTAGGGAATTATTAATAGTGTAACTTTTTCTAAAAAAAAAAAACATTTTAATGGTATGTCTGTTGGATCCTTCAGGCTAACTTATAACACCTCTTTTTCTTTTTTAATAAATTAAAACATGAGACTACAGCTCACCAGAAAAATGTATATGTGAAAGGCAAATAATTGCATTTATGCAATTATTTTTCATTTTTGTTATCTTAATATGTTGAAATGGTAAGAAATTACTCGCATACCTCTATAATGTCCCAACACCAATGCTCTAGTCAAGAGCATGTTCATTGCTGATAAATACTTTAACATGTTTCTGGTTAGAACAAAACTATCTATTTCTGTTGTTCTAACATATATTACTTTTTTTGCTTCATCTCTAACCCCTGAAGAACAACAGGAAATAAAATGATTCATGGATTCCTTTTCAATATGCCTGATGGTCTTCCAATTTAAATTACAGAGAAACACTTACTTAGTATATTTGCCAGACAGGTTTGACTGTTGCCTAAACCATTGCTGACAAATGTTTTTCTAAGCAAGTGTTCAGTGGTATGCCAGCAATGTATACTAGCTTACTGTTTCAGTAGCTGTCTGCAAGAAGAATTGAGGTCAGATGGGCGGTGGTCCTCTGACTGAAGAAGTTTGGGAGCCGCTGTCTTCATTTAGTATACTCTTAGATTTCCGATGACTGATCTCAGACAATCTATTTCAGTGCTTGATCACACCTATTGTTAGTTTTTTTTTCTTTTTCTAACTTCCAACTTCAATTTCTGTTGCTGAATTTTTTACAATTGATACTTTTATGTCCAGAGTAAATCTGTAGCATATGCATTTCCTTACAGTTAGTAACAGCTTTTTACATATTTGGCAACTGTATATCCTCACTTAGTCTCTAGACTGAGTAAAAAGAACTACTGCTGTGAATTTTAGCACGTTCACGTTCTCAGGTCTCTGATAGTTTCTGTTTTTTTTCCCTTTTCACTCCAATTATCTATGTATCTTCCTATCCTGTAGTGCCCGAACAAGCTGGAAAATATATTTTATGTGCCTTAGGTATTTCACTCCTTGCTTTACATTTCAATGTTAAGCTTGCTTATGTTTGTAATACTGATACTGTCAACAATTTATGATCCTTTGTATTAATGGAATTCTGCAGAACTACTGTGTGTCTAGTTGGTTCCCATCTTCTATTTCTGCAATTAATTATTCCTAGCAACACTTCTTTCTAAAGAAGTGGATTCCTATTTATTCAACTGTTTTTCCAGTTTGCCCAGACAATTTTGAATTCTAGTCCTGTCCTCTCCAGTGCTACACCTTTTCCAGCCTTGTATTATTTGCAGATTTAATAAGTTGTTCTTTGTTGTATTGTCTAAGTTACTGACTTTGTTAGTGCGCTGAGCAGTGTTAGATATAGGACTGGCCTTGTGACTTCGTTGCTTTTTCCAGTTTGACAGAGAACCATGATGATTAATGTTTGAGTGCAGTCTTCTAGAATCTCATGTGACATCTGCAGAGTCTCAAAGATGATAGGTAACAGTTGAGATTGCTTCAGTCAGTTCCCAAAATACACCAAGACGARTTTCTCCATGCCTAGCTTTACTTTGGGCTCTAGTGCTTTCAGACTAAGTTCTAAAAGTTCTTTCTAAAATTACAATCATTTTTCAATAAATTTGTTTTTTGGAGCACATCTTTGGGGAAAAAAAACCTTCTATGTGTCCACAACAACAACATTTCTTTCAGGAAATATCAGCAGGAGATAATAGCATCTTTTATTGTACCAGAGGACATTTAGAGGGAGGGAGGGAGGGAGAAGGCCAGGCTTCTGGACACAGATGCCCTCCTTAAAAGTTTAGAATTTTTGTGGTATGTGACATAGGCTTCTTTTCAATGTAGAAGATTTTTCTACAAGAAAGCTTTTCTGGTTTAGGTGGGGTTTTCTGTTTGTTTCTTCATTTTAAGACCGGGCTGTSTTCCATTACTACTTTGATTTCTTCTCATTCCACATTTCCCCCCAAAACCAATTCAAGAAATCATAGAATCAGTAAGGTTGGAAGGGACCTCTGGAGATCATCTAGTCCAACCCCCTTGCTCAGCAGGGTCACCTAGAGCATGTTAGACAGGGTTGCGTCCAGGCGGGCCTTGAAGATCTCCAGAGGAGGAGACTCCACAACCTCTCTGGGCAACCTGTGCCAGTACTCCGTCACTCTCACAGGGAAGAAATTCCCCCTCACGCTCTGGCGGAACTTCCTGTGCTTCAGTTTCTGCCCACTGCCTCTTGTCCTGTCACACGGGGCGACTGAAAAGAGTTTGTCCCCATCCTCTTGACACCCTCCCTTCAGGTACTTGTACACATTGATAAGATCCCCCCTCAGTCTTCTCTTCCCCAGGCTGAAGAGGCCCAGCTCTCGCAGCCGTTCCTTATAGGGCAGGTGCTCCAGCCCTCTGATCATCCTCGTAGCCCTATGCTGGACTCTCTCCAGTAGCTCCATGTCTCTCTTGTACTGGGGAGCCCAGACCTGGACACAGTACTCGAGATGAGGCCTSCCCAGGGGCTGAGTAGAGGGGCAAGATCACCTCCCTCGACCTGCTGGCAACACTCTTCCTAATGCCCCCCAGGATACCAGTGGCCTTCCTGGCCACAAGGGCACATTGCTGGCTCGTGATCAACTTTTCACCCACCAGCACTCCCAGGTCCTTCTCTGCAGAGCTGCTTTCCAGCAGGTCAGCCTCCAGCTTGTACTGGTGCCTAGGGTTATTCCTTCCTAGATGCAGAACCCTGCACTTGCCCCTGTTGAACCTCAGGAGGTTCCTCTCTGCCCAACTCTCCAGCCTGTCCAGGTCTCTCTGAATGGCAGCACAGCCCTCTGGTGTGTCAGCCACTTCTCCCAGCTTGGTATCATCAGCAAACTTGCTGAGGAGGCACTCTGTTCCTTCATCCAGGTCRTTGATGAAGAAGTTGAACAGGATGGGACCCAGTATTGAGCCCTGGGGGACACAGGTAGCCACAGGCCTCCAACTAGAGTCCATGCCACTGATGACACCCCTCTGAGCTCTGCCCTTCAGCCAGTTCTCAGTCCACCTCACTGTCCACTYGTCTAACCCACACTTCCTGAGCTTCTCTAGGAGGATGTTATGGGAGACAGTGTCAGAAGCTTTGCTGAAGTCAAGGTACACAACGTCCACTGTTCTCCCCTCATTTACCCAGCCAGTTATTCCATCATAGAAGACTGTCAGATTGGTTAATCAGGATTTCCCCTTGGTGAATCCATGCTGGCTACTCCTGATCACCTTCTTGTCCTCCATATGTCTGGAGATGACATCCAGAATGGATGTCATCCATTACCTTTCCAGGGATGGAGGTGAGGCTGACCAGCCTGTAGTTGCCTGGGTCCTCCTTCTTGCCCTTCTTGAAGACTGGAGTGACACTGGCTTTCTTCCAGTCCTCAGGCACCTCTCCAGTTCTCCAGGACCTTTCAAAGATGATGGAGAATGGCCTGGCAACAACGTCCGCCAGCTCCCTCAGTGTCCATGGGTGCGTCCCATCCAGGCCCATGGATTTGTGGATGTCTAGCCTGCCCAGAAGGTCTCTAATCCTTTCCTACTCAACCAAAGGAAAGTCTTCCCTTCTTCAGACTTTCTCCCTCACATCCAGGCTGCAGGATCCCTGGGGGCTGCCTTTAGTAGTGAATACTGAAGCAAAGAAGACATTCAGTAATTCTGCCTTCTCTGTATCCCTTGTCACCAGGGCCCCCGCCCCATTCAGTAGCAGGCCCACATTTTCCCTAGTCCTCCTCTTGCTGCTGATGTATTTGAAGAAGCCCTTCCTGATGTCCCTAACATCCCTTGCCAGACTCAATTCCAACTGGGCCTTAGCCTTCCTCGCTGCATCTCTACATACTCTGACTGCATTCCTATAATTCTCCCAAGTAGCCTGTCCCCTCTTCCACATCCTGTGTACTTTCTTCTTCTGTTTGAATTTGGCCAGTAGCTCCTTGCTCACCCATGCAGCTTGCAGCTCTCCTGCCCCTTTTGCTGCACTTCTTACTCATAGGGATGCACCGCTCTTGAGCTTGGAGGAAGTGATGTTTGAATATTAGCCAGCTCTGCCGGACCCCCCTTCCTTCTAGGGCTTTAACCCATGGGATTCTTCCAATTAGGTCTCTGAAGAGCCCAAAGTCCACTCTCCTGAAGTCCAGGGTTGTAATCCTGCTTGTTGCCTTRCTTCTTTCCTGCCGGATTCTGAACTCCACCATCTCGTGGTCACTGCAGCCCAGGCTGCCCCCAACCTTCACATCTGTAACCAGTCCCTCTCTGTTGGTAAGGAAAAGGTCCAGCAGGACACCCTTCCTTGTAGGCTCCTCCACCATTTGTGACAAGAAGTTATCATCAATGCATTGCAGGAGCCTCCTGGAAATCCTGCATTACATAATTAGACCGGTCAGTTCAGTATCATCTGTTTTCTTATGCCCCAAACTAGGCACAGAGTTTGATATACCACTCTTCATTCCCAGACATAGGACCTTCTTTGAAAAGAATTTCTTTCTTTTATAGGATTATCTTTTCCACGGTTAATGTGGTACTAGGAAAGTTTTCTTTCTCTTTAGAATTGCAAGACTCCTGTCTCTGTGGTCTCATCTAACTCAAATGTTTCTATTTTTTTTTACCAGCTTAATATTGGCAACTAGTGTATTTCAATTTGGATACATGCTATTTAAAGAAGTAAAAGTAATACCAGTCCTCATAGGTGATGTAAGTAGCGAGATGCAGGAGACAAAGGCACATTGCGTAAGGTCTGCTGTGTTTTCCTTTAAACAGAAAACAATTTTCTGATTAACATTACTCTGGACCCAGATGTCAAGTCTTTCTAGATCTGGTTGTCGTCTTAAGAAAAGACTGATATTTATGTCTTCTAAGTGGTGGATAGAATTCAGGAAAAAAGATAACAAGGTTTCACACAGCAATGCCATCTGAGTGGCTGCATATTGGACCTGGCAGATATAGTACTTAGTCATACTGAACTGCATCTGAGTGCTTTGTTTGTATTTTGAGATAATGCAAAAGCTACAGTTTGCCAGGAGACCTTGAGAAAGAATTGTTATGTGTAACTGTGGATCTGTCTGTTTAAACTGYTCTCTCAAGTTCTTGCTATGATATCTAGCTATTGCAATGACTTCCAGGTTTTAATGGTACAGATTTGGAAAGGTTTATTTCACATTCCGCTCCTATGTTTTAGCTTTTTCTAGTGCAGTCTGAGTGAAATTCTGCATCCTAGCTTTTGAGTGATTGCTGGGTTAAAGGACAGGATTATAGACCTTTAGTCATGTTGCATGCAGGTCAGTTCAGATATCTAAGGACAGTTTTTATGCTGAAAACGTCACCGTAGCTCCATCTTGCTTTTTTGAATCTGATATTTATCTCTTAATGGATCTCTTAATGGATTARTCTCTTAATGGATCTCCCTTTGAGCGCTAACAAGATGTATTGAAGAGATTCCTCATGCTCTTCAGGACTTTACTACGGTGTGTTTCAGCACAGCTGAAGAACTTAATGTGCTCTTTCATGGTTTCCGACTTTCAACATGGAAACAAAAAGCAGATTTGGTCTTTCATCACTCCTTTGTGGCTCCTTCGCCTGCTTACTGGCTCAAAAGGTTGTGCTTCCTTCTCTCTGCTAGTTTCCTGGGATCAAGCAAGAAATGGTACGTGAGGAGGGTATTCAGAATTGAATCAAATATTACCTCAAGACCAGGAGAATGACTATCTTTTCATCCTGTATACGGACTTCAAGAAAGTTGCATCTTCTATGAGCAGAGGAGTATAACATGCTCTTTTTAATTGAAGCAACATCAACTTTAACTTTCATCGTAGTAAGATCTCCAGCTTCAGATTCTTTGGAGGGACAGATAGTAAGGAGAGATATTATTTTTTTTTTCTTTTCTTTTCTTTTTCCTAACCAGTTACCAAGATTTCTTCCGTTTTTCTATGAAGAGTTAAGTTGATCCATTCGTAGATTATTTGTAGGAGGGAGTGAATGAAGAAAGCAAGGGAGAGCCAAGTTCAGTAAATGAATTTCTCGATTACTTATGAAAGAGATCTATGACTACTGTATTTGAATAGTGTTTCAATAGTTTTGGTCTGTGCTGCTGGTTCTTGCTTTGTTTTCACTAACTTTTTTCTTTCATTCTGAAAAGGCTAGCAATTTGGAAAAGTTTAGGGATACTAAACTAGAATAGGATAGGGTACTGTGATGAAAAAAGACCCATAGTAGCAGCAATGTTGTGGCATAACTATCAGTTCTAGTAATCCCTCRTTGATTCTTTAACTCATATTTGACTCTATTTGAGAAATGTATATACCATCAACTTTCAGTCATTTATTGTAGTTTATCTGAACTGTATATTAGCTGTATGATAGTGGTTTTTTTAAATTAACTACAATAAGATTCTTTAGCTTACACTCAAATCACACTTAGCTATCTTTTTCTAAGCCTAGCTTACATTGAGGCAGTTTATCTGCTTTTGTCTAATTGATACTTAAGCTAATAAGCATAAAAGATTCTTCATGGAATCAGACTGCTTCAGCATAGCTGATGCTGAGCTAGAGCTAATAAGCATAGTCAGATACCTACAGAGCTCTTCTGAAATCTGCATACTGTGCTTCACCCCACTTCCCAGTGCTTTAGGTTTCACAGAGGCTTAGTTCTGACACTGTATAGTAAACGTCCACTTACTCAGAGCACTGGGAGCTCCTTGCTTATGGCTTTGCAGGGATGAATGAGTCCAACTCACCTGGAATCTAAATTGAACCGCTTTCAGTGTTTACATCATGCCCCTTATCTCCCCTTCCCCTCCCATATCCCGTATCCCGTTGGGGAACTGCAGATAAAGGCTATTTAACTGTAAACTTGTAGCAATTTAGTGAAGGGTTTTCAAGGTTCAATCCTGATGGTATTTTCTTGCTACTTTGCTATGTGAATTGTATTTGTATCTATCTAGAAGAAAAATGTTCTGACTAGGAAAGGAACTAATTTTTGTGTCCATGTTCTTAGTAATTTSGAGGCCAAAGAAGACTTAAAAATCATTCAGAGAGACGAGGACACAAGGAATCAAGTAACTCATTGAATCTTGCAAGTATTCATTTGTCCTTTGTTGGTCAGGTAGTGTGATAGTCCAGTTCTTTAGATATATTCACACCAGTTTCCACTGTTTCCACACTTGTACCAGTTTCTGCATGGTGTCCAGGAATTTTACTGAAGCAAAATAAGTATTTGTGCAATGTAGTTTTTATTTTAGCTTTGTGAAATTATGATTTTGCCTGTGATCACAGTGAGGAAACAATAAGAAAGAGATCAAAAAGTATCAACCCMATGATATCTGAGGGCAAATTACATGACCATAAAGAAAACATTTGAAGTTCCGTGTCTTACACAGGCTAAATACACTTCCATGGCAATTGAATGATAACCTGTGTTTCTGTGTCTTGCACCTGTCCAGATTAATTTTTTATGATATTTTGGGAATAGGAGGGTTGGTCGCTTTTTTTTTTCTTTTCAAGACCGTAGAGTGAATTTGGGCTAAAGCAGCGGTGAGAGAAGGCCTCAAGTAAAGGAACTAAAAACTCTGAAATATCGCTTCCTCCTACAAGTCTTGTGTTGTATTCTTTTGTAATATTTTGGATTTTTTCTGTAGATGAACCAGGTAATGCTGCATGATACTTCCTGTTACTAAAAAAAATCCTGCACATATAGTCTGAGGCAGTGTTCATTGGATAAAACTCACTGGTGAGCAGTGAAGCTTAAGAAGTTGCTGAAGTCCTTCATAGAGATGACTTATATGAAGTAACAAAGCATTACAATATTGATAAGATTAAACATTAATAGAGGAAGAAAAGGGCGATATTGGGACAATCAGTAAATCTCAAAAGGTGAAATTAAAATAAATGATTTGTTTCCAAGCTCTAAAACATGGTAGGCTCACTGTCATAATACACAGAACCTAGTCAGCATGCTAACTAGGACGTTAGAAGGGCAAATGTGGCTAATATTCTTCTAAATAACTAAAAGATTTTAAAACATCATTAGGATGCCAGTGTAGTGGGTTTTGGTCTTTTTTCTTTTAAGTTCTGTCAGTAATTTAAGTGAGTTAGTTTTAATATTCTGATAGCTTCAAACATGACTTCGCAAACAAATTTGTTGGTAGGGCAGTCCAAGAGAGCTGGATAGATGATAAGTGAGTGCTGCAGTCCCAGAGTGCARTCTAAATGAACTTGATTTCATGTTCCTCATTAAATCCTCCTCTCCAGCCAGTACCTTGCTAGCTGTTGATTTGTCTTTGTTTTCTCACTTTCTTGATTACTTGTATGTACTGATTTCATTCCCATTGTCCAAAATCATAGCCAAAGGACAAGGAATTTTAATTTTTTGTTGTTGTTGTTTTTCTTTTAATACATGCAAAAGTCTAATCCAGTGACAATTGAAAACAGTGAAAACTTTCATTAACAAAACAAGCCTTTGCTCAAACACTGAAAATAGATACAGGCTACTGTATACTGAATGGCTCCTACATTAATTGTGCTAATTTGTTGCCACTTCAAGTTCTCAGCTCAATCAGGGAAAGAGAGACAAGGTTTTGCTTGCTTGTTTTAACCTAATTTTAGAATGAGGTTTTAATGTTTTAGAGAGGATCACACTACATGCAAAATGTTTTGCTTCTGATTGTGAAAAGCTGATTATTGAAATAATTCAGAAGTGTAAGAAACTGTCTTAATTTTAATCGCCTTCCCCTTCTCTGAAGCTTTGTTTCAGTGTATGTAAACAATTTATATTATCAAGCCATTATATTGAAGGGGCTACATGAAATGTAACATTTGATAGACAATGATACTGAAAATATTTTGGGGTGAAGAGAAAACTCAAACCATTGGATGTCTTGCATTATGAATTCACTACTTGTGTTTACTTCTAAAAAATCAGAAGTGGGTTATGTCTGTTTAGATAGCCAATCCGAGTTTGCAATTTGACTGAGCYGGATAAAGAAATAACCTTTTCAGTCAGTGTTGCATGTTTTGGAGATCAAAGTAGTATGAGCTATAGTTCCATCAACAGCTGACACAAGTGACTTTCATTTCTGACTGCTGTATCTTTCTAAAGTAATATTTTTATAACCTTCTGTAAACATTAGCTGTTTAGTGGTTTTATGCATCAGATATGTACACCAAAGTTTGTAGCAAAGTCTCTTCTAAACTCGCCATAGCTTAGGTACTAATTTTCAGAGACTTAAGTGTCTGTCTTGTCCATCCCAGTCACAACACATGCATTATAAGTGTATAATGTGGAAGGTACAAATTTGTATATTGGCATGATAGTTTGGTTTTTATTTTACTTACAATTATGCTTTCATATCTGTGCAGCACTGAAATAAGTATTTCTAGAACTGTGCAAGAAATCTGCATCCTTACAGAAAGACGTTTTTGCAAGGCATAGAATTGCCATGGTCTAAGGATTTTTCTTCCATCTTTCACAGCTGCACTGATTGCAGTGCACAAACAAACTCCACAGTAATACTATTTATTGATACTACTATGAGAGTCCTAATAAAGAACTGGAGCTCTGCATTGTACTAGGCCATCCCTTTACAGCAGATTAGTTCCATTTTTCTCTCCTCAAACTCTAACGTTTTCAATCTAGATGGGGAATTGTCTTCAAGCAAAAGTGTAGCCAATCTCTTGACAGTATAGCAAGCACACTTAAAGGCCTCTTTTCCCCAAATGCCTTAAATTGGCATAAACTATCATCATTGCCAAAAATGATAGTCCCATCCTGTCCATTTGTTCAATATCTCTTCTTTGTGTCAGTTCATGGATTTGTGTGACTGCTATGGAGCATGTGTGACTGCTGTGAACCATGAAGTAAGCTTTCCTTTTCCTTTTCCTTTTCTTTTTCCTTTTCCTTTTCCTTTTCCTTTTCCTTTTCCTTTTCCTTTTCCTTTTCCTTTTCCTTTTCCTTTTCCTTTCCTTTTTTCTTTTTTTTTTCCTTCCCCTGATCTAATTTTAACTAAGATTAGGACTTACCCCTCTTTTAAATCACTACAGGGCCACACATGCTTATGTTGCACAATAAAGGGAGAGTAGGTACAAATATGCTTCTTTCAAAGCCTTATGCTACTGTAAAGGATTTGGAAAATCATAGGTACTGTTCCATGACAGTTTAAATTGATCTGAGTTTGCCCTGCCACAGCCTCCCCCTGTTCCACCCTTGATAAGCGCAATATGGCCATCTTCCTTGCGCTGACATTGGCACCATGAGGTGAATTAGTACAGTAAACTAATCCAGCTGAAAACTACATATACCRAAAAATGATTACTTAGCAGCTAACGTAGCACCTTGAAGTATTTTACCTCAGAGTGGCATCTACACRGAGCAAGTGCTGGGAAGGGTATGTTTAATGGGGAGAGACCATGGCAGCACCAGCTTACTTTGGTTTCAACTGTTACGGGGCCACAGCCTGAGAAGAATATGCTTTTTGTATATTATAGGAAACAACTCCTACATCTTTGCACACACATGAAACATATCCCACAAGTATCAGTTAAAATAGTATTTCATTTTCATGTGTTAAATACAGTTTTGCAATAATTTTTCAATGTCACATAATATTAAATTTGATACAGATACCCAAATTAATCGAAGTGCTGCGTTTTCTTTCACATTTAACTTTTTTGTGGCACCTTCATCCGTCTTTGCTTCTTTGCCTATACCTTCTTCCTTTTTCCAGGGACTATTTAATCTAAAGTGTAAAAATTCCTATGTCATAAAACTTTTCTTTGAAGTGCATTTTACTTAATGTTGTCATATGATAGATTTACAAGTTTGGCTTGGAAAGGTTAATTTTCAAAATGAAAGCTGAATGAATGGGGTCAAAGCCAGTTATTTCACAATGAGGTTTAGAATTCGGATTCTTTGAGTTTCTTCCTCTCCATTTCTTCTGCTTTTCACTGAGATGATTGCTATGACTTATAATCCTTATATCTAAGCAGCAAATAAATGCTATTAACTAGCTTCTTCTGTTTATTTTCTGTGAGAAATGAACATGAATAGGTAGGTAGAAAAGCCAAGAAGAGCTGAAAAAGTTCATTAGGGCAAGAAGTAAATTCTGTGCTGAAAGGCACTCTAATCACAGTAGAGAAAACACCTGTCATGCTGTCTTCATATGATTGAGTATGTGTGTACCACATTTTTCATTGTTGTCTTAATTATGACACTCTTTTTTGTTGTCTGGGCCCCAGCCCTCTATTATATGGACACTAGGGAATTGACTTTGTTGAAATCTGGAACTTCTCTTTCATACTTGCAACTTGATTTGAGGTAAAATACTGGCTTTTGATTTGTAATGTGACATGTAGAATTCCAAATATCACGCTCCTTTCCTCTAGGTGAAAGTCAGGCTTCTTTTTAATATACTATGACAATACTTTCTACTAAATTTTCACATGTTGTTTATATCTATTTTATATTGAAAGCAAACAGTGAAAGCCGTTTGTGATTTAAGAAAAGCTGTGCCTTTATTTTGTGGTTACACAGCAGCATGTATATATTTAGCACTGCTATCTGTAGGACCTGGGACAGAAGCAGATAGGCATTGTGAAGTGCTTAGAATGAAAACAGGTCTTCAAAAAAAGCATTTCTCCCTTTATGCTGCACCTCATATTGCCACTACTCTTCTGTCCAAACATGTGGCATTACTGCATCCTACTGTTGGCATGCCCAAGCTAAGCTCTGCTCTTACATCGCTGGTGGTGTTGTGGAATAAGTCCTCCTTTCCTGGAATTAAATTTCCAGTTTTGAATATGAGTGTTCTTCTGTTAAATGATACTGGAAGAGAAAATCGTATTGCTATAAAGGGTGCTGTAAAATTATCCAAATCTTCTCCCCCCTCCCCTTTACTTAAAATCCCTTTAAAGTCAAGTCCATACATAAAATGCTATACATTAACAGAAACTGGCACTCCTAGACTTAAGTGTTTAGGTTTTTTATTGATATTTTCCATGTTTGTGTCTGTTTTGGTTGGTTGGGTTTTTTGTAGCCAGAGTTAGTGTGTTCTGTTTCTGTAGATCAAAAGTAACTTTAATCCAGCACAGCTGGATGGTGACAAGCAGATTTTAATAGTTATAATTGTAATGTTCTGTGTGCAGTTTTTACTAATAGTACTTGTCTTCCTCCTTTCTGGGTCAGTGAGTATAAAATAGAAGTTACTTGTAATGATTTTAAAAATAATATATTTCATCTGTATCGCAACATACTAGATACAGCATTAACTATGTAACCACAGCACTTCTATTACATATAATATACTATAGTATTTATGTGTTACCTTGTTTCTTGCAGATCTAGAAATGGCAATTGCGTATTGGAATTTAGTCTTATCAGGAAGGTTTAAATTTCTAGATCTTTGGAATAAATTTTTGCTGGTAAGTACATACCGTATTCCTTCCTGACTGCCTTAATCCACAGTAGTCTGTAGTTTGTATAGATGTGTGCTTACATAAAGAAAAAGGCAAGATGTTTGAACACTTCCTTTGAATATTTCTGAAAACTGCTATAAAATATTCTTAAATCAAGCGAGATTAAATCCTCTCTATGTAATTGCCTAACTGGGAAAGAAGCAAAAAGATGCATTGAGGCAATAGTGAATTCTACTTGCTTGATTCTTTATCCTCCTCCTCATGAAAACTTCTGCCTGAAATGAAGCCATAGTTGTAGATTGAACCTACCTTGTCTTTATGCTCAGACAGTTGTGGTTATTGTCAGTCATTAATTTTACAATACTCTGCTTTTTGTACTATTAATGCATAAACTTAATGTTCTCTAAATGTCAATTTTGTTATGACTGATTTAACTCTGAGAGACTTTTCTGTTTAAACGAAAATTTTTGAGTAATTATTTTGACTCATTTTTTAGATAATAGTTTTGGACTGATCTTGATGGTTTTCTCTTATCAGTACAGCTCTGTAGGCAGTGGAATAAAGGTGCATAAATTAAACTTTAGAAATCACAAAATATTCTCGTTAAAGACCTAGTTCATTCTTACATGTTTCTTCATTTGCATTTCTTTGTGTTTGCAAAAACTTATATGATGTTATAAAATATATAATTCATCTTTGGGGTTTTTCTATTTAATTTTTCTCTGTAGTTTAAGAGAATAAAAAGTCTTTCTACATTTTGTCCCATAAGCACTAATGCATAATAAGCAAAGTGTATACTTAGAATGTTTTCTTGTAAGCTCTCTTCTAAATCAGTGAGGTTTTTTGGACAGAGTATTTATTTTATTCACTCACTGTACATACCAGTTTCCACAGGAGAATTTGTGAAAAGATTTAACATTTTAACTGCCTTAATATGCTAAGACTTCTCAATCTATACAGATATGGAAATACACCTGAAAAAAGTCTTAATACTTTTTTTTTCCTCCCATTCAACTATCTAGTATGACAAACAGTTGTGCGAGTCTCTGATTCAATCCCTGTTACGGAGGACCTGGCGTAAAGCATGTCTGTCTTTGCTGTGAATATTTAACCTGAAAATGTATATATAGTATATTTGTTTCAGAAGAAACATTTAGATCAAGAAATTCTACCTAAGAAAGTAGAAAGCTAGGAATCTTTAGGTCTTTTTTTTTTAGGGGGGGGGGCTAGTTTTCAGAAGACGTATTTGCCTGTCATATTTTGCAATCAAGATAAGATGTTTGGCTTGTTTCAGATGTTTTCTGCTATGTTGGACATCAACCTAGTTTTGATGAAGTTCTAAACTTCTTAGAAATGCAATTTATTCTCCTGAATATATGAGAATGTTATTGCAAAAAAGAAATTTACCTTCCTGCCCAAACTGATTCTATTTGCTGAACTGACAGAAAACTGAGGAAAATTAGTATTTTCCTCTGTGCTAATCAGTTGACTTCCCAAGAAGTCAGACAAGTGCCACAACTGGCTCAGGAGGTCCTGTGGGACTGTGTGTAGTGTGGATGGAAAGAGAAGTGAAGCAGGGGAAATGGGGCTTACAACCTGCCCCAGCAGAYCAAACTAGTGCCAGCATGGAGGAGGGAAGCAAGAGCTAGCAGCTATGAACAGGGCTGAAGGGAGGATGGGAGGGCTGACTGAAAACTCAGAGAAAGCTGACTAGGAGTAAAGCTTTCTTAAGTGCTGCTCAAACTGGCCAGACAGGAAACTAACATGTCAACAGGGTGATGCAGAAGGAGGATACCTGAAATCAGACCAGGATGTGGTAATGAAGAGTAAGATTGACTAGGAAGAAGAGGTTAGGAGAGAAGGAAAGGAGCAAATAGAGGTATTGTGCTATGGTGATGTGGAGAACAGTTGATCAGAGAGGCTGAGAAGATGGGTCCAGAAGGTAGCCTGGGAGTAAATGAGAAGAGGAAAGTAGGAGAAGGGTACAACTATATAACCAAGGGGTTGAGGGAGAGTTTGAATTAGCACAGGTAAAAGAGGACAAGGAAAGAAGGACTTGAGTTGAAATGGCAGAATGCCAATTTGTGGCTACACAGTTTCAGAATGTTGAATGGAAGCCAAGATCCATTAAGCAGAAGTGTAAAGTGCATTTTTTTTAACCATAACAAGTTAGAAACAATCATCCTAAAAGCAAAACAGAAGAAATAAAACAGCTAWCAAAGACTTCTTGTTGTTTTTCTTTTTTAGTAGATATTTATTGTAATTTTCTTCAGAAGCTCTCAACTTCAATGAAAAAAAAATACAGTATAAAATACTGCTGTGAAACTTGAAAATACTTCATACTTAACAGTACCATTTTTTCCTTCTTTACAGGAACATCATAAAAGATCAATCCCAAAAGATACATGGAATCTTCTGTTAGACTTTGGAAATATGATTGCAGATGATATGTCCAACTATGATGAGGAAGGTAACAAGTACTTGAATAAGTTTTCAACATTGGTATAGCACAATTAAAATTTTGCTCTGAATGAACAACAGAACATACTTTTATGTTCTGACCTGATGTCTTAATTTGTTTACCCATGAAGGTATAGTAGCAAACAGAGTATCATACTTATTGCCAAAAAGTTAATGATAAGTAGATTAACAGTTTTCTTTAATATGTAGATAAAACTAAAGGTGCTGTCAGACCATTATATAGAACATGCTATTTGAATCTGTTATGCTACAGAAGTCAAAATGAAACTGTATTTCTGTTCAGAAATGTTGCTAGCAGCAAGGCAATATATCATTTTTCTAGTTGTAAGAATGTCTACAAAAGCATATCTTTACTAACCTAAATGAGACTTACACTATGTCACTAATCCTGCGAATCCTGCTTTGGAATGAGTATGTACAAAAATATTTCCTAAATTTTGAATGACTTTAATAGGAATGATCTTGTTTTCAGCTAATTTAGAAACCTGGTAGGGTAGATTATGCTTGATATATTTCATTTTGTACTAAGAACTATTGCTGCAAGAGAAGAGTCAAATGTTTAATTTACTAGTGTCCATCAAGTCATGTGTGTTAGAGCCAGGCTAGGCCAGAAATACTGAAGCCTCTGATACTTAGTATTTTAAGACTGAACCAACTTATTACTAATAATGACATGTTCTTTTCTAAATTGCTTGTCTTCTCTTCAGGAGCATGGCCGGTTCTTATAGATGATTTTGTGGAATATGCACGACCAGTAGTCACAGGAGGAAAGCGTAAAACTTCCTAACCCTAGACTCATCAAAATGGACTAATTGTGCAGTCTGAACTGCATTAGGTAACAAAGGTTTTTTTTGGCCAATAACTGTGCACACTGTTGCTGGTTTCAGTGGTCATGATGAGACTCCATAGACAAAACTGAAATTCCTCCTTTCTGCCTAAAGAAAATGATGACTGACTTGTGGACACCTCAAGAACAAACTCAGAAGATAGTCCAGGCTGTTTGTAGGCTATTGGCTTCAATTATTGTACTGGTTGTATCATATAGGATGTAGATTTTGCATGATTTTATACTTTGGAGAAGTTTAACTAGAAGCCATTTTATTAAAGTTTTGACAGCACAGCATGCCATTCAGTTCATGATCCAAAATGAACACCAGCAGTTACATGAATAAAACTGTATTATATTGTACTTATACGAAAAGCAGTATTTGTGGTATATAAATTAAATCCCTAAATGAAACTTATGCAGTATGTTGTATTTTTGTAAGACTTAGCTCTGTGTATCTACCCTAATACAGAACTGTAACAAGAAACACTTTTTTTTYCACTTGTTGCTGAGATTTTAAATTTATATTTTTAAGCTCTTAGATGTACAGACTAATCACATCTAGCCTCTTTTTTTTTTCCCTAGTAAGATTAACTTCCTCATCACTATATTCTTGAAGGTCTTGGACACGTTACAGTAGCGTTGCTGAGGAAGGACTGCTGCCCTACATTATGTTGCAAATCCAACATTTTTTTATTAACTATTTCAAAGTAGACCTTAAACAACCAAAGATGCTTTTATAGTTCATGTTTGATTATTGTAATTCAGTTAGTCTTCATTTATGTGTTTTGTTTATTTTATTTTAAATTATGAATTGATATTTAATTTTTTAGATTTTGGTAGCCTGAAACATATCATAAATTTTAGTTAAATGCAACAAGTTATGAATGCAGGTCCTGACATGTCCCACAAAAATAAACAAGAATAAGCCCAAAGATTTATTATAAATAGAGTTAGCTCCTGCTTTGGAGAAATGAGTAGAGGTAAGGAGACTTTATATTACTGATGTTAGCCTCTGGATGTTTTTGTAATAGAGTTATTCGGTAACATTTATTAAAAAAAATGTATATAGATGCAGTATTGGATCGGTTTACAACAAAGCTGAATTTGTTCAGTCATTCTTTCTCCTCTTCTATCAGCTATCTATTATAAAGTGTATGGGGCTGGTCTCTTCTTTCTCAACAGTGTCTTTCAATGCCTAAGCACAAGCAAGTTTTATCAGAAGCTATTGAGCATATTTTCATGCAGGGCTCTTCTGAACACTACCTCATCAGAATGAGTTTGTCATAGCCGCTGTAAAAGTTTGTTAAAGCAAAGAGTTGTTAATGAGTATATACAGCTATGATTAATATATTTTCTGTAATCAGACTTGAATTGATGCAAGAACTTGGGAGATAGTAGTACATTAAGTTATATAATTTATATCTATTTGGATCACATCAGATAATTTAAGTATTTCATGATAGGATACTATTTTATTTTATAGTTGTGAGGATATGAAAACTTATAATGTTCTTCTAAACTCTAATATTTAGGGGTCTGTGTAAGCTGTCAGCTTTTATTTATGTCAATGCAACCTACAAGTTTRAAAGAACATGCAGAGTACAGAAATACTGCCTTCATTCTTTCTCCTACTTGAAAGAATTTTAGTTATGAATGATGCTTGAAAAGTAGAGTGAAGACAGGGTCTGTATTTTAACAAATTAGCAAACTTTTTGTGAATAGTGATATAGACAGCAAGTTACAAATAACCCATGAATGATTTATTATTAGTCTATTTTTTACTCCTCAGGAGTATTTAAAGTGTTATGTCTTGCATGACAGCCACTAGATGTCAGTGTCTCAGCCTTTAAATACTTGTCTCTTTTCTGCATAGAGACATACTAACTAGTTGTTAGTATGTAATATTAACAAAAATTATTACTTAACTACATCTCTTTAGAAAGACATTCATATATGTAAGTCCAGGTATTCTACAGAAGTCAAGTGAAATTTAAAAATAATAATAATATTCTGTTTTTAATGCATTCCATTTACCTGCTCTTCCCCAGTGGGAACAAGTAATTTTCATCTCTCTCCTGTAAGCTTTGGAGGATAAGTGTGTAACATCCAAAAACATCAGCTGCATTTATTCAGCCAAAAGCAATGGAATGCTTCTTATTCAGACAATTATGACTTAAAAATTGTAGGTATAATATAACTGAGCTGAAATAGTTTAATCTATTGGTCTATTATGTAGCTGAATAGTTTGCATAGCATAAGAGCTTGTGAAATGTTTGTTCATGCTGAGAATGAGAACTCTATCAAATCAAGCTAATAATGACCCTTTTACCATTTAAAACAAACAGAATGTACAAAATACYCTCTCTTTTTTTTTTCTTTCCTTTTAACTGAGGAAGAACTACCTGAGGGCACCAAGGTTGCTGGGCAGCTGCGTCTTGCATGTATGTGGGTTTTCTTTCTGTTTTTTTTATTTGTTTGTTTTTCACTTTGCCCATGTTACTATGAGGAAGAATGTGCTCAGCACTCATGATATTTTCTTTCTATACACATACATTTATTCACTTGCTCTTAAGCCTTATTGTAGTGAAGATGGAAGACACCTTCCAATAGAAAAAGACTGGCTAAAATACTCTCTTAAGATGCAGGTTGCTTCCTATCAACCGTGCTATTCCCAGTCTTCTACCGATTAAAACCACCTATATGTTTTATGTTCCCATAAACAATAGTATGGAATACCATTTCCAGGCTCGAGCAGTTATACGTGTAAATGCAAATAACCTGCTTTTAAATGGTGACTTCCATATGTATTTTCATACTTGCTGCTATCCACTGTTCCGCCTTACAGGAGACTCTGACTTTGCTTTTAGGTAAGCTAGTATAGTGGTAACAACTAGGCTGGTAAATTTATTATCATACATGGTACAGAAAACTTTGATTAGGTTTTTCAGTGCTTACAGTGTTAGTTCCTAGATATGCTGTATGTATTTTTTAAAGTTGGTGCCAACTTGTTTGGTTTTACTTCTTAGAGTATTTGAAGCTGAGCCATGGGGTTTGTATTTGCCAGTTCTAAATTTAAATGTAATTTATCATGTATGCCATGCCAAGGAGGGCAAATCTATAGGTGTTTGCTCACGGAATGCACTTGAGAGATTTGCTGCTGAGTAAGCTGTACACATGTAAACTTTGTGGCAATTGAAAAAGGAATAAATGAACTTTCAACATAAAGGATTGAAGTCAATCATGTGGGATGTTTGTGCTTTTTGTCAGCTTTCTGCTTTGGAAGCCTTGCAAAAGCTGGTGTGGTTTTTAGTTCTGTTTTCCAGTTAGTTTATTAGATTCTTGCTTTATTTCATCAGTCAGAAGATGGCAAGGATGCAACACATACATTTTTTGGCAATTATACTTAAAATAAATGTCTATCTGTTTTGCTCAYCTGTATGTTATTTAAAAGCTTGCTGTGTTTAACTGCAGTGCTGGATCTATTACAGGTAGCAACCAAACTAACTGCAGTTTGTGTCATTAGTTCGTACTGGCAATGAGAAGTGTAATTGCAGGGGAAGTCCTACTCAGTCCTGGGCTCCAAGCTCTGTAAGAGAAGCAGCACAGTCAGCTGTCTGTGCAAAGACCTTCAAAGGTATGTATACAACTGTCCTTATTTCTCTTTCTCTGAAAGTTTGAATTAAAATAAAAGCAGYTGTCCTCTGTGCTCTCCCAACTTCCCATCTGTCTCCAGCCTCTGTAATACTACTTGGTACAGCCAGTCTGGTTGTTCAAGTGATTGATTGCCTTCTCTAATGAGCACAAAGGCACCTGAGTATCCAAGAGCGTGAGCAGACACAGCACTGAAACTGTTTGTTTGTGTCAAGATGCCTTGAAGCTTGTTTTACCAACCACTGGATACTCTGGTATCACGTGGGTCGGCCTTCTCCTGTAACCACAAAAATGGCTGGTACTGATACTGGAGCCACGGGAAGCTTGCTCCTTCCAGGCATCAGCACCCGTTGCTTTCCTCAAGTGTCACCGTCCTGGTACAGCCATCAGACAGACAGACACACACACGCATGCACGCACCTTTTTTTTYCCCCCTTCTTTTCTAGAAATCTGTCACATTTGACCTTTTTATCAGTGTGCCATGTGGAATTTTGTTAGGATGGCACCTCCAAAACTAGGCTTTTTTGTTTTAAACAGACAGAAGTGTCTGGAACTGCAGCTGTGTTTTCACCCTCAAGCACAAATTCCAAGTTTCAGACAAGTGCATACAATGTTCACCTTTTTATGAGAAGGGACTAGGGGAAGCTTAAAGGCATTAAAATTTTGATAAATAAGTGACTAGTTATTGGGATCCTCTTGGCTTGTATATATACTTGAGAAACTATACCCATTACATAGACTTTACATAAAGTGAAGTAAAAAAACCCAAGTTCTCTGCAGTGTTAAAGACATTTCTTTTAGGACAGTGGTGTAAAGTGGTTTGAAAATAGTTCACCTCTCTGTTAGAGAATTGAGTCAAAATAGTGGTGGTTTTTTTCCCCAGATCTCAGTAAATGTTTTCTTTATACTTAAACTTTTTTTTTAGTTTTTTTGTTTGTTTGTTTTTGGTTTTGGTTTTTTTTTTTAGTTGTTACATGAACTCTTGCATTCATCTTCTGGCAAAATTAGTATCATTCCTAAAGAAATGATTCTGTTGCTAAAGTGATACTTCAATAGTGGCAAAAGATACAGCTCCTGACAGAAGTCTCAGAAGGTTTAGTAAATAGGCTGAAGTCTAATCAGTAAGCAAAGCAGGAAATCAAATCTCTAAAAAGACCCAGCTGATACCAAGACTGATCTATATTTGTCTAGGATGTGGTTTTGTATCCTTGGAATGGGTGAACTTGGAATTGAGCATTTTGCAAATGGATATGTTGGAATAGCAGGAGCATCGCTCACTGAAGCATTTGGGATGTCGTCTTACTCTTTTATTTAAAATGCTTAATGTCTTGTGGTGACACAGCACTCTTAGCTTGTGCTCTGCTGACCAGTTATATTTTGGGGGGGGAAGGCAGTCCCTGTATAGAGCAAGAGCCCTCTTTTGGGAGGCAGAGAAAATTGTTTCACATCCCTTCAAGTATAGGAGGACTGCGAAGCCAAGTTTCCCATAGGCTGGATGTATGCTTCCGTGTTTTCAGATATTGTTTCAAATATGATTGAGCTGAAATAACAACTTGCTGCCGCCAACAAGAAGTTGCCTTTCTCTTGGCCTGCTCCTCATTCATTTTCTTCTGTATTTTCCCTGCCTGGAACAAGTCATATGGACAGTAATGACAGGAGACCAAAGCTTTACTTTTATCTTGTTTAACCTTTAGAAAATATTTTTGGAAACTATTTGTTCTGCTTTGTTTTTCTCGTCAACAATTTATATAATGAATGCTTTATTTTTCTTAATGGAGTTTACATACTTTGGCTATGTTTCAGATATGCAAGTATGATATTTTACAAATTATTGTCTCATCTTTATTTTCTTGGAGTGTGTGCCTAACTTCTGCCCCAAATGTTTGCCAAAAAACGACCGGAAACACTACATGAAAAAGAGATTATATGCAATTTACAAATTAAAAAAAAACCACTAAATTCTTCATTTTATGTTCTATTTTGTAGACTTGGAAAAATAAAGCTTCTCTGAAATATTAAGGCTAATTTTCATCACAGCTTTATTTCTAACAGCTAACGATTTTTTTCCTGATTTGGGCTGTATTACAAATGGTCAAGTGTACATGCAACAGGGTGGAATGCATGGGAGGGAACAGGGGAGTACAACTGCCAGCCGTTGAGAGGAAGAGAGAAACGGACAAGCTAAGACTAACTTTTCTTATTTTCAGAAAGGAACATTTAATCTGATAAGGCCATTACTAGCCCTCTTTGGTGCTTCAGTAGATGATTTCTATAGTCCTTGATTTGCAAGCTGGAATTCCCAAGTCCTTTCAAATCACAATATTCTGTGCAGTCAAGGGAAGCTATAGCAGGAAACATTGACCTGTAACAGATATCAAACTGGAAGCTACCGCGCATTTGCTTGATGTCCTTTGGGTAAGCTACACCGGCCTTAGTTGTCTGTTCTGAAAACTAAGCGTTCATTTATAGGCATGCTGAGCCTGARGATCAGAATCTTACATTTGCCTCTACGTTATTTAAATGCCTCAGTGCTGGGATGTGATCTCTGTTCCCCTGGCTAATCAGTGCTATGACTTGCACCCGCACAGCTCATGGTTAGCCATCTCTAGAGTCCCATGCCCACATCCACGCTATGGAGTACTTAGCTTCGCATCTCCTCTGATCCCTATATAGCCCTCCTGGCATCCTAAGGCACAATTGCTGGTTTTGAGTGGTTTCCCAGTTCAGAGTGAGAGTRTGTGTGAGGACACACTCTCAGTGTCCCCTGAGTCTCAGCACTGCTGTTAATCAACTCCTAATCATTAAAATAAGGCTGCACAAACTAGATGCTACTTTTACCAATTTTTCATCTTATTTCTTATACTGTAAAATAAGGATGGTGATGCTTCTCTTCCATTCATGTGTTCTTTTTGTGAAATGGTGTTCTTATATGCATAAATTATTCAGTCATGCAACTAACTGCTTACTATTTTGAGTGATGTTAGTAAGATGCATCCTTTACACTTTTGGCCTTTTCCATCCAAATGGCAACCAGTATTTCTTTCTAACAAAGGTCAGGAAAAAAAAAAAAAACTTTTCCCAGCTATTCTTTATCAAAATTAAAGTCAAACCAATCAAAACTTTCTATTTATCTAGGCAAGTTTATATTTAGACTTGTATTTCTATTTGTAAAGTAATAATTTGTGATTCTTTAGGACAGTGCGAATGGTGCCTTGGAACCACAATTTGGGTTTGTCTCAATAAACTGCCCTGGAGGAAGATGTTGAGCCCATACTGCGACATGTTTGTGGGCAAAACGTGTTTAAAAGGCTGCAAGACTGCAGTGGTCAGTCCTTGTTACATTGAAATGTCAGAGGACAGAAAAAACTGTAATGACAGAATAAAGCAAACAATCTCAGAAGTATCAAGTTTAGAAGCATGGTATTAAGAAAATCTCTTCATATGTGAACTTTCCTAGACCTACGGGACACCGTTTAAATACATCTTTCAAAATAATTTCCTTTCAGAGTTTAAGTGTAGGCTGCCCCAGAGCTCTGTCTTAGCAAAAAAATAGTCATTCTTTGCCAGGGAGCTAGGAGATGTGAGATTTAAGTTGGTGTTTTGCTCAGTGTTTATCCAGGGCTGCAGTGAATTAGCAAGATACTCTTGTTATAGATAGAACAGAACAAGAAATTTGTGTCATCTTGGAATCAGATAGCTTTCTGGGTCACTTTTGAAGTCAGTTACAAACTCATCTGAGCCTCTAGTTAACAAAATAGTGCCGTAGAGCATAGTTAGAAATGTGATTTAGTGCATTTTACTAGGTTCTTACCGTGCAGCCCATCGTTCTAGTATTTACTGTGTTTGGAAATGTCTTTTATCACATCCAACTGTTTTCAGTTTCTTGATCAGTCCCCAAAAGGGAGACTGACTCTACCATATCAGAAAAGTGAAGGAAAATATATTAATTTACAAGTTGTTGAATAAATAAACACCCCTGTGGAGGCATCTGTTTTTCTGGGTGTAGAGTTACTTATGCTGGGTAGGGCTAAGTGTTTCCTGGCTTGCTCTACGCTGGGTTGCAGAGGTGATGTTTTTGCACTCGCTTTGTGGGCACGCTCCTGCAGCTTCATTGAACAAAACCCCTGGCTTATGAAATATTTCCTCTCCATTGGGTCTCAGGCAAGAGAAGGCATCTGCAAAGCCAGAAAAGGAAGTTCTTGCCTTATAGAGCGAGCTCTCGGTGGTGACACAATGGCTGATATAAAGTGTCAGGGGAGCTGAGCTGAAGGCAAAGGAACAAAGAAAGATCAAGACTCAGTAGCTGTTTCGCACGGAAGGAAAGTGGAAAGTGTCTCGGGGATGGATAAATTTAAGGCTGCACTTGTCTTGGCTGGGGTAGGCGATGCTCTTGGTTATCGAAATTTCTCCGGAGAAAACAATGTTTTAGGTGCAAAAATCCAGCAGGAGCTGAAGGAAATTGGAGGGCTCGAGAACCTGGTGCTCTCTTCGGATAAATGGCCAGTAAGTGACAACACCCTCATGCACATGGCGACAGCGGAGGCCGTCATCACAGGTAGGTGACAGCGGACTAGCGAATGCAGCTCGGAAAGGAGCGGAGCTGTAGAGCCGCTAGATTTCTTAAAATAAGCCCGAGTGCTGTGGAAGTAATGAGAAATTGTGTCAGGTTCCTAAATGCTGCTTACATGAGCGATAACATACGTATATTAGCTCGCCTTCTAGGTGAGCCTAATCTTGCGAGCATTGTACAAACTAAGGAGATTCRATTTCTTAAGTGTGGAGTAGCTCTGTTTGTTTTCCACAGGTTTATAATATTGATTAAAGCTTCGAGATGAAAATATGGCATGTTCAGCATAATTAAAAAGAAATAAAATAGATTATCTGCACACTGTGCTTCAGGGAATAATGCATCCAATGGAAAGAACCTGCCTAAAACTCTTCTGTAAAAAATAAGAATCATTCTAGGCTCATTTTTAACATTTCTGTTCAGAACTTCAGGTTGGCACAGAGTTGCCCAAACAGCTCTTTCAGACTAAAATCATCAGAACCATCCCATGTTTGCCAGCTTTCAGACAAGCGGTTGCACCTGCAAAGCCAGAAAAGGAACAGTTTGCTTTAGGAGGAGAGTTCTGTATCTTTAGTCCATAAAAATATTTTGAAATGCGATGTTTTATAATAAACTATGTCAAAATAGTGAATGTTTTTAGCATGTGTCTTCTAAAATCACAATAGTTTGAAAAAGCACATTTGTTTTTTCTTAAGGCAGTAGTAGTCTTTTGTAAGATGCCATGATATTTATAGCAACACTCTACCATTGAACCAGGGCTTTCTGAGACCATCAAGCCTGTCATCGAAAGTACRTAAGAAGACTGTAACCGTTCAGTAATATTTTCTCATTTCAAAATGAATCAAACTATCTACCCCTSTAAAAATATTCCTAATTTTTCTTAACTCATTATAATACTGGATAACTAACAATAGCAGAAGCTTACAATATAGCTGATATTGCCAAAGTCAATGGAGTTTCGCTTCTGCTTCTGTTTCACTGCTTTATCTGTCTGCTGCTAACCTGCTCTAAAATTAGTATGTAGAGATCAGCTGGAGAGTGTGTTAGGCACTTCTTGTTTGGCTACTAGCTAACCAATGGTTTAAGGGATAGCTAATACACTAAAGATAAGGGCAAGGTGTCAGCCTATCAAAAARAAAGATGACTAACATATTTCTGAATATAGGCTATGATTAAACACATATCGTATGTTTTCTGCTTGTTGAACTCCATAAATCTGTAACTCCAGAGTAATCAAGCCAGTTAGACTATCAGTATAATAATAAATCTTATTTCTTAAATACAGCAGGAGCACAGCTGTTCTTTAAAGAAATAAAAAAAGTCTCACTATTTCACATTGACTGTGTTTATCCTGGACTCTCATTTCTCTTTCCTCTTTGGATAGTCTTTTAAAAAAGGTCCTCTCATAGACTGGTGAGAAAGTAAAAAGCTATAGTGGGGAATTTTAGGTGTGCAAAATTGCTGAAGTCAACAGAATAAACCTAACGAAGGTGGCAGCGGGTCCCTGCGGCTGAAGTGTCCCTGGCCCYGGTGACCRGCATGGTCATGCCGCAGGGAGCACTTGCTCACTGTTGAAGATGATGGGAGTGTTGACAGGGTCCAGYGGCTTCGTTTTCTTTCTCTACRGCAGTGACTTCAGTGCAGAGCAAACACATATGCTGCAGAAAGAAGAAAGGAGGAGGAAGTTCTTTAAGAAGATACCGGAAATCTGGAACATGACCGACTGAAAAAAAAAAAGAGCAAATATCCTGTCCCTCACTGCCGTTAGTTAAAACAAGATACCACAGGTATCACAAGATATCACAGCTGCTGCCTAGGACCCCTCCTGCAGACAGAGAGAGGGACCTTCAAGGGTATTTCGCATCCTGAGTGATTCTCCCAGCTGCCCCAGCATCCTGCCGAAGGAGCACAGGCTGACGATGCGTGGCCACCTCAGGTCTGGGGTATGCACCCGGGCAGAGGACTCGGGCAGGGGCTGAAGGTTGTGCAGGGAAGTCCAGACATGAGCAAAGATGGCAAGAAAAGAGAGGAACCTTCCGTTCTCTTTAGTGTCTACCGCAATAATAAGCAAATAAGTCCATGCCAGAACATCATCTCTGCTTAAAATTCTATTTTTTTTCATTTTGTAACAACACCCTCYGGGTGATTTTATTTACATCAGTTTATCTGAAGCACAGAGAAGCCATTCAGTAGAGTCACTCAAAGCCATGCCTCCCCGTGCGCTCGCCTCCCCCTTTCCCCCCAGCTGATGTCCCCAGGAACAACCACCCCCAGCAACGCTCTCCAGGCTGAGAAATCCGTGCAGAGCTCTGCCCAGCAAGGAGGGTCCCTCTCCCCATGTGCAGCATTCGCCTTGCGGGCTGCCAGCCGGCTCCAGCAGCCTCTCTGCRTGAAAAGCGGCAAACCCAGGCTATTCACGGGCCAGGCCGTTGCACGCTCGGCACGTTCCAGGTCTGAGCTGCCCAGAGCCCAGGCTCCCCAAAGTCAAACCCCAAAGACTTCCACCCCCCAGATTGCTCCCAGCCTGAGGCTGAGGCAGGCGCCAAGCCCAGGGTGGAGGCCTGACGGTGAAGGACAGGGCAAGTCTGATCTTGGGAGCTGGTTTTGACCAGCACCGCGCTGGCTGCCTGGGAGAGGTCTGAGGATGCTCAAGGCGAGGAGCAGCAGCGGTGGTGGCCGAGCAGAGGCTGAGCTACTGCTCCAGCACAGGCTGAGGCTCTCTGCAGGTTAAGTGGTGGCCCAACCTGGAAGTCTGATCCAACAGCAAAGGATAAACGAAATAGCTACGTTCATCAAGAATTTGTCCCATAAAGAAGGAACAGAAACTTAACACCATCAAAAGCAGGAGAGCTATCGCTCCCATCAGGAAAGCCTTTTCCTTTCTGACTCTAACAAGCACTTAAAAAAAAATAAAAATAATAATAAAAAAATAAAGCAGCCTTCATTTCTAAAGAAATAATTTGTCCTACTGACTTGACAGCTAAGATACCAACCTGACTCCAATACAGGAGTTGTGGTGGGCTTAGGTGGTCCTAACGTGTTAGCGACCAAAGTACCTCTGACTTTGAAGACCATCCTTCTGCAGAAGCTGCCAATCAATAAACTCCACCTCAGCTCACACCCAGGTAGAATGACTCTTTATTTCTAAATCTGAAAGGYTGGTAGCTTCAAAGCCTCTTGTTCCTCTAGGATTTTATGTGGAACAGCTAGTGTATTTGATAGGCTATTTTTTTTAAGTGAAAGGAGGGAAAGCTTGGCTTTATCCTGGATCTTTTTAATTCTTCCATTTACATAAATGGTATTTTAAAGTGGCTCTGGGTTATGGMTGTCCACACTTCGTCTCATATTAAAACTTCTGTGGATCTCAATAAATCATCAGTCTTTGACAAAATGAAGATACTTTTAGAAGAACTTCTCCTACTGTGTTATTTGATTTGTAGGTTGACAGGGTTTTTTTTGAGTGTACTGAAAATACATAAATGGACAAATTCTGTCAGCATCCTTGGTTCTCATTGGTTACAGAATTGCAATAGAAGTCAGTGGAAGCTTCTTCTCAGTGCAAACCGAGGGCAGGACTCTTCGACCCCAATAATATAAATAGTAGAGTAAACAAGCAGTTATACTGAAGAAAAAAAAATGTGTGTTTAACACAGGAAAGACTCCTTAGAAAAGACTGTAGACCTTAGCTGAAGTAATCCATGAACAGCTATTGCTAATGAACATATTCCAGGAAAATGACCTGCTGATAATATTGCAGTCTGTAGGAATTTACTACGATTACTGATCTTTATAAAAGCTCACTGTTCTAGTTACTGTACCGGCATGCCCCTGCATGGGACACCTACAGATTTTAAACAAGCAAATATAAAACACAGGAT
>NW_028186823.1:608937-661853 GCF_003343005.1 Rhea americana | reverse complement strand
TTTGCTAATTTGCTTTTGCGTGTGTATCTCACCCTTCCCGCGGTGCCCACGTGCGCCTCGCGGGCAGACACCGCCGCGCGGGCTCCACGCGACGGCCTCGCCAGSCCCTGCCCGGCGCCTCTATAAAAGCGTCTATGGTGGCGCCAGGGACRCGTCTTCGAATATACCGCAGCTGGCAAATATTGCAACTGGAAGAGTTTATCACAGGCGTCGTCAGCTTTGGGGGGTTTGTTTTCAGCATCTGTCGCCTTTTTTGGTTTTGCCTTTGCCTGACAATCTTTCGTTCCTGCTTCTGCCCAGATTACTGGTGTCTGGAAGACCTGTACCGTGAGCTGGTAAAACGCTACGTGGAGGCCATCGACAGGCTCCCCGGGAGACGGTCAGACCCTGCTACCATCGAAGGCTGCAGGGAGCTAAAACCAGATAACTACCTCCTGGCGTGGCACACGCCGTTCAACGAAAAGGGTACGGGTCTGCCTTCTGCTGCTGAGGCTGGATCTAAGACCGCCTGCTTTCGAGATCTGWGAATGTTCGGAAATCGTTTCCCCTTTGGGCCCCTGACTTCAAAAGCTACAAGCCCTGAAACATTTCCATGTTTGCCTGAGGGTGGCAAGAGAAAGATGTGCCAGGAATTCCTTTTGTAGGGCACTATGTCCTTTTGCAAATGAACCCTTCCCTGTTTAACATCTATTTAAAGAGACTTTGTTCTTGGCTCTGTGCCTCTGGGCCCAGATTTTTGTCCTKGTATTTAATGGTTATTTTAAGAAATATTTTCTGCCGTTTTTCCTTTAATTGCCTGCGGTCTTAGATCTTTTCAGTGGTAGCAGATCTAAAAAAAAAGAAACAAATAGCCGAGTTTCTCCCTGTGTCAGTGTGCTCACTAGAGGGAAAACAGAGCTACTGCATTACTTTTCTTCAGGTGGAGGCGCTGCTAAGAACTATAATTATTTTGCTGGTAATCCCTAACACTCCTCGCCCTGTTTCCCTGTTCCTTTCTTTCTCTTTGGGGTTATTTCGTTGTATGAGGAATCGAGTTTCTACTTCTAGTTCGRGGACGTGCATGCAGCTACGTGCGCGCGCGTAGGCACGTGCCTGTGCTCRCAGACTACTTTTAACCCTGAAGGAGCGCAGAGACGCTCTGTCATCAGATGAGGTAGACCTGGACAGCCACAGGGCCCCGGTAGCTCCTAGAACCACGCAGAACCGCGGCGGCGGCGTGACACCGCGGCTCTTTCGGGCTCCCCGCCGGCGCCCCCCTCGCTCAGCCTCAGCCTCGGCCTCTCACGACAGCTGCGGAGGGGCAGAGCAGCCTCCCTCTGCCGGTTTTGTCCACCCCCCTATTAGCCAGGCAGAACTGAGAAGGTGCCCCCTCGGCAGTCCTCACGCGTTTTCTGGTCGATCRTGAGTAAAGTTCGGCTGGAGTAACCGTGGGAGCCGCCTGGCCGGGCCAGAGAAGGTCCGGACGTCTCCAGTGGAGGAGCACAGCTCTTCCCCTGGTGGCTACCTTGCCGCAGCCGCCTCTCTTCTTTTAGCCTTCCTCCTCCCCAGCTTTCCGTGGTGGAAGACTTGCTCTTGGGGTACTCTAGGCTGCAACTCTCTAAAATGAAGTGCTGTCTTGAGAACTGATGGCAAAAACCCATCTTCTCTAGCTGGTCTAACAAATACCATCCTGAACATCTCAAGGCATCTCTTCTTTTTCACCCTTAGAACAAAAGAACCAATGACATGAGATGGAGATGTTTTGCCTCCTGTGGTGCCTGACACTGCTATGGCCATAATTAACTTTTAATTGAAATTTCATAAATTTCCTCTTGAGGCAAAAAAAAAAAAAAAAAAATCCATAGACATTGAATGTCTAGCAGCCAGGTGATGTCTCAGATGGGTGGGAACCAAAATGCTGCTTTCTTACAATCATTCTGTGTTGTCTCTCTTGAAGCAAAAATTCATGTACTAGCATTYATGGAATAGTGAAATTCTAGATTAGGTAATTCCTAATTGCTTATATGAAGCTCTTGTGCTCTTCTGGATATAGTCAGTGCATTCAGTTCTTAGGTTAACCTGCTCTATACGTCACTTACTTAGCCACCTGTTGTCATGTTCATCGCTACATTCATTCCAAAGGTACCTGAGTTATGTTAAAGGTTTATATGATKCCTGTGGCTACCAGAAGAACTATACAAGAAGATGCCTAACATCTTCCATTTTAAGACTTCATTTCCAAATTGCAGTTTTGGTAAGCTTTAGGCTGAAAATTTCACTGCTGAGCGTTTGCCTCCATTTCTTAACATTTTTTTAAAGTTTTGGTATTTACTTTGAATCCACTATTTCTGAGATGTGATAAAAATGTTTTGTTCCATTGCTAAAAAAACTCCCAAATGAGTGAATGCTCAGAAGCCATTCTCCAACATCTGAGAGTTGGGAACTGAAATCTGAGTAAGGTGTTACCCCCTGAGCCAGAAATGTGCCTTCAGAGACCCTGGGTAGGTCCAGTCAGACAGCAGCTCGGTTCTGCCAGCACTGAGTGTGTCCCAGGCTCAGGCTGCCGCATCTGAGCAGCAATTTATTTTGCAGCTACTGGAACCAATTACTGGGCTTCTGAGTAGTACTTGAGACTGTGCTCCTCTGCTGGTGGCATTGGTAGGGGAGCATGAGGAAAAAGTGAGTTAGATGCRGAGAGTCGGAGAAGAAAAATGAAGGGAAGCATAGCCTCAGAAGGACAGGAGATAAAAGGGAACAAGCTCTAAGCTTTCATGCAGAGCAGTCTGTAGTCACAAAAGAGCTCAGAACAGTAGCCACTAAGCTGATCTTTATTATTCTACAGAAATAAAGTGAAGGAAAACACACTGAGGTATTCTACACTAATAGAATAGTAGAGTGCATGCATGGATGAAAATGATAACATAAGACGGGGTCAATTCAGCTCTTGTATAGAGAAATCACCTCATAAATCTATTAGGAAGTTCATGAAGTAGCCAAGAATCAGGAGGGCAAAGGAAAGGCTTTGAAGACAGTCTGTTTGGATTTTCAGGAGGCATTCAACAAGGTTCCTCACCAAAGGCATTAAATGACAAGCCACTAAGTTGCTACAGGATGAAAGAAAGGTTCTCCTGTGGCTAYATAACTGGTCAAAAGACAGCAAACAAAGAGTCAGAGATTACAGCCTGTGTTCTCCATGAGGAAGGAGGCACCTGGGTTGGACCCAAGCTGTTGAATGTATTCACAAAYTATCTGGAAAARCAGGTGAACAGTGAGTTGACCAAATCTGCTATCAAATATAATAAGGTGCAGAGTTGTGGAAGATCCTCACAGTAATGGATAACTGTGTGACCACACAGCAGAATAAATGCAATGTAAGTAAACAAAAAATTCTACACATGGGARAAAAACCCTAATTTTATATACACAGTTCTCGTTACTTAGCTAACCATTATTACCATTCAGGGAAGGGATCTTGGTGTTGTAATAGTTGTGCAAGAATATCACTTCAGTGCCCAGTAAGAGTCAGAAAGCAAATGGAATATTAGGAATGACCAGGAAAGAACATAAAACAAAACACAAAACACTTKCACCACTCTATAAATCCATAGAGTGCCTCTTTCTCGACTACTATGAATAAACTGCCCCCACCCCACCCCAGCCCTCAAAATGATGTAAGAGAATTAGAAAGCATATGGCAAATGATGACCAGGTTAGTCAAAACCAGCTTCCATAGGCAAAATAGTTAGAGACTAGTGTTCTTCCACCCAGGAAAGTGATGCCTGAGATAATAAGAAAGAGATCTGCAAAACTGTAGATACCTTGGAGAACATGAATAGGAATAGAGAGAACTCACTATCTTCCAGCAAAAGTTCAAAGCAAGCGAAAGGAGAGACTTCCTCGCACAGTATCTAGTTCTCCTGCAGAACCCTACCCCCAAAATTTGCAGATACTACAGTTCACGTGGGTTCAAAAAATAGCTGGGCAAATTCACCCAAGGAAAATTTGTGAAGGGTTATTAAACAGAAAGATGAGTGGCCAGATGCCTCTTGGATCAGGGAGCCAAGTTATTAGCAGTTTAGTATGAAGGGGAWGCATCATTATACTTTCCTCCTTTTCTCTTGCTCTTTCTCAAGTATCCTCCACTGGCCCCTGGCAGAGATAGGAGCTGTTGGAATGACCTTTGGTCTGACCTAGCAGGATTTCTTTATATTCTTACATGTCTCACCCCTAGCTGGGACTAACCTTGCTGTCCTGTATTTCATTGATTCAAATGGTAGCTATTGACGCAGTGGATCTAGTATTTGCTAATCTCCYGAAGCATTGCCTTGGCTTACCATTATGCAATGTGGTGGAATTTTTTATTTGCCAWTTTGCTTGTTTAATTCTTCAGAAGGTTTTAATGTAACTTCTAAACTAGAAGAACCATGAAGTTGCAAAAGCAACCACCTTCAGACCAGCATGCAGATTACTGTAATGCATCCTCAGTTTTTGTACATATTAAGACATGATATTTAATCACATCTTAATATAATGTGTCTTAATATAATCGAGTCTTAATTCTAAGTAGCATTATACCTCTTTGATTATCCAGCATGAATTGTGTCCTTTGGAGGAATACAGGTTCAATTATGAATAAGACAAACGCTGCTGTTTGCTGCACTAGATAGAAGTGGTTAAATGAAAGGTTTGGGCTTTCATTTGGTTTGGGCAGGAGACAGGTTTTCCCAGTTAAGTTGAATGATGTTCTGGAAGGCTTGATTTCTCTCCTGCTTCTTCTGTGTGGATTTTATGTAATTTATGGGATAGGCAGATGCTGTTATTTGCTCTTGGCTCCTTAATAACTAGGTGCTACAATTGCAGTGTATCTGAAGTATGAGAGAAAACACACTATTTGCAGGACAAATGTCCAGCCATTTCAGTGCAGAGTTGTGGCTGGAGGAGTCCTGGAGAGGACTTTTTTCAGGCTGGCAAGCGTGAGGAAGCAAGTTTGCAGAGAATAGAAAGATATTTTGCAAAGCCTTTTATGTCACATCTATCAAATGTCTGGCCTTTTTCACATTGCCCTTGGTAGTTAATCTACCTGCTGGAAAAGTTACTTCACATAAAATTTTAACACTGGACTGTGGGTCAGAAAGGAAAAAAATGTCTTTATTTAACCTAAGGAGATTACCGAACGAAGTTGCTCACTTAGGATAGCTGCACTCTGGGGAGAAAAGAGTCCAGAGAGCAATGCACATCTCAGCTGGTCTGTATTGCCCTCCGGAGATGCCAGTGGGCCTTATGTAAGTGCTTTGGTTTGGATCAGGCATATACTGTTGAAGCAAATCTTCCTACTGCCTGCTTACCACTCTTTGAATCTCACCAYAATCTTAGACCACCTGAGCTGGAGCCATTTTGGGGTGAAACTAAACTGAAAGATGCTCTCCASGGAAACCCCTAGTGCACCCCAGCCACGGTGGGCACTGCCCAGGGAAGCAGATGAGGGCTCCTCTGAGGTTAGGTGTCTGCAGCATTGGTGCTGGGGCCTCGGCATCTGCTGCTTCACTCTGAGTGTGAATTGCTCCTCTTGYGCCACAGGATTGCCTAATGGAGATGCAACCTGTCTCCCTGCTGTCTATCTAGGAAAGACAGGAAGACCATGCAGGTTCCAGAGTGGCTAAAATTAGGTGGCATAACTACCCTCCGTATCCTTCAGGGGCCAAGAAGAGAAATGCTGATTGCTTTCAATTATATCCAAGGTCACTGGGAAGTGTGATTGAGAAAAGACAGTGCTGAAAAACTCTAAGTATTTTGAAAAACCGAATCCTATCCATCTCTGACTTGATCCCTGCAGTGARTTAAAGCTTTTTTGGGGGCGCTGGCTCACCAGCTGCAAAGAGGAGATAATCACCTCACTGGTGTGTTGTGAAGATAAGCTCATTAAAAATTCTGTGGGATCTTGATATTACTGTGAAAAGTGCTGCAGAGAAGCTCATTATCAAATTTAACTGCATTCAATGAAGTGTTCAGAAGTTGAACACCTGGTGTCATGCACTCAATCCTGAGGATTAAAAGAAATACCACATTAGCCATTCAATAAATAACCTCTGTGCTGCATGAGGCACGAGGTTCCCAAGAAGAAGCTAGGTGCAGCCTGTACCATAATGTGTGTGTACAAAAACACCAACTTATGGTTACATGGGCAACCCCAGTTCTGACATTTCCTGACTTTGGAGGATTCAGCTTTGCAGCCTTCACTTTCTTTTCAAACCCTCTATTTTTGCATGTAATAGAAACTATTTTGTGAACTATCTATGGGACTCTCCAGCATGAAACATGTCATAAAATTGTGAGACTAATTGTGATCTTCTCAAAAAGTGTTTGGATGATATGCTCACAGCATGAAGATTAGTAAAATAAGAGCATAGYAAAAGAAGTCTAGCTATTCCTCAAATGCTGCCATTTCTGGTGGTAGCATCTGGAGCTAGCAAAACTGAAGTGACAGCCAAGAATGACCAAGGACAAAAGGAGAACTTGAATTAAACAAGCGATGTTGACCAGAGAGCCCACTGCTCTTYGATATCCATGGTGGTCTTCATTGCATTTGAGAATACTGGAATATTCCTGTAAAATCAGAACAAGTGTAGAAGCAAAATTCCTTCCAAGAATGTATCAAAACTTGTACCTTGCTCTGCATGCTGATTTCCTGTTCCCTGAGGAGTTCCCACACATGAGCTGAATCACCAAAATGTGCATGTTTCAGATGGTATCGACATATTTGTGTATCTTTAGTTTCCTTTTAAAAGCTTAGCATTATCTTTTCGCTCTAGGTTCTGGATTTGGAGCAGCTACGAAAGCCATGTGTTTAGGGATGAGATACTGGAAACCAGAAAGGCTGGAATCGCTCATTGAAGTGAGCATTGAATGTGGACGAATGACTCATAACCACCCTACAGGTAATGCCCACTGACSTGCTACTTTTTTCTGAAGTCCCTAAGGTTGCTTTTCCCTTCCAGGGGAACTAATCCTGCAAACCCCCCTTGGTTGAACTGCTTCACCTGGTTGAGCTGCAGACTCACAGGCCTTGGTTTGATCATTGCTTGGATATTATCTAAAAGCATTTATTACATACATTGTATATTTACTTATATATTATAAAAACAGCAATTTCAAGGATAGGAGTTATCCCTCTGATAACTAAACACAGCCTGTCTTGTCCAGAGTATATTCAGGTCACTATTCAGGTCGTATTCAGGTCACTAGCTCTGATTAAATTTTAGGATTTACGTGCATTTGGATGACACTTTTAACATGTAAGTCTATAATTCTGCGGATAATAACATTTTTCTGCTGACAGGTSTCGTCATATCCAACCACTGTAGGTAAAGGTAGAAAGCCCCCCCAAAAACGTTATCTCCACATAGTTTAGGGTACACTCTGAAACATTATGTAAACAAAACATAAATAAGTAGATGTAACGTTGTTCTAAATATACTGATCAGTCACTCTGATGACTTYATACTACATAAGCATGTATTCATTGTGCCTGCTTTAAACAATAATACACAAAACCACGACGAATGGTGACATGTTTGGCATGCTCAGTGCTAAGGAAATGCAAGCAGGGAAATTACGAAATACGGAGGGAAAGAATTTAAAAACAAAGTAGGAAATACTGTTTTTTCCATGGTATTTCCACAAAGCATGCTGCAAAGCCCAGAGCGACACGCAGGTTCAAAAAGGGATCGGGCGAAGGAGGAGAAGGGGCCCTTGCTGTTAAATGCAGTTAAGCCACGTAATTGAAGTTGCTGCCGCATGCTTGCGTTATTGCCGCCGCCGGCAGCTCCCCGTCCTCAGCAGCCGCCGTGCTGTTGGGGCTTCGTTTCTTCCCGGCCGCAAGCGGCGAGAGCCGGGTGCCCAGCACGCGGGAGCGGAGAGAAGCCTCCTGGCCCCCCTCAAAGCGTACGGATGCTGCCCAGCTTCCAGCAGGCTCTGGAGGGTCTCCTCGCGCCTCCTCACCTGGCTCTTTCAGCCTCTAAACCCACTCTGTCGTAGCCACCTGGCCAAGTCCAGTGTACGAACCTGCACAGCAAGTCGGCTGCGTGATGTCTGGCCAAGAAAGGAGCTTTGAGCTGGCTCTGCCTGTTTCTTTACTGATCCAAGAGCATCTGTCAGACGCCGGGTGAGACATGCCTTTGGCCCGGCCCTGTACCGTACCTCTTAATGCAGAGAGAATTCCTAATAGTCTCATCTAGAGTCGTAACCTCCAAAGATAATTTGGCTTTACCTTCAGCAAATACTAGCGCTTTTGGCTCATGCATCAAGAGAAGCGCACGCATCAATACTTTGCTCACCCAAGGCTTATTTAAGGGACTGAGTTGTTTCCTAGCTTTCTCTTGGATGTTGCATTGGGGTGTTTTTGCTGCATTTGAGGAAACACCTCCTCCCCACTCAAGATGACACAGACATGTGAGAACTGAGCCTCTAAATTCTGACGTGGTGGAACTTTTGAGTGCCCATTAACAGAAAATTCACCTTAAATATATCCGTGTCCAAAGCAGAAGACCCAGCTAAGCAGGCAGATAGCATATCCTACCTAGGCAATTGCTTCTTCARGATAACTGCAGCCCAAAGAAAATAAAGAACAAGTGTGTTTATCAGCTAGGTAGAATGCACTTGTCCACTTAGAGTAAAATGAAATAGTATTAGATCTAACATACACAGCTGTTGAGCTGGGTGACTCTGTAAGAAAGTTGATCAGCTTGTAGTTAAATAGCTTCGTGGAAGTCAGCTCTTCCTTGTGACTTGAAATAAAAGATTTTCAGTGTCACATTAATGCATGATATTTATTTTTGACCACTGCATCAATTTCTGTCATATTACCCCACTGAGAACAGAAGCTCCCTTCTGCGTAAAATAAGTCATAAACCAGCAGGCACCATGTATTAGCCAAGAATTTTAACATGCCAAGGGTCAGCCTGTAAACAGACAGAGATAGGTTATATGCATTTGGTAAACTATGMTAGAAGTATGAGGCGATGATTTTACCGGGGACATGACAAAGATGGTATAAACACAGATCACATATTAATAATTGCTATTATCYACTAATTCCAGGCTTTCTAGGGTCCCTATGCACAGCTCTGTTTGTGTCGTACGCAATACAAGGAAAACCCCTTGTGCAGTGGGGAAGAGAGATGATGAAGGTTGTGCCAATGGCTGAAGAATATTGCAAGAAGACCATTCGACACATGGCAGGTAACACGTCTGAATCGAGAGAGTTATATTTTTAAAAATATGTCTGGCTATGAAGACATTGAACAAATGTCACTGCCCAGTCCTGCTGCTTCCCCCACCTCCTGGCTTCACAGGACATCTTCTGCATTACCTGTGTAGGCTGTAAGTTCTTCTGAGGCTGTGCCCTCTTACATTGCCTGTTAGTTGCCTGGTATATCGGYGGCATAAGTACAAAGAGAAGTTGCAATGATAATACCAAACTGCACAGTTTTATTACTAGGGGAGGAAAAGAAATGTTAGTTAGCAGGTTATTAGGAAAATTGACTGCTGAGACATGAATTAGTTCAGCTCCCTTCCATCAGTTAGTGCAGTCCAATATTGTCCATGAGGAAATGCACTGACAGTMCTTGTTTTTCCAGGAGAAGTTCACCTGCAAACGCCTCTTGGGCAATGAATTGTTTCTCTTTTGACCACAGATTCAAATCTGGCTTGCTGCTTTTCAGAACAAATGTCTAAGTTACCTTCTGTTTTTTACCTTTCTTTCAAAACRAGTGGAACACAGCTATTAAACTCAGTATTGCTACTTTACTTCTGGACAAAGGTATTTTAGTTTCCTCTTGCCCAGGAGAACGTATCCAGAGTAGTGAGACCCGCTGTAGGCAAATGAGTATAACTATMTCAAGAACAGGAGGAAAGAGGCTTTTCTGGTTTATCTAGAGGGACAGCTGTTGAGAATGATTGAATTCCATGGAAATCTTTCCTTGGAGCATTCAAAAATGAAGATTTACCTGAGCAGGAAAGCTGCTGCTTTGAAAACAGAAAGAAGCAGGAGCCTTTCTGAAAGACATTGCATTCTTTCGTGTGTCTTGTTCAGTACTAAGATTATTTTAGACAAGACCTATGAGCAGCAGGTGCAGGATTAGCATGAGTGAGCTTCTCTCTGAATGACTTTACAGAAGGGCCCTGTCACTCCACCAGACCCGACCCCCGCCACGCAGAGGCATGTGTGTTGGGCTCCTGAAGCGTGCTCTGGGTAATACCGGCATTGTTGAGCTTAGTCCTGTTTTAGAAGCAGGAATAGTCTTCTGCATCAGAGATAAGCTCCTTGGTTGGTGAGAAGCGCTGCAGAAAAGTCCTGCTAAACAGTGTCCTCCATTTTTAGAAAGCTCTTTCTTAGCTGCTTTATTCCCTTTCACAGAGGGCTTACTTCAGTGTTCCTCTCTGTTATTAAATTGCATTTACTTGCCGGATAGTCCCATGGATTTGAGTGTGACAGTGAAGACGTAGCCTCAGGCTGGACACAAGSAATGGGGCAGAGCATCAGTCAGGGGGGTGGTGTGGGGTTTTTGATGGTACCATAAGCTGTTCATGCAACTGGAGTCTCCTGTGGCTGCTTTATCCCTTTATTTCACACCCTGTGCACTGAAGTGATGACATTGCCTCTCTTGTTGGGCTGCTACGTAGGAAATACTCATTTCTGAAGCATTCGTGTGTTCTGGTCATGGGGAGAAATAGCAAAGTACAAAATGCATTCTCTAAGAAACAAGCATACCTGCCAGGTCTTCCGTATTTTTGACAGTAGTTTTGGAACTAATTGATGGAGTGGGTTTGGGAAATTTCTTTCAAACAACTTTTTTCTTTGAGAGACATTTTTTCTCAAGGGACTCACCTCGGCCCCCGAGTGCATTTTTACTCTGCTTTTCTAAATACATCTTTTGCTAGGGTCCTAGCTAACAGCTTCCAGAAATCCTGCAAAATTAGGGCAGGGATTCAGAAGAYGGGAGGCTGAGTTTTCCCTGCCCTTAGGAATATAGCGCAGTGTAATCCAACGCCTTTACCTGCGAGAGGCTGGGGAATTGACAACCCTGGGAAGGTACCAGATCATCCAGGGCATCACAAATTCTTTTAATGGAGTTGAACCACTTTAAACATTTTAATTGCCAAAGAGGCATGCTTGCATGGTGTTTAAGGGAAAGAAGCCAAATCAGATTATGCCCTTCAGAAAACAATTTTGTTCTGCGCATGTTCCTCAGTCGCTTGCAGCAAGCCCAGAACTGAGCGACCAGAAAGGACAAAATTTGGGGGAAAGCAGCAACACTTAATTTGATTTTTAAACTATGCACAGATAGCCCCGGTGAACTGTTAGCTTCCTCTGGCATCTGTGGTGGTTTTGTCCACCTCACTGAT
The DNA here is from genome assembly GCF_003343005.1 of Rhea americana. Lineage (NCBI taxonomy): Eukaryota > Metazoa > Chordata > Aves > Rheiformes > Rheidae > Rhea > Rhea americana. The sequence continues at coordinate 650,471 of NW_028186823.1, read as the reverse complement.
TGCCAAACCCTTAACCACATTTGCTTCCTGGCTGGGTTTTCGCTCAGGCCTAAATTCTGCAAACATATACGGGCGTATGGGCTTAACGGAGCGAGGAGCAGTATTCTGGGTGACTTATGCACCGTTTGTAGCCTTTACCGGAAAGGCTGATTTGGAGCTTTGGCTTGAAAATAAACTCAATGTAATGAGATTATTCGCKTGCACGGAGGTAAATATGTTTAGAGAGACTCTTATTAAAGTGGCGCAAAAAGAAAAAGAGCTGCAGTTATAAAAGAAAGCTTAATTGTATGGGCACAGATATCAGATATGTGTTATCTGCCCCCATACTATGTTTGGTATGTATTATGATGTACATAAATGGAAATTTTGGTCTTTCCTGTCTGCCTTTTCTGAAAGATTATCCTGATGAACAAAAATACCAGAGAAATTATATAAATACAAATTGATAACTGAACCAGGAGACAATTTGTATATAGGACATATAAGTATTTTTAGATAATCTTTTATCATAATAAAGGAATACAGAAATTAGCATAGAATTGATTTTTTCTCCCTTTCTATTGACTCTTATATTTTCCTTTGAGTGTTCCTCAGTAAGTTCACTCTCAGACTCCCATCTTGCTGTATTTTAGTATACCATAAAATAGCACGATATTCTGAAAATATTTTCCTTCTTTCCTTCACATCCTTTCTGTCCAGTTAAATGTCCCACTTCATATTAAAATGCATACTTAGTACATATGCCTGTTTAATATATGTTACTGTAAAATACACAATTTTTCTGGTCAGTCAATACTATCATTTTCTTAAGAAGTTACTGTAGTAGTACTGAAAATGTTGCCAAGATGAAATACTACATGCTTAATTTCTTTTGCATTCAGAATATCAGGAGCACTGGTTTTACTTTGAAGCCAAGTGGCAGTTTTATTTGGAGGAGAGAGAAATCAATGAGGAAAATCAGAATAAACCTGTCTTTCCGGACAACTATGATGCAGAGGAGAGAGAAAAGGTAACCGCAACTTCAGAAAGTGCTCAGAGAGGTTCTGAACCGAAAGAGGCATTTCCAAAGGGATACATTAATGCTTTTAAATGTTTCCAGGGCTAAAGCAGACAGGAAGCCTTATATTAAAAAAAAATAATAATAATAAATGAAGAAAATGAAGAACAATTTCCATCTTTGGTTCAGGYATATGATAGCATTAAAAAAAAAGCGGTAGTCGGTCTTGAGGTGCTAAAGAATCCTGAAATGGTAGGAAACAATATATAGAGAAAGTCTTAATAGTCAGATGTGAGAACGTCTGGAGAAGGTACCAAACTGGTAAGTGGCCTCCAGTCAGCCATGGCTTTTTGAGGCTGGAAAAGACAAACGAGGTCATCGGGGGGAAGGGGGGGATCTCCTAAAAGCCCAGGGGAGCTGTGGCCCCACTCCTGCAGAGATGCCCATGAGCATTAGGAGCTGCACTTGACCACAGTCCTTAGAAGAGAAAAGGCCATCGTAAGCGGCTCTCTGCTCATGCAGGTTTGTTCCCTTTGATTTTGGCTGAAATAATTTTATGTAGCCCAAGAGATGATATTTCACCACGTCTCCTATGATACTATTTTATAGYGTACATGATCTTTCTTTTGCCTCATGACTATCAGTCATAACTTCTTAACCCAAGAGAAATAATGCCTCTTCTTCCGTGGTGTTTACAACTTTCTGATATTTGCTGGCACTTCTCAGGTTCTCCACTTAGCAGCTGAGGAATACGTCTGCGCTTCTTGTCACCTTTTCCCATAAATCAATTCGTTTTTCAGACTATTAAAGCACAGTTCTATTCTGAGAAGTCACTTTGTGTATTTTTAGGTGCTCATATATGCAGTGAAACATGCCAATGGAAGACAGACTGACAGTGGATAATAACCAAATTTGCTCACTCTATATAGAACGAATAGATCTCCTCCTRGTTTTATTTTCTTAATTTAGTGCCATGAATTTGTTCCTTTTTTGTTCCTGCCAGTTCTACAGAACCTTAACACAACTTTATGAGAGATTAAACTGAACAGTATTTCCCCTTGATCATTAGCAAGAGAGAACTGAATAGATTCCTAAGGCAGAAACAAAATCTTTGCCCCAGCCCAGCTAGTTTGGCCTAYAGAGCTATTCATTTCGATGCACAAGAAAGGAAAATATTGCTTAATTCTCAAACTCCACRGCCATCCAGAGATCCCAGCCTTACAGAAGGCTCTCATTTTGCTTATAAACTGAGCGTGTTTAGTTAATAGCCATGGAAAGCATAAGCAAGGAGACAGTAACCATGATGCATRTCTTTGTGATCTCCCCCAAGTAGGTCGATACTGTCCTTCTTCCTATTCCTTCCACTCCACCCATACTAACTGGCCATTTGTGTTTGGAGGTAGAGTTAACTGCTTGCCTTTCTACGGTGCTTTACTAAAACCCAAATATCTAGCACCATTTTTGTTACTAGGTCCTTAAACGCGTGTTTTGGCTAGACAAGGCCCACCTTTCAGCAGGCACATACCAGCTGCAGGAGCTTTCAAAGTTAGGCCTTCAAAGGTGGCTTGGATTTATTTGAGAATGTTGCAAAGACAGTTTYCCTTTGCAAAAGAAAAACAGTACCTCAAAATACTGTACACATTCTATATAAGCAGGTRTACAACTTAAATTTGGAGATAACTAGAAATGTGGGTATAAATGACATATTAACCCTGCTKGAACATGCAAATAGGCAATCAGCTGATGTAGGATAAATCAAGTTTTAATGGTTCTTTTTTTACATATTAGAAAATCTGCAAGTAGGCAGAAATTGGGCCTTACTCATGTCCAGCCTTGATTCTGCAAACAAGCCACTCTCATATTGCWCACTTTTCCATGTTGGACCCAGTGCACAACAAAATAGGAGAGGAACTGAGCCAAAGTTACTCAGGAAATTCAGACACCAATGAACTTCATTTCCTTAACAGAGAGTTGCTTAATCCAGGATCATGAAAAGAGCTCAGAAAGGGTTACAGAATGATAGAAAAAGCAGTGTCAGCCCGCAGTAGGTCAGCTCCTTCAGGGTGAGGAAGGGAGAGGCAGTTGCAATTGCCGTCTGCAGGGGTTTGCATTGAAGAGGAGATCTGTGAACCACCTTCAGACCGTGGCGGGGGCTTAGATCCAGCAGTGCAAGCGAGTGAGTGTTTCACCTGCATCCACTCTGTGCTGCCAGTCCTCACCCTGCCGCCCGGAGAAGCTGGCTCACTGCCAAACCATTGAGCTGCACTATGGCAGGAGAGGCAGGAGGAGGCTGCACTCYTGAAAAGTTTGCAAAATGCAGCCTCGGTGCAGATAAGTCCCTCCAGGCTCAACGTAAAGAATTGTTAGCAGTCAAAGTGAGGTGATGGCAAATCTGTGCAGAACATCAGCTATCTTAAGGGCTAAATGGAGTGAAACTTGAGACGCCTGCATGCTCACCCAGAATAGCACTTACATGGTTAGTCCTCTTGCCTTCGGTAGTGTTACACAAGCGTCAGTATTGCTTCACCAGAATAAAAAAWATGCAGAATTAAGACTTTAAAGTTTGCTTGTGTCAGAGGACAGCATAAATAGATAAATGCTCTCACTAGTCTGCAAACGTAAAAGCAGCAGAGCGAAGCTGTAATCTGACTCTTCCTTGTTTGATGTGTATGCAGATAGGCTACATCAAGGCATATAATGGCCAAGGGAATGTGAATAGATWTAAATGCAGGCCTTCATACATGTTGTAGAAACCAAGAGTAACTCCAGCAGATACAATTCAGCTAAATGTGTTGTAATTTATACTTCAGGAAATGAAGCTAGGTTATAGGCCAGTTTCCTTTAAAGGATATATATATATATTTGCTATAAATTTAACAGAGCTGTTGAGTATGTCTCGGGATTTGGGGCAGGTAAAAGTGAGTTCTAGAGGCACCTGCTCCAGAGAAAATCTAATTGTCCCTAACAAACCTTGCTGTGGTGGGGTTTTTTGTTTTTTCTTCRTTCTTCTTGTGAGGAAGAAATCTGTTTCTCACATTTGCAAATTATTTTCACTCTTGTTCAAAATATGCTTGTTGGAAAGGAGAGGAGAGGAAGGGCCTGGCAAGGGCCTGGCAAGAAGGATCTAAATGAACATAGTCTGAAATTGAGACTCTAAAGAAATTACTGAGGAATAACCTTTTCAAAACCCATGTGAAACTGGGGACATTTGCAGAACATTTGCAAACACGTGACAAATGAAATGGAGAACACTTCCAAAAGGCAGAAAGAGAACTGACAACTTAAGTCTTTTCCACCCCCAATATTTGAAAGAACAGGAACTTTTAAGATATGAAGTTAGGGACTAACTTGATCAGCTTGGTATTCTTGCCTTGCTTAAATTAAGTCAAGTATTCATCCTGCCATGAAGCTGCTCATGTCCTTCCTCGTGGTGTCCTTCCTAGTGGCATCCTCTGTCCCTCCCAGGGATGTGCTGCTTCAAGAACGGATCAGCTAGCAGAGGAGAAGGGGCTGTAGCAGTACCAGGTCTTGGAAATTATATATGCAGGAAGTCATTTTGTACCCATGCTGATGAAATGAAAGCTCAGACCTCCATTTACTGTGCCATACAAAATGTCATCAGTCAGCAGGAGGACCCTTCCCCCAGCTGCTGGACCCATCAGTTTTCTCACTGGTAGAAGGTCCCAGAGCAGAAAGGCTAGAATCATAAGAATATCAAATGCCTCCTTGTAACGCACAGACCAAAGGGTTTGGGCAAGCACGTGAGGTATGGTGGGATAAGCCAGGGTACGGGCCTAGAGGACACCCCCGGTTCTGGGGTGGATGCTGTTGTGTCCACTCATGCCCTGCTGCAGGCAACTGCATGAGCAACGTGGTTGCCTGCTGCCCATTTATAAGCTATTCCCACCGAAGGAGCAGKTCAGGAGAAGTTACCACATTTTCAAGCAAGCCCCGCTGATGCTGCTGTGTTTCCCACAGACGTACAGGAGATGGAGCTCTGAAGGCCGAGGGGGCAGAAGGGGTCACGATGCCCCCATGATTGCCTACGATGCCCTGCTGGGATGCGGCGGTGACTGGACTGAGCTCTGCAACCGCTCCATGTTCCACGGAGGTGAGGGCTGTGCCCTGCGTTTCGGTCCCCCCCGACTGAAATGGCCTTCTGCTCCCTCTCGCACATAACGTGACCTTTGTGGGAGGAGATGTAGCTTGTTGAAAAAGAGACCTCTTGGCTGTACATTCTCGRTGTTCACCAACCTGCCATTCCACCTATTACTTCTGCTTTGCTGGTTTTATGTCCTAAATATTGTTCCTTCAGGAACAGCTGCAACACAAGCCATTAACAGTTTTTCAAATGTTAAWTCATCTAAGTCTCACAGTTTTGCCAGAGGTGCCTGTGAAGTAAAACCAACATCATTTAGTAAAGGGTTGGTGTCTTCTATCACCAAAATGCTAAGACATCTGCCAAAACAACCTTTTAACTGCACACAGCAACACCAAGAGTCTGAGGGAGAAAAATAATACAGTGCCTCAGTAAAAGTGTAAGGTGGAATCAAGCAACCCAAATCTAAGTYCTAGAGGACAACTGATTACTTTCACAGTTTTACACTCCCAGTGGCAGTTGCATCCTGCTGGGCTTTTGGGCCAAGGAACTGATCCCACCGCTTGAATTATCCACTCCATCCGTTGCACAGTGAGGCCCTTCACAGAGTCTCTGCGTTGATAACTCATCCAACCGCTACTGCCCTGGTGGGAGCTCACGACCTCTCAGTGCACACTCCTACAGACACATACCATCACACACCAAGGAGTAGTGTTGCTATAGGTAGACATTTCGAATCACATGCAGTGGTTTAAATGCAGGGTGCCATGCTGTGACRTATTAGAAAGGAAGATGCACTCTCCGCTCCAGGGTGCTTGCCTGTAGCAGAGACTCCTGCGATGGTTACTCTGCCTCCTCTTTCTTCCTGCTTGCAAGAGCTGTTGTGCTGCAGTGGCTTTTCCCCAAACCGAAGAAGCAGTAAGTCTGACTGCAGCACTGACTTTTTCCAACCTGCATGGAAAGGGGATGACAGAGAGTAGATATAAGAGGAATCTGTGTGACCACGTATCACAGAAAAAGCCGATAGGGAATGAACAATCCTGGGCTGTCTCTTCCAGTGCAAGAACTAGGGGAGATCAAATATAAACAGCAGGCAAAAGGTTTGAAACAGGCCAACAGAGATGCACCTTTCACACAACAGGAGAGGTGCATCCTTCTCACCGCACGATGTTGTAGATGCTAACGGCTCGTGTGCGTGCAAGAAGCAAGTGGACAAACTCATGGAAAAAGATTTGCTGAGGGTTATGAAATACCGGGCGAACGGCTCTGGTTCAGGACCGCACAGCACAGATGTACGCTTGCCTTGGGGTTATTCTCTTCCCAGAGGCATCCCCCTCTCGGCACTGCCAGAAAAAAAAAAAAAAGCAGGGTTACGTGAAACTTTGGGACTGAGCCGTCATGGCCATTCTGTCCTTATCTGCTTTCACTCGTGGCTTAGTATCTCCTCCCTGGAGTTTGACTGTGCAGCTACGAGTGACTCTAAGAGAATTTTGCAACTGTGTTTAAATTTGCAGGTGAAAGTGCAGCTACCGGATCTATTGCTGGCTGCTTGTACGGATTGGTGTACGGCCTGAGCAAGGTGCCCAAAGGCTTGTACCAGGACCTGGAGCAAAGGGAGAGGCTAGAGTACTTGGGCGAGAACCTTTACCGACTATCCACAGAGGAAAAGTAAAGCGGTTTCTGCCATTTTCTCTTTCTATAAAGACTATGTCAAACCCTGTAGATAACTGACTGACTTTAATAGCGAAAGGATAGGCTGAGAGTTAGTCTAAATGGCTATATGTAGAATATGTACAAGCGAAGCTAGCTGAATAATTCCGGACTAATTAGGTATTTGCAGCGTTCGTTTTTTTCACAGCTGTAGGGATTTCTGGGTATAAAAATTGCTACTTAAACTGGTGAGAATGGAAAAAAAAATAAAACCTCTTTTGATTGATTTCAGTCTAACTTGCTGTAATACCACTTCCTAAAAAGCTCTGACCAATAATCACATATACAAGATTAATTTTCGGAACTAATGCTTTCCTGCAAAACTAATGATAGTACACTTTTAGGGGGATAGTCTCTGTATATTTGGCGATCCTTCCACCACTATTGCCCTCCTTGTTCACAAATTTAATGTGTCTGTGGCACTTGTAAACCTAATGTTTCACGGATTATCTGCTAATGAGCAGCTGATCCACCCCATCAGCACTGCGGTGCAAGGTATTGTTACACTAGAAGCTTCCAGAAAAGGAAAAGCCAACACTAAAAATACACCTAAGGTAGAGCAAAACAGCAGGGTGTCTAAAATTTCGGAATTACGCTTTTATCATTCTGCAGTCTCATTCCGAACAAACTTTTTAAAAAAACATATAAATGACAAATATTTGTAAATAAATTAATATTGCACCATTTTCTAAGCATCATTCTTTATTTTTAGATTGCACAGATTAWATGTTGCCGTATCAGTATCAGAATTTTTGGCTGAGCTCTTCAAGCAGTTGTAATAGGTCAGCCGTCAGGCTGTGATACATCTCACAAGTCTGAGAAACACTAAAATCCCCAGGAAGAAAACACTTASAACTGCTTCCCCCCCYCCTTTTTTTTTGAGACAACCATCTAATTGTATGGTTCAGTTAAAAGATACCTAATGCAGTAAATAAAATAAATGAGTAGACCTGGGTGAGTGAGATTCTGATGTATCAGCAGKACGGGCACAGATCTGGACTCTCTAACGAAATTCCACGGAAGCAGTAGGAGCAGAACCTGTCCCTGGTGCTTAACCCTATGTGTCACCTCAGGAGCTTGGAAACTGAGGTTTACGTGGCACTTTCCGACCCCCACAGCGAGTGATTGACTGCTTGGTGTTGGTTTCTCCTATCTTTCTCCAGCTGCTGAAATGCATTTTAGAGAGATAGCTAAAAATACCTAAGTACTTTCCTACTCCTTTTTCCATGTCAGCAATTGCTGGAATCGTCACTGGGATGTTATGTGACAGGAAGAGGAGCAGGTGATCTGTGTCATTATGAATAGCAGCCTGCATGGCAATACCTGTGTGACAGTGTTGTCTGTACCACAAGCAATTTTGAATACCGTTGTTTTAGCATGTTTTCTCTTTGCAGCTTTGCCAGGTGCTTTCATGTTTGCTTTGGAGATATGTTAAACAAAAAGGATCATTGGGGCTGTAGCTTTCAATCTGGKGTAAGAGAATATTAAGACTTTCTAAAAACATTCCTTCTAGTTTATGACGCCTCTAGCATAYCTGTAATAAATTCAGCAATAGAGAAGAGGGGAAAACATATCATGCATAAGGTAGGATTTTCTCTAGCACATTGACTTTTCCCCCTCCTTCAGAAAAAAAAAATCACAAAAAAGTAGACCATTGATAACTGCTCCTCCAGAGTATCTCATAGCATTTCCCTCCCAACCTTACCTGCTGGTTGAGGACCAAATTTTCTTTCAGAGACAAATAGGAGAATCTAATCTGAAAGGTGGTTCACAGGGGCTGAACTTCTAAAGAACTACTTTCGCAGTTACAGAAGGAGAACGGTGCGTCGGCCAACATTTCATCAAAAGTGCTATAGAGGCCTAGGCATCGGTCTGACCGGGCAGAGCTGCTGCAGCGGCGCTCATTGCTTTTCTTAGCTATGGGCAATTCATTGACCCAAGGCCATGTGCCTGCGGACATGAGGATCTAAGCGTTAAAGTGCCTTGTGTGCTCCAGCTCGTGACCATTTTATCCGGAGTCAGAACCAATGGACACAAAGTCAGAGCAATTGATCTGCCTCTGGCAATGTCTGCGAGCGGAAGAGTGCTTTCCAATTTGTCTGTTTTTTTAATGAAGTCTCCTCACTGTTGCCTCATCCTTGCTGGGATCTGTCCTGACCGCTGCCCCCTCCTTCCTTGTCCCAGGGCAGCTGGTCTTCTGTGCTTCCAGGAGGTGGAAAACATTGGTCTGGTATTTAAAAGGAGACTCAGGGAATTCAGGGTCAAGAGGGCACTCACTTCTCCAGAAAAAGCTACAGGGACTGGAGATTACAAGTCAGAGGGGTATCTGACGAGTTTCTCCTTGCAGTATCAGCAAACCAGCGCAGCAGTGAGAGGGCCTGAATGTTTTAGTGGGGGGCTGGTAAGAGCCAAAACGACAAAACCTCCGTACCAGAGACAGCAAATCAGAAACTCCTTTGCTCCTTCAGCTGCCTGCTTTTAGCAAACGTTACAGGGCCCCACGGTCCGCTATTCAGAAGCCTCTATAGCACAAACGGAGTGAAGAGTGAAGAGGGGGTTCGTGCATGCAGGGCTGCGGGAAAGTGCTTGGCTCCTTTCGTTATCCTGGGACAGACTCCAGTTGTCCTCAGCTCCTTGACATGGCAGTGTCTGGCACAGAGGCTTTACCTGGGATCAGCCAGCCTCTGGATAAGGTTGCACTGCGGCTGTTGGCGTATCAGGCTGTTGCCGCTCAGATGCTATCRTAAGTGTCATCAAAGTACCTATAAATAAATAAGTAAACTGCCTGTCTGCATCTGAATACACATCTTAATTATTTGTGGGCCAAGAAGACAAGAAACTTTTTAAAATGGCCTCCAGACATCAAAATTATCTGCCCTCCAGACACTGAAGACATGTCTTTATAGCAATACATCCTGAAAGTGGCAGCAGGTGAAGTAGCATCACATCAGCATCCCCTGGGTTAGAGAGAGCCACAGCTGAAGTCTGTGTGAGGCCATTGCATGGCATTAGGGAGGAGTCCAGGCAGCCGCCTCGGCCTCTGCCGAGCTCATACTGCTAGGAAGTGACTTTTACAGAGAGCTCTCTGCTGATCTGAGATTCTCAGTGTGCACAAGGAGATAGCTGTCCTGTTATTATAGGTGGGACAGCAGTTGACTATACAAAGTTGATATAAARGTGACCATGTTTCATTGACAGGTCATTTTGTTTAAGAATAGCTGGTTGCAAGTTGGGAAAAAGCAGTGAAGAACTATTAAGGATGTCTTGGCCCGTTGAAAATGGCAGTGATACCCTCAGATCCTTATACCTGAGGAACCTTAATTCTTTGATCTCCTTGCTGAAGAGGAAGCATACTGTTTTCCAAGCACTGTTACAAGGCAATTTTATTGTTTTCTGAAATGTTCTCAGAATTTAGTTTAATTACATCATGGTCCTTACACAGAACAGATTTCAGATTTACAATGCTGGTTTAATGCTGGTTTGCAGGTTAGGTCATCTTGGAAGGATTGCAGATGCCCTAAATAGGTGYTTTATAGGTTTGTTCATCTGCCATTTTCTGGTGCATATGGAGTCAACCAATGCAATGTGTCTCGGTACTTAATTCTGCATTTCAAAAGACATCATTTGAGAATGCTCTAATGTATGTTTCACCAAGAGCACCAAAGGAAAAGCCCAAACRGATGTCACCAGTAATATATTTTGTAGAAACTGTTCAAATTTTGTAGTTCATAAGTGATTAGTTAATGGTAATACTCCTAACAAAGAGGGTCTGATCTTCCTTCACAATCAATAATAGTTTGGCTATGCTGACTTCACTGGAAGCAGGACTAGTCCACACTCTAYCATGGTTATTTATTTGTTGTACCCAAAGTAGTGCAGAGGGGAGAGGCAAGCAGGGCATCTTGTTCCACTGCCGTTCTGAGAGATGAGAGGTGACCCTAAATCGTGATGGCTTATGGCTCTATGTTTGCTTCTGAGTACACTAGACACTTCTTAGAGAGGACAGGCRCAGTGTTCTGCAGTGGAAAGCTCTCAGTCAAAATATCAACAGGCTGGCTAAAGCAGGAAGAGTGAACCASGATATCTTTAGCCTCAGTTATACCCTGAATTCTGTTTTCTTATTCCGAAAATCCTAGTAGTTGTGACAAACTGGGGTCTTGACATAAAGTGACAGCCTTGCTTCATCGGCTGTGGTTTATTCTGAAGGGAAAGGGTAAATGTTATCACGTTGTGCATGTGGGAGAGGACACCTGTGCTATGCTGAAATGTGGTTATTCCTAATCGAACCCTATGAAGTATTGTTTGTCACATCAGATATACGCCAGTTGTCACGCTTTTTCCTTTTATTGGCCTTTAAAAATATCTACAAAGCCATTATAAATAGACTTTCTTCCATTCAAGATGGCAACTTCATCCCGTTGCTGAGAGATGCAATTTTCAATATGTGCRCTTGAAACGCAGCCAAGCGGACTCCAAATGCCACCACCCTCACGAAGGAGGACCAGCCCCTCACTTTGCAAATAGCCCCCGTAATATCGCAGTGGGGGCCCRGTTCCAATTTCTTCTGAGCTCTGTATGGTACCAGCTGCTTGGGCACAACTGGGCCTTACACAGCCTTTCGAGGCGGACACTCCCCAAGAGAGGAACCTCTCCGCAGCCTCTCTTCGTTTTCTATATGCCGGCTTAATTTATAGAATTTCTGTTTCTGTTTCTGCTCATAAAAATTAATACCCTCCTGGTATGTAGGCTGCATTCTGTGCATGAAGCTATTTCCCTGCACAGTGAAGTAACCTTCCAGATTTTCCCGGTGTTAGAAAGCCGACACCTCTTGCGTTTTTCCTTCCGAGCCCCCTCTATTGTTATTGACTTCACACTCCAGCTTTTGTGCTGAGTCCAGTATTTTATTTAGTAACTGAACCACACCAGTTAAAGCATTGCCTAAATCCCCAGCTGTCCAAGGGCCCGATTCTTCAAACTCGAGTGTAGATCCAGCATACCAGCCTTCTTGCTCCAGATTAAGGGGGTTGTAGTCAAGTGACATTGCCGAGGCGGTTGTTATATCAAGGGCCTTATCTTTAGTTCTGTACTCTTRGTGTGATCCTCTCAGCATACAGATTTATAAGGATAGTCCTGAAGTGGGATTTGAATTCTAGCAAAAAGAAAGTAAAAGACAACGCAAGTCAGGTTTTTCTTTCTCTTTTTTTTACTCTGGAAATATATCTGCTGATTTCTAAACGGTACCAACAGCAAAACCTGTCAGTAGAGGATTTGTACTTTTCAGCCTTGACATTTTGCTTTAATGGTTTGAGTCTTTTGCAAGTCTGTTCTTATAATGCAGAGGCAGAGTTGTCTTCTGCTAAATGCATTCTCATCTTATTTATCTTTTTCTATGCTTTACTTAGCTGGAAAGGCAAATTTCTTCTACGGTGCCCTCATATTGGGGCACAGACATACTAAATTAGAGCGAGGAGTGGCACAGAAGAGATGCGGTCACCCCAGCTAGTGTTGCTTATTCTCCTAAACGCTTCYACTTGTCACAAAGCACAGAAGAAACTGCGGACGGTGCCCTGTGCGATTAAAGCCCTACACACTCTTACTACAAGACGCTTCACAAAGCTTCTAAAGCATTTTGCATGCTCTTTAACAGGCCACTAACTACAAGTCTGTTGAAAAGTTCTAAATTAAAATATTTTTTTCCATTTTACGTATGGTAGTRTGCCATTAAAGCCAAGTAAGGAAGTAGCAGCAATGTTGATGACTTGAAAAGAACATTCATGTTTTCTCTTGTGCAGCACCAAAAGCACAAAGTTTTGCGGAGATAAGATGCTGATAGACCCTTTGGTGCTGAAGAAGAAACTCAATAGGATGGCAACAGAGCAAGGGGCCTTTGCTGTCCTCAGCAGCCTGCTGCTTTACGTCACAGAGCTCGCAGCTTGCGACCCACAGCTGAGCAGCAAGAGGACAAAATGGGCAGAAGGTGAAGAAAACAAGGTGAGTTACAAACTGTCATGCCCAGATCCAAACAGGGGCCAGCGCCCCACCAGATTTCAGCTTTTGCGGTCCAGGTTTCTAAACAACAATCGTGAGCCATACACCAAGAAAAGAAGAGAAGTTGGCAAACTGGTCATTAAGGAAAAACTGTGGGTAAGCAGGACTGGTAATAAGTTAAGCAAAGAGAGAAAAGAAGACGGAAAAGCATCAGAAGAGGATGAAGACACRATGGCTAACGACAGGGCCAAGTGGAATAGCATATGTGGGAAAAACACAGTGAAAAACATTCTGAAGAAATTTTTAGCTGCTGAAGAAAAAGAAGCCAAGGAAAAATCTCTCAGCTGGAAAAAGAAGCAGCCAAACAGCAGTTTACCAAAAATAGTCAACAAGAATTCAGTCCTCTCCAAGCTGAAGGAGCAGTTTGAACAAAGCTCTCTCTGTTCAGCCACAGAGGTGAAAGAATCACTGTTGCGAAAAGGTGGGAAAAAGACTAAAAACTTCCCAAGTAGAAAACCTATTCGTAAGCCAGAGGTCAGAGTGCTGCGCACAGCAGCCATGACAACCACAGATATAAATAGTCCAGAGTCCCAATATTTAGTGTGCTCTACAGTCCCAGTGCCCAGACTCAGTATGGCTACTGAAATTAATCATCCTTGGAGCTGGTCAACAAATAATGCCATTAAGCAGCTTTTTTGTCATGAGATACCGTTAAAGGAAAAAGCAGAATCTCACAGAAAGCCTGGTGTGATAAAACCACCAGGAAATGCAGCACAGGACAGGGAGGACAAAGTACAGCTACTAGTGACACCCAAGGACATGCTTGATGCAAAGAACAGTGCTGAGACTGAAACAGACTCCACAAAGCAAGGACCCAGCTCTAATCCTCATCTAGATAGCTCTTCTACTGCCTGTGAAAATAGCCTTGCAGACTATGTTCCTCCATTGTCTCAACATAGTCTAGACTGCACTGGAAATAACATGTCAGCTGGGCTTGATACATCTTCACTACTGGAGCTTACCAATGCTGTACAACGTGGTAAGGAAGACATTGCACCTTCTAACTTGCCCTACTCTAGCAGAGCTGAAGGATCCCACAAACAAGGCCCCAAGGATACTGAAGCAAGTGAGATTCCTGAAATAATTATGTATGTATACAGTCCAGAGGAAGCTGACACAGAGGTCACAGAGCCAGAGAAAGATCCTTTCTTTGCAGTCCAAAAATGTTTTCCAGAGCAGAAAGTACTGGAAAATATGCTACCATTTCACTACCCAGGAGTTCAAGCATCTCATAAAGTTGAGCCTCCAAGGGATGACCAACAGTTAACTCTCAAAACATCAGTTGCTGGCAAAAGGCCACCAAAAGACAAACATATGGCATTAGGTTTTAGAGAAAAATGTTCTGAGGAAGCCAAAGGAGGAGAGAATGGTCACAGTGAAGACAAGATATTCCCTACTTGTAGCAAAAATGATAGTGATGTCCCAGCTAGAATGGAACAGGAGATACCTAACTGCCAAATGCAAAATGAATCCAAAAATAAGGAGCCACATGGACACCAAATGCTCAGCCCACAAAATAAGCTTGGTAATTCCAATACTGACATGCCAAATTCAGATATAAATCAGACAAAACACACACTTTCCTCAACTGAGAGCCAGAAGAAGAAGCCTGGTGCTGCAGAAGAAGACTCCATCTSTTCTGACTGGGAAAAGAAACAAAGCCCTTTACCAAGTGACCTTGTGAAGCACAACTSTTACATCGTAGAAGAGGATTTTGAGAAGGACCAATTATCTTCATCAAATGAAATGATGAATCATGCAAACAATCGAGCCCTGGGCAGGAGTACCTTGACTGACCTGGAGACCTGTCACAAGCCAGCCAGTTATTTCATTAAGCATGAAGAGGCCAGTGCAGATGAGATGCCTTGGCCTGATTCTAGGACATGCCAAGCATTTTCACCAAATCCTTTAACGATGCCTACGAGTGGGATTGCAGGGCAAAGAATCCACCACACTCTTAGAAATCCTCCAACCCTTCCACCCATTGATCTGATGAGCCAGGAAGCTCGTGATGTGGAAGATGAGCATATCAGCCATGGCTGTGAGAAGCATCAGCTACCCTCTTCAGATGAATCAACAAACCGTCAGAATGACACTAAAGAGGAGAAGAAAACTGCACCTGATTTGGAGAACCACCAAATGCCGTCCTCAAGTCATGTGACAAAATATGAAAAAACTGTAACTGAAGAGACAAATACATGTCAAAACTTTGAGAATTATCTTTCACTTTCTACCAAGAAGCAAGGCAAATATGAAAATAAAATCATACTGAAGAGAAAGTCCCTATCACCCTTGGAGAAGAATCAAGTACCAACTTCAGATGATACCAAGAAGCATGAAAGTGATATGCCGGAAGAGAACTTGTTTCCTTCAGCAAGTGAACTGGTGTTACATCAAAAGAAGGATCCAAGAGATACTAATAAAGTCCCTAAATATAAGAAGCACAAGCTCCTGTCATCAGATGATGACATTAAGCATGAAAATGATAAAACAGAGAGGAATACAACTACAGGAGAGAGAAATGCAAGTGATACTATGGATCGTGACATCAACACTTCAAATGAGAAAAATTCTCATAGCCCTAACACATCCCAATTACCTTCATCAGAACATGATACCAACATCCAAGGAGTGAAGAATAAGGGACAGGTTTTGAAGTGTCTAACGCCTTCAAGAGATTTAGTGAAACATGAACATGATATGGCAGAAGATGAAAACATCCGCTGTAATAATGAGAAACACCGCCTGTACTCATCAAAAGAGCCAATGAAACATGCAAATGACACTGCAGGGGAAAGAAACATCAAGTCTAACTTCAAGATATATTCAATGTCACCAAGAAAGCATGACAATAAGACCATTGATGAGAAGAACGCCTCTCATAATTTGAAAAATGAACCAGTGCAGCRCAAAAAGAATAGTGGAGGAGAGAGGAATACTTTGCGTGATCCTAAAAATCAAACACCACCATCAAATCCTTTGGCGAAAAATGAGAAGGAACTCCCCCCTCTAGAAACACAGAACCAGATGTCACCAGGTGACTTTGTAAAGCATGAAAAAAAGTCAGCTGAAAAAAAGACTAAGCATACCTCTGAGAAAGCCCAGGCACCTTCAAACAAACTGATGAAGCCTCGGGAAAGAAGTACTTCAGGAGAGAGGAAGCAAAAGACACCAGCAGCAGAGGACATTAGGACACCTGAAACAAAGGCTGGGAAAGAGAACAATGAACATCAGCATTCGGGGAAGGACCAGTCTCCTCCTTCAAGTAAATCAGTGAAGCATGAAAGAAATGCTTCAGAAGGAGAAAAACAACAAGCAATATTTGAAGATTTTAGGAAGTCTGATACACATGCTGCAAAAGAGAAGAACAAAGATCCAGGTTCCAGGAAATACCGATCAGCATCTTCAGAAACGTTGGTTAAGGCTCAAGACAAAAATACTCTAGAACAAAAGCAACAAATATCAGCACCTACAGGGTCAAAGAAACCCGGTACCAATGATGTAAAATTAAAAAATAGAGATCCAAATTCTGAGAAGTCACAGCCACCTTCCTCCATCAAACTGGTGAAGCCTCAGGAAAGAAGTACTTCAGGAGAGAGGAAGCAAAAGACGCCTGCAGCAGAAGACACCAGGACTCCTGAAACAAAGGCTGTGAAAAAGGATGATAAACATCAGCATTCTGGGAAGGACCAGTCTCCTCCTTCAAATAAATCAGTGAAGCATGAAAGAAATGCTCCAGAAGGAGAAAAACAGCAAATATTATTTGAAGATTTTAGGAAGCCTGATACACATACTGCAAAAGAGAAGAGCAAAAATCTAGGTTCTGGGACATGCCAGTCACCATCTTCCAAATCATTGATGAAGCCTCAAGAAAAGAAGAGCACAGCAGAAAAGAAGCAATCAACACCACCATCCGATGAAAATATAAAGTATAAAGCCAGTATTCCAGAAAAGAAGAGTGAACCCCCTAAAACTAAGAAATACCAGCTATTCTTTTCAAATCAAACAGAGAAGGATGACAATGACAATGATAGCACAGGAAAGGAAAGCTCTGTGGGTAATTTTAAGAGCTATGAAGCTCCATTGCCAAGAGATGGTATAAAACGTAAAAGTGATACAGTCCCAAAAGAGACCATTTGGTCTGATAGTAAGATGCACCAAAAATCATCATCATTGACGGATGTATCAAAATATGAGAAAAATCCCACTGAAAATAGAAGAAAACAGCCTAAGTTTAAGAAGTACCGAACACTCTCTTCAATTAATTTAATGAAGCACGAGAAAGATACGAGTGAAAGGGAGGCTGGTTGGCAAGCAGCTGGTAAAACCAATGACAGAGAAGCAGAACTGGACGACAGCTCTAAAACAGCAGCATTCTCAAAATACACAGTAGACAGTTACAGTGAAAGACCCTTAGATTCATCTTTTAAACCACTGATCATTAGAGTAGCTGATACTTTTAAACACCACAGCTAAAATACGGCTACAGATTAGTAAGAACTTCAAATTGATCATGCCACTGATTCACTCGATCTTTCTTTTTTCCTTTACTCTCCAGGGCATTATATTATCATTTTGTAATCACAAGGACATTGATGTGCATTTATCTGTGCTGGGGATTTTCCTTTCTTAAGCGTTAGCCTGAAGGCATGAATGAATTTAATCACTGCAAGTATATTAGCTAATTATTGAATTAACCCTCAGTTTATAAATTAAATATGAGAAGGGCTTTGAGATCAGTGTGAACTTAGTCCTGCTCCAGTCTCTCTTTGCTAAATAATGGGTTTTGTTTGTAACAAAGACGACTGTTCAGGGTGGACTCTCTTTATATTCACTTATTCTAATGAAACTCTGCTAGTACTTCTTYCAGGAATGGTGGTAGGCAGTGTCAGCTTTAATTATGTCAAAAAGTGCTTATTCTAAGCTCTGTCTTTAGATAGATTAATGGGAAATGTCGATGTATTGCTGCACTGGATGACATAGTTAATAGAAAGAGYGAGGAAAGCAAGGGAAGGCTTCTTTTATCTGCAGAAAAATCCTCAAAGGAYGTTAATGTTACAACAGGATTTACTACAGATGAAATGTTCAGCCTGATTAATATTATTAAAACAGTGATTTAACCTCCTTTGAAACTATTTGTACTTTGGCTGTGTACATGTTGGCTTTTGTAAAGATACGCCACRTCACACTACTCTTAATTACTGCAGGTAAACATGCAACACGTACAAGAGCTGAGCGAAGCTYGGTAGAGAGCCTCTCACGAGGATAATTTAAACAAGAGAGGCTTAAAACCTTGCAGGAGGAAATCAACTCTTCCTGGGGATATCCACCTGGGTCTGAACCTTGGGGAGCACAGACTTAAGGTGGGCACTG
The DNA here is from genome assembly GCF_003343005.1 of Rhea americana. Classification (NCBI taxonomy): domain Eukaryota; kingdom Metazoa; phylum Chordata; class Aves; order Rheiformes; family Rheidae; genus Rhea; species Rhea americana. Next base: position 632,244 of record NW_028186823.1, on the reverse strand, counting down.
CAGCTCACCTCTAAAGCCTCAGGGAGCATTTATCCTACAGCGTGAAGGGAAACGGGGTGATAAGGGCAGCCAGCATCCCTGGAGCCTAGGAAAGGGATGCGACTTTCTGTTTACACTAGCAGCAGCTTGTGCGCAGAGCCCGCACACGCCAAACTTCATTGTGGAGCAATGAGGACGGCTCCTCTGTTGCCCACTGATGAACTGAGCATCATAGCAAGACCGCGGCGGGTAGAAATGTTGCAACAGGACTGTCCCACATTGCTGTTTCCCGTACCTATGTAATAGCGCGTTCATGCAAAGCCTTGCAGTGGAAGAAGGCCCTTTCTACCGAAAAGGCGTTTCTTTGAAGGCATATCCTAAGGACTCAGTTAGCTTTTTCCACTGCCTGCCCATACGCAGACCTTGGCTCAGGTACAGTAAAGGTTAGGCTGCTTGGAAAGCCAATTAAAAATCCGGTCACTTAAGTGGCTCAAGGCTTCAGAAAGTGGCAGCGCTAATCAGGAAGGGAGAGAGCTTATGCAAGGAAGGTCCCGCTCCCCTGCAGCAGCAACTGCCTCTGAATTTTGAAGATGTTCTCTGCTATGGCCCCCAACATGCGTGTGGCCTGGCCATTGCTCCAGCCCGGGCTGGCAGAGCCCCTCGAGCGGCTGCCACGACGGGTGAGCTCAGGAGCAGGCTGGCAGCAGGCTCAGTGCACCCAAGCCCCACACATGGCACCTGTGCCAGGGACAGGGCTGGGAGGCAGAGAGGACGAGCTGCACAGGTTACCCTGCCAGCTAAAGAGATTTAGACTTTGCTTTCTTTTCCTTTAAGACGTGTCACAAATCAGGCTTTCTGGCATCAAGAGGCTCGCAAAACGAAAATCACATTTGTAGACCATATCCATCCTCAAGCTAGCRGCTCGGTGGAATTTATTTGGTGTACAGCACTGCCCTTCTGCACAGAGGTGCCGTATTTCACCTGCTGAGCTATCATGAGCTGCCAACCCTAAAAAYTACCTTGTACTAAACCTGAAATGTTATTTTTACTATCCATGATCCCATCTCCCATCTGAGAAAAGTCCTTACAACATGAAGAATTTGAACCAGACTGGAACAGTAAATTCTCTGTTTATTAGCTGGCTTTTTTAAAACAATGGACAAATCTGCTGGGGCAGGAGAAGCCTTTTCATTTTTTTTTAATAGTCTTTTAAAATAAATCTAAAGTGTTTTTTTTTGCTTATTCACAACTGGAAAGATCATCACATTATAGTAAATTAGAGGATTTCTCCTGTCTGACAGAAAGCTAATCAAATGTTAAGCACTACCGCCCAGCTGCTCAGTGCCTACCAGGTGGCYCTCAGTTCTTCCAATTTACACCCAAAATGTCTGTTTTTCTCGACAGAGACACAGCAGTAGGAAAATCAGATGGAACACTTAATGCTCAGGACAAGTCAGGCACAGTMATCTTGTGGGAGTTAATTTTTACATTTCTACCTGCCGCCTTCTCTGCTGGAAAGAAGTAAACCGTCCATTCAAGTCAATTGACCGCTCCTCCCTGAAGTGCACTTAAAACATGACAGAGATTGGCCCTAAATGCATCTTTAGGTGTAACGCTTCCCTTAAGCAAATAACACAGTTTGTTTTCAGGAATTAACACAATTAAATCTTGAGGAAAGGAGGCCATAAAAATTCTCATGATGATCAGAAGAGTGTTTGGTGTGTCTTGCAGTTTGCAGCTCAAAACTAGCCACTCCTGCCCATGCTGGCAGGAAATTTAGCACTGGCCATAAGTAAAAAAAAAAAAATGCCACAAATATTTATTTAAGAAAGAATAAGAGTTGGGTGGGAAAGAGGGGCAGGTATAAACTATGTCACCTGTGCCAGAAGAGGTGCAAATGGTCAGGCTCCAAATCCAGTAAGAGCCTTGCCCCAAGGTACAACCTAGTGTATGAACATAGGAGAGTGAATCTRCAGAAAACCATGTTTCAGTCCCAGTTCCTGGCTCCAGTGCCCAGGGGTCTTTCCTGGTCCTCTTTGCCCAGAGTGAGAAGCCTTGGGCTCTGGCTCCCCTTTAAGCACATCCTTCCCCTCGTCTGGCACTTCTGCTGACTTTTGTAGTTTTGAATGACTGATGTAATTCTGTGCCGTTCTGTTCCTACGCTTCACTATAGCCTTCGGTTCTACTATAATGCATTAGGGACAAACATCTCTCAAGGGCACTAAAGGCATTAGGTCCTCATTAAACTTAGCAGTTTTTTTTGTTTGCTTATTTGTTTGTTTGTTTGTTTTGCCAGTTTGGGTACTGCTTCTCTAAAGGCCTGGCTCAGATCTAGATAGAGAAAGACTATCCTACCAAGCTAGACCAAACTTCTTCCACATGGAAAATAAAGAAAAAGCAAAGTCCACACATAGAAAAGGCTTTTCAAATCTGTCACCAAATATAGTGACATAGTTCAAAATTTTAGATCCTAAAGGAATTTTCCATACTTTTACATACAGACATTTTTACTGTGATCGGGCAAAATGAATGGCAACATTTTCCCAGGCATTGCATGTTGTTTTGAATCCTCCAAAGCTTAACTTTCCAGGAGTTTTTGAAAGCCTGAGTAAAGGTGGTCTGTAAGGAGCACCACGACTTTCAGCTAGAACTGGGGCATCTGAAGTGTCCCAAGCAAAGAAGTCGGTCTGAGAGGAGCATTTGGTGGTTTGTGACAAGGTTGAAATTGAGGCAAGTAGAGAAGCCAGGCAGGTTCGTAGAAGCAGCCATCAGTGAAGTATTCAAGTTTTTTTAATGTCCTCTCTAATCAGACCATAGCAGAGAGCGCACCTCGCRCTTCACATCAGCAAGGCACCTCTCAGATGGACTTTCAGAGGGACCACATTTTGACAGGGCCATGAAGCGAACATCACGTCCGTATTTTTGTGGCTTGAGGTGCTGAGTGAGCTCAGACAGAACCTGAGGAAAGGTTGAAAACTGCCCGCGACACACCGCCGGCGAGGCCGCTCTGCCCCCCCTCTGCTTGGGAAGGGCTGCTGAGCCACGCTGGCCAAAGGGGTCGTCCCTGTGAAACCAGAACAAGGAGCTCCTGCTTGCCGGTATTTTGTTTCAGCTGAGAGAGAGCACACAAATCCTGTAAAAGCTCTCTCAGCAGAAAGTTCCCAGACCCTGAGGAGAATTAGCCAAAGAATACAAATTAATGCTACAGAAGGAGGCACAAGCAGTCCATCTCAAAACTAGGAAACATGCCGTTATTTTTCTCCAGTGCAGACAAGGAAGAAGCAACTGTCCCTGTAGTATTATCTGATTCCAAATTGTTCTCATGCAATAGAAGTGTAATGAATGCACATTTCTGGGTCCAAACTGTGAAATAACTTAGTAATTTATCCACTTCTTCCACAGCTCTCTCCAGACAACCTTTAAAACATGGTGCATGACAAAAAGACAGGGACTAAGTCCTAAAGCTATAGGATTTACCTCAGGTTTTGCCTCTTGTAGTGTTCTGGATTTCAGTGGAGCTGGTAATAAAGAGAAAGCACTAAAGAGAGGAAAATAGATTTCATATGAAAATGCATTTTTCCCCCTACATTTCAGCTTTTTCATTTCCACCTGCAGCCAGCAGATACCAGCAGACAGGTACTATTGGATACTTCAGTAAAGCCTCCCTCTCTGACATGGCTCAGATTCAGTCTCTCAGCTACTGATAGTAGAAACGCTCCACCTAATGGCTGAATCTGTAGGGCGAGTTAGGAGTGAGTGCTGATGAACGCAGAGTAAACTTCATTCACTGCAGGAAATATTAGCAAGACGTAGGGAGCTAATTCTTCCCCTATTCCAATTCCAGCAATTGCACACCATTCGAAAGGAGCTTGTCTGGGTGTCTAAAAAAAACATTACAGATAATAACTGGGGATCTTTATAGTTTTGGAGGGAAGGTGGGTGCTGCTGAAGACTTTAAAGGACATGTCTCTTACCTTAGAAATAAACACTCRTGTATAATCAGCTATTAGCAGAAACATTTTTAACTACTTCACTATGTGCTTTCCAAAATGCATTATGCCCTCTATGTTTTATTCCTCTTTCTCATTTCTGTGAGCATCTCTTTTTATAGAATGAAGCATTTTTCTCTCCTTGACAAGAACTTTCARTCTAGAAAAAATCTGAGCATCTGCTGGGCATCTGCTTTCCTGCCAACTAAACAACCTTTCATACTGAATAGCAAAAGAATCAGCAGGCCAATACATGTCTCTCTTATGACCAGAAGGACCTGAAAAAATTTTGGGAATTGCTATGCATCTCCTATTGCTGTATGTGACTTGTCCTTAGWGTACCCTCAGTTGTTTATATTCTGCTGAGCTACAGATGCAAGAACAGCCCTGAAGAATGGTGTGAACTTCACTTGGCAAGCAAATCTTGCAGCAGGCTTTCAGTGGTGCGTGTAATTCAACAGCAGAAACAGACTGCCGGGAGAAAATTTCCTGAGATAATAAAGCCATACAAATCTACTACGTGCTGAACTGGTTATCTTCAAAAAGGCACCAATTAGCTAGTGCGGCCTATATTTTCAGCAACAGCTAGTGACGCTGGATAACCAACATGGGACACTTTATTAAAAGGGTCTAATTTTTCAGGAAGTGCTCAGTGCTTGCTCTCTGAAAATCGAGCTCCTTTTAAGGTGTCTCGTGTTAGGCACCCAAAACCYCTTTAAAAAAAATAATTCTTGGAGTATCCAGTTTTCTGAAATGCAGGAGAGTTTCACAGGTAGATGCATTCCCCCTGCACCTACCAAAAAAAGCCTATGAACAGAACTGATTTGCAGGAACAAGCTGGTACCTGGGAACTGTGTGGGTGAATGCAGCCAACGCGGGTCGCTTTTACCACAAGGAACTGCAACCACCACCTGCAGGCTCTACAGGTTTTTTGGCCTGCACCATAGCAGGCAAGAAAGGAGGGAATCTCTAAGACCACTCTAGCCTATGCAGGGAGGCAGGAGACCTTTACCTAGTTGGGGTGCTGCCTAAAAAGAAGGCAAGTCCTTCCCATCTCTGTGCTCCTCAAGGCTTCCTCAAGGAATCAGAGAGACAAAACTGTAGGACATCTCAGAGCCAGTTCATCCTGACCAAAAAACAACCATGTTTAGTCAAGTTACCTCATTAGGATGAAATACTTGTGCCCCCTGGGATCTGTAAAAGCACAACAGATTATTCACCCTCAGCCCTGGATTGCTAGCACTGGTTACTGAAATCTTTCATTCTTCTAAAGAATGGGAACAGTGAGGGCAGCGGTGATCCAAGCAACCCAATAAGGTCCCATCAAATGTCTCTGCAAATGTCTGTGCATTATTTGTATGACTGAGTCTTCTTGGTGTGTCAAGAAGATGAAAATAACAAAGCCATACCAAACACCGAGCTTGTAATCGTTCTGACATTGCCAAGGAAGGAGCACCAGAGAGAAAGACCAAGAGCGCCTGCAACTGTCTGATCAGTATGCAAACTGCTTCCCTTGCCTCCAGGAGAACTGACACATGCTGAGCTTCACGGAGCAGCTGGGAATAGGTAGAAAGGCGGCGCATTAATTATGCAGATGTCAGGGCTTTGAAAAGAGCTCCTCAAGCTGCATTTCCCACAGCTTGCTCCTGGCTGCCCCGGCTCCTCTGGCCTCCTCCAACCTGGGCACCAAAATGACTCCAGCCACCAAATCAGGAGCAGCTACAGCCTGGGGAGCATGAACCATGCATACAAGCAGGCAAAYGGTGGGACAAGCCTCTGGCCACCCAGACTGCCCATCGGGAGAGGGCAGCTGGCCAGGGCTGCATGACACCACACAACTTCTTATCTTGCTCTCTCTTGGTGATGGGAGCGATCAAGTGCAACCTGAATCGAAGCTGACACCACAGCAGGACCAGATTGGGGTTGTGTCTCCGTGATTTCGGACTGGCAGAAGAGGCTGAGATCACGGTGACCGCATGAGTACCCGGAAACTGCGAAAGGCCTCGGACAGCTACTGCTGGCAACCCAGAGCTCCTTCAGGGAGAGCTGGCCCTTGCCGAAGCTGGGCTTTCCTCTCGTCCCACAAATTCCAGGGAAGGAGAGAAAGTGGTCCGGGGAGGAGGGCTCCCCGTGTGCCATGGTTTCAAATGGCTTGAGTTCAAGCCTGTCCCCCCAGCAGACACAGGCTGGCCATGCCCCTGTAGGTTCTTCCTCAGCCTGCGCTGCCYGCCTGCAAAACAGAGGATTACGTGGGAGACAGGGGAGCTCGGGCGCTAGCTGTGATCAGAGTTGTGCTAGTCTGGATCAACCACCTGGATACTGGAGGAAATCAGAACATCTGGTGGCTTCATACCAATCTTTACTGTTGTACTACATGTCTGCYGCCTCTTTCAAAACCCTTGTTACCRACCCAGCCCATCCTCAGCTCCTTCTGCTCTGSCAGTGCTAATCCTCTAAGGGGCACGTCCATGTGAGATGGTCACTATGTGGGACAAACAGGGTGGAGGACAGGTGACACTGCGGTTTGAGCCCTCCATCGGTGTATAAAGCACCACAAGCATTTGTGGGCTCAGGGTGTTGCCTTTCCAGTGAGGGCATGGGAGAGCTCAGAGAGGTCTTGATCCATGCTGGGGCCTCTAAAGCTGGCCACCACTCYCTGGAGGCAAACCAAGCCTGGAGATAACTGCCGGGAGCGTGTGTGTTTCAGAGCTCTCTTTTAAACTGGCAGTGCTTTTTTTGGGCTGTATCTGTAGTCAAGTTGTTGCTCCTCTATAATTGCTCAAAATGATGCCAGCAGTTGCCTGGGGTCTTCTCATGTTCCTCTAATGTTTCCTTTCACCAGCTTGTAAAAGCTATATTTGAACAYGGCACAAAGTGTGTATGTGTTTAAAGTGTCTGAGAGTGTGACTCCTGGTAGGAGTAAGTAAGAAGCTAAATGTCATTAAGGATTAGAAGAAACAGACTTGTAGAAATACCACATGGAAGTGAGTACTTTAGTACAAGCTGTTCCTAAGAAAATATAATAAAATGCAGGTAAGTATCAATATCTTTTTTTCCTAATATAGTAATTCTTCCTGATTTCAAAAGAATCCACTTCTTTCTATACCCTACTTCTCCATCTGTTTAATGGGAAAGAATAACAAGGATTTTTTTCCTCTCCTGGTTGCCATTCTKTGTATAACTGGTACACAAGTTCTTTGGGACAGGCCAGTCTGCTCCAAATGTATGTATCATCTGTGTAGCTAGGACCAAGATATCCACTGAAATTTCAAAGTTATGCTAAAGCTCAGATTGAAGATCACTCATATCATTTTTATTAACTTCCATCTCTCATTTTCAGAATTCAYGTAGAAGCTGAAACATAGCACAAGCACAATTACAGGTGTTCTCTTTAGAAAGCTCAACACAGAGGCTTAGTTTTATGTTTAAAACCTAGTTCACCAAATTATTTATCTAAAAAGAGTGCTCACTGCTGTCTAGTGTATACAATTAGCACACTACTCCAGGCAAACTGAAACATAAAATCAGATCTTTCTTTATGTTTCCCTTTTTGAAATTCAAGTTTAAACTAAAAACCAGATGTTTGCAAATTTGCTAAACTAAGAGGAGATCAGCTTCCATTTTCTAGGGGTTGAAGTACAGTTCAACATCATTTCTGAAGGCAATCTCCACCATGCTGGTGGAGATGTTAAAATTCCCCTCTGAGCACCATATGGCTAATGAAAGATTGCAAGGGTGCATTAAGTCAACCAGCAGTGAAGCCCTCCTGAAGCTTTGACAGCTTCCACCAGGCAGCGTCTGCTTTGGTGGCTGCTCTTGTGGTAATTTGATGGCAGTGGTGCAGCTCCCTTTGCAGCAAGAGAAACCACAGGTGGGACAAGACACCGGTCCCTGATAAGAGCTGGATGAGACCATGACAAACACAGTTCACTCTTGCTGCTAGGAGTAGTGGGGCTAAGTCTGCTCTGAGTTATGGGTAGGAGATACAGCACTAACGAGGCTCTGCTGTTTCTCATTAGCGTGCTGCTTGATGGTATTTAGGACACAGTTTACAAGCCTGGCAAAGGCAAGGTTGCAGAGTTCCTGTTTGCTCTGTGCTTCTAAGCCCTCTGTAGGTGGCTGCTGCTGGGGGAGTGGGACTCAGTGTGTTTTCTGTTTGGCAGTTTTATTCCAAATGGAGCAAAACTGAGATTCCTTCTGTTTCCATGCATTTTTTTTAAGAGCTGAATTGAAGAAGTATTATAAAAATGAAGCATCTTCTTTTGAGTTTTGACTTTTTACTGTCAATTGCTTGTGACTGTGGTTCCTGAGTACTACAATAAGACAACCACTGAAATATGCTAACTTTTTTCCTTGAAATTTATTTCAAGTAGAAAAATACATGCTAATAATGTTCCTCCATCCTGAGAAGGAAAGTTCAGGCTTCCTGATACACTGTGTTTTGGTTTCTTTCTCAAATAAAATATGTTCCCATGGAAAAAAAAAAAAAAAACTTTTGAAGACATTATTATGAAAAATTAAAATTATTATGAAGAAACAGAATGTTCCAATCAAAAACACGTTTCATGGGGAAACCATTGATGGTTAGCAACAGCTAATGGAGCGTGCAGAAGCTGCTATGGCCTGGGATGGGAGCCTAAGGTGACAGGAGTCCTGCAACTTGATCTTTCCTTGTAGCCTCAGACAGGACCATGCRTGATGACACTGTGTTAGCAAAGGAAGAAGCAGCCTAGAAGACTATCAAGCTATAGAAGACCATCAAGCCAATGCTTCTGCATTTTCAAAACAATCCACCGGGACAGGAATAAGCTCCAGAGATAGCAACTCTAAACTTTCTGAGGAAAACATCCAAAGGGCAATTTCCCTTTATTAATTGGTGCATACAAGAAGGGGAAATCCTAAGACTGTCACAAGCAAAGGTGTCCCTGAGTTTGTGGGAGTGTTTTGCTCCAAGGTCCTTGTGGGTGGTCGTGCTGACCTGTAGATGGCGAGTTTTCCATTTGGAGGAGTGGCTGTTTCAGGGAAAAAAGGGGGGGGGGAAGCCCTTCATCCTTAGGGAAACCTGATAGCAAATACTGTTTGAAGTGGATAACTAAGAGTTAACCTTTCAGTTTCCCAAATGCCTCTCCCATGATGCATAACTCTGTATGCATGACCGATCATCTACCAGGCATCAGGATTTTGCCCTGAAGATGATACTATTACAACTTTGGCTAAATATTAAGCGTTCTAACTTGAAATGGAAATCGGGAACCTCACCACCTGCTTCAACAGGATCCACAGTCCACGGTGTAAAATTGTCAAGATTTCTCTTTCCGGAGGCAAAGTGGAGGTATATGACGATCACACGATCATTTCATTTTCTGATTCCCTCCTATGTTTTTAGTAATGCACTGACATGAAGAAAGAGGTACCCGTACTGACTGACTGACACTAAAGGTACCACTGCGAGGTCCAAGACATCTGCAGAATGACTTGCAGCGTTACTAACCTCTGGGCTATCATGAGCCAAATTCTCTCAGGAGGTCAAAAATTTTATGCTTGGTCCGCACTGAATGACATAATTTTAGGAAAATGTTTTCCATATGTTTTTCATAATCCATGGCTGTATTTTAAGCTCATCTGGGCTCCTTCACCAGTGAGCTAGTAAAAATATCAAGTTGAAAAGAGTACTTCTAATACACACAAAAAGACGTGTTTTTCTCTGACTACCCAAATGGAAACTCCACTTACTCTAAATTCATCCTTTGACGCAATCACTTCCTATTGCTGGCTTCCCTCTCTTCCTTTCTACTTTCCTCCCTTTCCCCTTATATTTCTGTCCTGTCCAAGGGCTACAGAATGAGGCTGGCATGTGAATCATGTATTTCCAAGAAACATAAACTATATACTCTGTGGGTCAAATTTTCCATTTATTTTTTCAGTTAAGATTTATGAGCCCTCCAGAAGGCTGCATGGGTAGGAATGTCTTTCTAACATCTAACTCCTCATTAATTCCTGGGAAAACCCCTCATACAATCAGAATTTTTGATAATTCAAWAGTTTTTCCATTTTGAAGTTTCTCTGTTATTGTGTTTTAAAAAAAGCACTCACAGATATCCAAAAGATATTTTTAATGCACTATGTTGATCAGCTATACAAATGCACATATATTCCATTTTGGTTGCAAATCACAAACTCAGCTACAATTTGGGGCCCAGATAACTGAAATATTTGTTTTCTCTGGAAGATTTTTCCATCTCTCCTACTCTCCTGTGCCGTACCCCCTCCTCTGTGGATAGCCTGGGATTTTCCCTTCGCCACCATCCCAGGAGGAGCCCCGCAGTGGAAGAAGGCAGGAGAGCCCTTTGCCCTGTGCAGCCCTGGGCAGCTGCTGCTGCCGCCAGCGTTGCTACAAAGCAGCTAGCAGCTCTCCTTGGGCATTGCCATGGTTGCAGGGAGATGCTCAGCTATGGGTCCGTGGATACATAGCAAATGAGCCAGCTGCATCCTATTTGCTCCGGGCTGAGCTCTGCAAGCGTATTTGGCTCTCCAAGCTGCAAGAGTAGAAGAGCGACACACCGTAGCCTGGGTTGAGATCTAACGGGAATACCAGCCTGCCCCTGCTCTGCCGCTGCCCTCACCGCCCCCCGCTCGCCCACAGGGAGCGGGGCGGTTTGCAAGGCCCCCAGCTTGTGTGTGAGTTTGTTTGCCCATGAGAGCGTTTAGTACCTCCTGCTGCCCGCAAACCCTACTTCTTTCCTGAGTCTTAACAGCTTGTCTTTGACCCCCCAGCATGGTTGGTGGGCTTCTCCACCCTGATACCAAGCACGGGGGAAATCCAGGGGACAAACTAACAGGAACCGGGGCTACATCTCGCTAACATACCTCTCTAGCCCAGGAGCATGCCCTCTCCCCAAGCGGCATCTCCAAAAAAACACTGGCTGAGGTTCTAGGTGTACAGGAGCGCCGGGGTCTCAGAGCCCTGCCGCCTTTTGGCTCATAGTCTCCTTTTATGCCTTGTAGGATGGATATCGTCCTAGTGCCCTAAATTACTGCTCATAAAAATAATCCCAGGGTTTGCTGTCGCTGACATGATGTGGTGAGGTGCCCCCGGCAGTCCCTCTCCAGCAAGAGCACTGGCTCCCTCCACCCTGGCCAAAGTCATCTTGTCAGACCCTGTGCTCTGAYGTCCCCCTAGACTTTGGTGAGGGGCTGCCACTTCAGGGCAAGGGCTTTTTTATGTCCTTTTTTGCAGCAGGGTCAGCAGTTGGGCTTGAGCACCAGCCAACAGAGAACTGGCTCGGTCAAGCTCAAGCCCCCTGTGTTTTGTAAGACTTGGCCCTTTTCTTCCCCGTTTCCAGGCGGAAAAGGTCTAGCAGGTGTTTTGCTGGCATCAACGAGCAAATCCACAATGATTTGCTTCAAGCCCCTTTTGACGTTCCCAGACAGCATTTGCACAGTGACTTCTCGGGCTGCAGGCAYGGATCGAAGCGTCCCCTCCGGCCCCCTACCGCCCGCCGTTCAGCTCGCGTTCCCCGGCCACCACGGCTGGTAGGAAGTCTTTCTAACCAGGCTATTTTATCGTTTATGAAGATCGTCATTCAGCACTGCGGGTGTGTTTGTGAGAGAACTGCTTGCTAATAGTAAACGGCAGTAAGAAAACCGCCCTTGGCAGAGGCAGGAGGAATATTACCCTGTGACAGCTCCATTATTTTGGGCCAGTTCTGTATTTTGATACCCTGTGCTGCTTSCCTGGTGTCACACGGGAGCCGACTACGCCTCCAACAGCAGAATGTGGTTTTATATGGCAAACATGCTCGTACATCCCCTGCTAGGGATTAGATAAAGCTCACTTTTTGCTCTTCACAGGATTAAGGAGTGAAGCGGGCAAGTTTCTCCACAGGATTTCCTTGCTTCGCAAGATGTTGGGAACGCCACAGAATTGCATAGCTTGGCAGTAAAAAGAAGCCAAAAGGAAAAGATAGTAACCATTCATAACACAAAAGCCCCAGAGTTTTGCACAAAAGCCAGCTGCTCCATTAAATAGTAAAAACTAGAGGCAGTAAAACTTCTTTGCAGAGGTAAACTGTAACTGATCAGAATTCAAGTAATTTATCTGCTTCCCCTCCATGCTTAAAGCTCAAACTCATCTCCAAGGAGTGCCATAAGCTCTTCCAGCCGGGCTACGTCAATCCTCCTCCAGGAGAAAGGCGCTTTCTGATCGGCACCATTACGCTCCGCCTTTTTACCCTCCATTATCAGACTTAACCATTGATAGTTTTGGTTTCTCAGCCACCCCGGGCAGTCCGACCCCCCTGCTGAACAGGAACACCCTTGTGCCCCCCGAGCCACCCATCCCTTTGCACTCCCCACACGCTCGCTCTCGGGCTGGCCTCGCAGCCCTCGCTTGTCTCGGGCTAACCTTGCCYGTGGAAGTCTCTCGTGCCACATTTCCTAAGTCCTTTGCAACCCACATTTTTATATACCAAACTGCAGCCCAAAGGGGAAGAGAGGCAAACCAAAAGCATAATGCAATTTGATAGAAATAGAGCGAGCAGATTACTGCACTCCTGCCTGGCAAAGACATGCCTTAGCTAAATCCTGAGGGCTGCACACACTGTTGCTGGCTTTGGGAACTTGGTTGGCTCTGCTGGCAATCATTAGTGTTGTTGATGTGTACAACTGATCCTCTAAAAATAGCCCTGTTCAACCAAGAGCTGCAAAAATCTGAATGCAATGATGTCCTGCCTCATCAGTCCTTACACTCATCAAAGAGGGATTTTGTCTCACTCCTTCTAAAATATTTTTACCTGTCTTTATCAGCGTAGGCAATCTACTCAATTACTGTCTTGAAGTATGTAAGTTCWGGAGGGGATCCCGGATGCCTTTGGTCAATATAGGCTTTTAGTTTAATTAAGGGTAAGTGTTAAAAATAGAAACGGCAAGATATTTGTATCACAAGTCCTTACTACTAAACRTTCAGCATTCACAATTCTGCTTATTGCAATCATCTGCTGTACGTTTCTCAATTATTTGAGGCTATTCTATTGTTTTTCAAAATCATTCAGCAAGAAATGTTAAATGCACTCCAGAGCAGAGCATTTGAAGTGAGCTCTATGGGGTCAGTCAAGTTGAAGTCGCAAAAGCCAATTAAGGAGAGGAAGAGGTACTTATGCACCTGGCTAAAGGGTGTTTGAGAAGAAAAACAGACATTGGAAAGCTAAAAACAGCCACTGATTCTTACACAAGTGTTACCTAATCATTATTTCTGTCAAGAAAATAGCACATCAGAGCTGTCCCTTGGTTCATCACAAGTGTCCTCGTTGTGAGGAAACTTCACAGCAACTGCAAGATGTKTAAGTACGACTTACTATCACTGCTGTAAACTTGACTGAAAGGATCAGTCATTAACTTTCTCCCATGGGAATAGGAAATGGTATTGCCAGAGACGTGCTATCACTGCTATGGGAAATACAGCGCCTTGCTAATCTTGTATTTTTTTCGATGATACTCACTATACTGAAAACTAACCACTGCTTGTAGYAACCACACGAGTGCTCTAAAATGCAGCCACAGCAATTAGAAGAGCTAATTAGAAGAGCAGTGCTTTTGCACACAGGACAAGTTCCAGGCACTCAGACTAATACTAGTGATGTGTACTTTGAAAGGCTGAGGCCTTCCTAGAAGAGGACTTTCAGGAAAACTTTGTGGAAACTCTTTTTTCCCCTTTCTTCTTCTTTTTCTTTTCTGAAGCATTCCCTAATTCTGAGGAAGTTCTCAGGAAGTTGCCCATCTTCTTGATTTATGACCACCCAATTTTCAGCTTGCATATAGGTGCTAGACTTGCAAGCTTGTTGTGAGTTATATTTGATTCTATGATATGTTGGGAAGAAAACACTGCACTATTTTGCAGCAGTATTTTCTCTACCAGACTGAAGACTGAACTTGCACTCTCTCTACTTGCACTCCTTTTTGTTTGCTTTCCATGACTGCTCAAATATGCAGAAAAATTGTGACTGTACCTTCAAATTTAAGACCTTGCCTGTTTTAATACATAACCCTCAGCCTCTTTTTTTTTTTTTTTTTTTTTGAACACAAGCAAGGAAATGTAATGCATGCAAAAGAAATTTCCACGTGTGACAGATTTCTTTAGAGCTGACCAGGTCTTTCAGGCAGGGGCTAGAAGTCTCTGGCTGGAAGAAGTGCCAGAGCTTTACAGTAGCCTTCCTTCTAGCGCAGCAGCCCCCAGAGCGAGCCCTCAGGGCCTTCCCTTGCACTGCTGAAATCCTAGGTGGGCTTCGCAGCTCTGGAAAGAAATGAAGAGAACGAGCTCCTCTCCTTGCGAGGTTTGGATGCCATGCCACAGATGTTTGAACCCAGGGAGCAGATCAGATTGAACCAAAGAACTGGTAATGATGAAGAGAAGCAGGATGAATAATCAGCCTCCCCACAAAGTGACTTCTGTAGGATTGCAGCTGAGCTTTCTTTGCTGAAAGCTGTTTCATTTGTTCAAATCAACCTATTGCAGATGTATTAAAGCACCATCAAATACCCAGAAGTCTATATTTCTCAGCAAATTTTATGCAGAACATTTATGCTGCCACTGAAATGCAAAAGACTATGTTTGAGGTAAGTTTCCAGAATAGCGTTAGCTAAGAGAATTGCATCTAGAACTACTTACAGAATCTTTCTTTGCAATGTAAAAATGATTTTAGCACCAACAGGTATCATGGGCTAAACAGTAGCTGACTGGGGCATAGTATCAGGGTACACTGGCCCACTAGAAGGTAGGTCCACAGCAGGCAGCATTGCAATGATCTAATGTTAATTCTGAATATCATTTATGTATTTTGGTTGGTTAAGTTACATATATACATGGATTATGACTGCGAGAGTGATGGTCAAAATTCCATCACCATCTAAYAGGAAGAAGTTCGCACTTTGGCAATCAAGTGATTTCAAGAAGAAATTACTTTGTGTAGCTCAGAAAAGATATTATCATAAAACTTACTTGACAGCACTTGGAAGTTTTTCAGTTGCTCATGGAGGACTGCTGGGGATGAGGYGTCAGGTAAAAGGAAGTGATTATGAAAATAATTCTATCATAGTTTCTGAGAACAAGATTCTTGAAAAAATGTGTTGCTAAGAAATTTGAAAATACAGAAAGATATTGTAGCTGTTGCAGAAGCAATACAAATGTGCAACATTATCATACACAAGGATTRCTGTAGCTCTCTTGATAATAACAGCAAATTAAATCATATAATTTTCCTAAGTTCACTCATAGCTAAAATGAAATTTATTGTTAGAAAAAAAATGGTGTATGGCCAACATGTGAGCTACTCTTTTAATTGAGAAAACAAGAAAACAGCTGGCTGAGAACATATTATTTTTTGTAACAACTTACTCATCAAACCATGGAAATACCAAAACGTTCCTGATAGTTTTCATTGCTACATATCCTTCGTCTGTTTTAAGACAGCAATGAAACAGTATCACAAATATTCAAAACATAAAATGACATTTAAATGAAATGAAATGGAATTGGTTAAACTTTGACAACGCATCAGCTAATGATGATATTAGTATTAACTTTGAGCAACACTTGTCTGCAGTCAACACAAAATGAAAATTGCGTATTTCCTTCAGTATGTTGTTTCATACAATCTGCACCCTGACAAAGAAYGCCAGAGAGAAATTATAATTTGACCCTGCATGTTGCAATCAGATTTCCTCACCTTCCGAAGGAATTTAAAAATAATCCAAAATATTTCAGCTGCTATCTTGATTGCATGTAAATACTGAGCATATCTGCAAAGATATATTATTTCTATTCCCTGCAGTTGAAAGAACCTTCAAAATGCTTTCCAGCTAGTAGCTGTTAGTTTTGTACATTAGGTGATAGCAGAYGAGTTGCAATACTTCATTTCCTTAAATATTACAGATACTGAAATGATGTAGAAACAAATTCAGTGGCTGTCTGCAATTTCTTTTTTATTCATAATATTCTCATTTGTTAGGAYATAGCCAAATCTGGTTTTGGTTAAGTTTGTGGCAATGAGAAGTACTTTGACTATAAATGTAGATCTCAACTTTAAAAAAAAAAAGAGTAGGAAAGGCATTACATTTGGGGATATATATTAGTCTAAAAGACCTAGTGCACTTTTTTATTTTAGTAGACAAAATTACCTTAACCTGAATCAGTTACTTTCTTTGAAAGAAATGCTTACTTGGCAGTAATTTGTAAGAAACTAGACAAAAGGCTGGCTACAGGTTGTTTGCAGGACAAATAYTGCTTACTGAAATTCAACAGAGTGTGCATGCATAATTCAGGTATCTTAAGTGGTCTAATGGTCTTCAAGTCCTTGYTCTTTCGACTGTGGCACTTACTGAACGCACTGCTATCAAGGGCTGCAGTGAGAAAAAAAAATAATGTGCAAATGGCTTTACCTAGATTACAGGAACCTGCTAAACATTGGCTCTGTTAAGGTTTAATTTCAAATTAAGGTTGATTCAAATGTGGCCCCCAGCGGCTGTGCTGCGGCGGCCAGCTCGGCCGCTGCAGGGGCTGATACCCGCGGGGGTGCAGTGCGACACAAGAGCCTCTYGTGCTGTCAAGCCCAGCAAGCACAACTTCTTGTTTTTCCTTTGGTGGGTAAGTTGAAAAAATGCACAGGGAATAAACACATGGAGAGTTACCGTGAAGAACAGTCTCCTCCGGAGCATGTTAATGCTGTGGAGTTCAGCGCTCGGGAACAGACAGAAATGGAGTTGACTCAGYACCCTTGCAAAAATGCATTATGAAGCAGTATTTATTTACAGAAACTCAGGTTATCTGTGTCCCTGGAAAACTCTTGGTTTATTCCACATGAAGAATGRATGGTCCTCCTGGTATGAGGAGTTACTTTTCTTCTTTTTTACAACAGACTGTTCCATGACTTTAAGGATCTTTTTTTTCCTTAATGTTTATTTTTAGAAAAAACTTTTACTACAGCACTCCCATAGAGACATTTAAGTGATACACACAATGTTCTTCACTGCCACRGCTACGCATTTATCTGCAGTGAATGTATTTAAATAATTGTGATGACAACTCTTTATGGAATAGGATATCCCTTGAAACAGTTGTAATGAGAGTCCTTGCAGAAGTCCAAACACAGAGGCAGTTAGGGTCAGGAGAAGGGTTGCCTGTGCTTTTCATAGCCAGGAATGAACATAAAATCATAGTGCACAGACAGAGATCATTCTGAGTAAACCCTCTCCCTAAGCAGTAGATGTTGGAGTTGCCAGAGTTGCTAAGCATGATACCTTTGCAAATTCAGTAGGGACCAGAAGGAGGGAAGGGATGGGAGAGGTAAGAGGAAGTTAATACTCTCCGATCTTTTCTGCATGTCATCTCCTCCTGAGAAATTTCATACTTCAGTTATAAGCATTGCATTCATGCAGCCAGGAAGGTAAATGTCTCCAGCATGAATACTGCTTTCAGCACACTGCTCATAATCAATCAATTTAGCTAAGGAAAAATGAACAAAAGAACTTTTATAAAATATTTTATTTTGTCAGTTGGAATAACAAACTTGTTTAYGAAGTTGCAGTCTGCCCTAAAACAGACCCCTCAAGCAATTCGCCTTGGTGAACTTTTCTTTTGGCTTGCTCAGTTCCACAACGGAGCGATACTGGTCTGCTATAGTTACTGATCTTCATAAGGACATTCTTGTACTGGCTTAGAAAGACTTCCTACTAACAACATTTGAGTATGGTTTGTTTCCATATTGCTTTTGACATATTATTGTGCAGTGTTTTTCACACCGAGGGCACTACCACATCCCTTCTCTTTCTCTGCTGCTCTCAGCACTGTCGCTTACAGCCTTGAGCCTCCTGTTCTGACACAGCTGGAGGATGGTAGCTRAGTGCAAAACCTTTTCTGCAGAGATTTCCATGGCTAATGTTGATTCTCCAGGTGGCTGTGCTGGTAGGCAGCAGACTTCACAGCTCCTTTTTATGCTTGCTCATATCAGTGTGCTTGACTCCTGGGGCAATCAGTCACACGGAGATTAATCAAAATACTGGCACTTGCAAGACTGCACATGGGTTTGTAACTTGTCTTACCAGCTAGTAACCTTCATTGATGTGGAGCTGTGGAGCCTTCAGGGAATAGAGGAAATTAATTTTTAAAAAATATGTTTCTGTCCTTGCTATACAGTCTGTTCTGAAGTTCAGCGATAGCTGCTRGAACAATTCACATGAACAGGTTTTATCAGGCCCACAGACTATAATCAGTTATGTAAGCATGACGCAATTTTCTGGGACAAAAAAATAGAGCAAGTTCAGCATTTCATTACACATCCAGAGCCTCAAATAAAATGTAGTCTGAAGGTTGACTAAACTTGGTGAGTTGTTGCTTGTAATAGGACTCAAAGGCATTTGGATGCGATGGTGGTGTTCTTTATCCATATTAGCTGGATAAGTTGTCTAGTCCTGGAGCACACTGCGGCTACATTGGAATACAGACAGCCAGTGATTTAAACAAAAAAGAACATATCTTTACTTTTTACTGGATTCCTTTGCTGCCAAATCTGCTTAATATCTACATAGTTTGCCCSAAGTATGGAATACCAGATTTTTTTCTGAACAGAGGCTTAGGCCATTTCTGAACATAAGTGACTTAAGCCAAATTAATGAAGAGTAGAGCTCCAACAAAGCATGGTACATTGGTATTGGGTGGTTTACTAAATACAGGCACAAAGAGGAAAGGCTCTGAAAAGGCAGCAACATTTTCTGGAGATTTTGCCAAGAGCTATTCTACTCTTTGTTAGGTGCAGACTGGATAACTCTAACATGCTCTGCCAGCTTTGTTCTTACAGAAGCCAGCATTAAAAGACCAGACATGCAATAGCAACGTATTCTCTGAGTACTGGTAATTTAAAATTTTATTTCAAAAATCTGTTTTTAATCTAAGCTCCTTTTTTTTCAGATTCTTAAATGTTGTGGGAAATTATTATCTGAGATTTGTGTTATTCTTATTAGCCAAGAGATAATTTTGCCTACTTACCTTGTTACTGTCCAAAAAAAATAAGTACTATTTTATTAACTGAATTCACAGTGTCTCACAATGAACCTAAAGTGGTTTCCTTAGTGACTCCTTAGATGTTCTCAAGACTCATCTAATTTGGTGTGATACCTATAAAACATCTTCATACTGTGTTTTGTTACTCAGGGAAGACCTGATGACCACTTGGCATACAGGAATTACTGATGTTTTTAGTATAAAGCTTCGTGACAAGTGGTTTCCCTGCTGTRCTGAATGCGGTGTCCCAGGGTGGACTCATGATCTCTCCTCAGCACTCTTTCCAAGAGATAAGATGCTCYCTGTACGTCTGCAAGTGGTTCACCCCAGATAGGATCATCCACTCCCCAATCTCAACACCCTGCCAACACAGAGGCCCTATCTTGAGTATTCTCTGTTCAACAGGTCTCATCACCTTCTCCTGTTTTCAGGAGGAAACCTCTGGTTTTGTTTCTTACAGACTGGGAAATATAACAAGAACTTTCTTGATCCCAGCCACTGTTACAAATGCCCCAGATGTAACTGGCACCTGCAAGGAATCTTTCTCCAGGATCCCTCYCATGAGCAGCTGATGAGAACAACTCAAAACAGCGCCTTCCAAACAGACACGTAACACATTAAATGCAACATAAAGGGCTAGCATGGGAGCATCCACAGCAGGCCTGAACCCTGCCTGAAGCATATTATTTCTCTCAAAGCACAGG
Source organism: Rhea americana (assembly GCF_003343005.1). Lineage (NCBI taxonomy): Eukaryota > Metazoa > Chordata > Aves > Rheiformes > Rheidae > Rhea > Rhea americana. Next base: position 612,523 of record NW_028186823.1, on the reverse strand, counting down.
CAAATCTAACTGCTTCAGATGTTTCATACAGTCTCTTTGCCACTGCTCCCGCATGCACATTTTCCAAACAGGGGCTTTTACTGCTTTGTGGGTGGTTGGAGTTTTTAACTTACTAGATTAGACATTCTAGATTCAGAAAAGTCGATCTGTTAGTTGGGCTGTAAAAGGCTTAGAGATGTTTCTCAATAAACAGACCCATCGGTGTGGTCTTAAAAGTTGTAGGCATTGTACCCACAGACACGTTATCTCTTTCTTGGTCCTGTTCCACATTGCTTGCCTCTAATAATTTCTTTGCTTTGACCTTCCTGCAGCCAGTGAAAAGAACCTCGGGCAAGTAAGCTGACACTTTTGTAATACACAAAATGAAAATGTTATTTCTTTCACTCTCCGTAGGACAAACAAGCCTTATGGCTCCCAGAGGCAGTTGAAGAAATTCTCCAAGCACAAATGTTACCAAAGGCTTTCTTCTGACAATCCCTCCCAATTCCAGTCTAAAAGTAACAGTGGGGCTAGGGGTAGTACGTGAGAAACGGGCCCACAAAGCACTCCTCACTAAAATACAAGGTATAAGGCAAGCTAAGGTTTGAGTGTYTCAGCCTGTGAAACACTTGTCCACTGTGTTTATATGCCTTTGCAGTGAGCAGATCTAAATGCCTACCCTTAAAGGGAAGTCACTATTTYAAGTACTTAGTTTGGCAGCACAAGGATGGGAATATCTACCAAACTCATTTGTTACAATGCAAAAGCTTCAAGGGTAAGATTTAGGAAGATGGATGCAAAAGAAAAGAAAAGGGTACACCTTCTTTRTACCAAGTGATAGTTAGGAAGGCTGTTAGCTTCACTGGTCTGCATGTCATGACACTCTGCCCTCCTGCACTTAGTCATTGTCACCATCAGCAAATCCTTGAACAATAAAGGATCAAAAGCATATAGTGTCATTTTCTATAGGTCACAAACCAAGAGCATGCATTTCTCAGATGTGAGGCTTTATGTAGTCGTTTTCTTTGAATGCCTTTAACACATTAAAAATGGCATGATATAATCTGCCCAGAAGAGAGCAGTATCGATACCCTACGAAGGACAACCAAGCTATTATCTATTGCCATCCACTAGACTGATTTATAAGACTGAGTTATATTGTTTATATTATTTATATAATATACAYGGAGATGAAATCATTGCTATAAATTAGCACTGAAATGTAGCAATTAGTTCTATTAATTGATTAAGATTCTAAGTAGTTCCTCAACTGGAGTTAAGTGAAGTTTCTTAAAAGGAGTCTTTTTGTGAAACAGGCATACATGTGAGTGAACCAAGAAAGTTATTATACTTGTACTAAAACAACAGAAACTATAAAAAACTTTGCTGGCAGTAAAAACCACACCACGATATACACAAGGCTATACTTGATGCACTGCAGATGTACCTCTAATTAACCATAGAAATAATCTGTAGCTTGCAGGAAACATTTAAGGGAACCATTTTAAAAGGAAAATGCACACTAGAGCTTCACCCTGCCAGATGAAGCACAGCCTAGTTACCAAATGCGTCTGTGRCTTTAGGATTTGGGGGAGCAGGTGCTATTCTGCCCCACGGCGGCTTCACACTTCTCTTCCGCAGGGCAGCATCTCACCCTCCTGTTCTCGGCTCCGCTGAGGGTTTTCTGTGCACCTTTGMCCAAGTCCCGGGGGCAGAGCTGTTTGCAGAGTGCATCTCTGCCTACGCTCAGACAAGGCAGCACTGGCAGGACGCCAGAGCGCAGACTTGGCAAAGGCGCTCGCTCTTCCCCGATTGCCCTGTAAGCAAGTTCCAGCCCTGCCAGGACTCGAGCATGCTCGCAGCTCTCCACAGTGACTTCAGCGGGACCACCCTCTTGCAAGCAAAGTTACACACCTGCTTAAGCACATAATTTCCCCAAGCTTTACAAAAAGTAGTATGTTTTGCTGAACAATCAGAACTTTCACATCCCTGTGGTGGCATTTAAAAGGAATACAAATCTCCTTTTCTTTTCTTTTTCTTTTTTTTTTTTTTTCTTCCTGCTATGGGAGCTGAACTATATCCACACTTCTGTGTAGGAGATTGTCTTTGATCCCATTTACAGGAGGTAGCTATCTTGAGGAGTGTGCTGGGAAGGAACAACTGTTGATCTCCCTTGTGAAATCCCATCTGTTGTCTTCAGCAACTATTACTTGCTGGCTGAACTAGATAATGTTTCTCTGGCAGTAGTTGTAATTTTCCAAGTGCTTGCCTGGTGCAAAGTCAGAACTTGATTAAAAAAGGACAAGTACAAATATTATTTCACTTTCTCCCTTTTCTTATGTAGTGCATTACAAAGTATGTTTCTAGTAGTCAGGTAGTGCAAAGTCTTTAAGTTCTGGGTTTTGTTCTGCACTCAGAAGATGAAGAGCAGTAGGCTAATGTTAGAGGTAGGTTCAGATGTAGGGAAACCTTTTGGGGTTATTATTCCGTATGTCTTTGRCAATCTGCCCTGTAGATTGTTAATTTATGGTGGAAGTTAAGTCAACAGAAGCTGAAGTTAATAACAACATCCCAATATAACAAGGYGTTGACTCTACTTTGAATAAATTACTTGGGGGAAGTTAACATTAAATGAAAATGGGAATGCATATTAGAGTCTGGGAATTTGGGGGGAAAAATATCCAAACCAACCAAACCTCAAAAACTAATGTAGCTGCCTCTCGTTATAAGTTACAGGGAAAATCCTTCAGTTTGAATGATACCACTCGAAGTCATTCTCACTTACTGTGCTTCAGTGAGACAGTTCCCTTGCACTAAAATTTCCAGGATATAATACAAATGCAAAATACTTGTATCTAAAACAGTGTCGGATCAACACTTCCTTATTGTAGTCATACGAGATTAAGTATATTGACAAGATGGGAGGACTGACTTTTAATTAGGTATTTATGCCGGAACTGAACCTTTGTTTTGAAGAAACACTTGCTAAGATCAAGTGGAAGCACTATCCACTTATAAAGTGAGGCGCACACACAACCTATACGAACAGGGACTAACTGGGATATCCTCGTTTTAGGGTGCAGAAACAGATGCCTGAGACCGGACGTTTCAGTAGGCACTAGCCAGGCTATTATTTCAGAAATCGATCAAGYCAAACACATCTTCAATTACGCCGATAACGCAGCGATTTCAARCGCCCGTGTTCCGGCGTCGCTGGCCCAGGCGGGCGGCCGCAACGGGAGCGGGGGCAGGCCGTGCCCRTGGGGGAAGGCCTGTTCCCGCGGCCCTGCCGCTCCGAGGCCGCCCGTCGCAGGGCGACCAGCCCCCGCCACCAGCAACCCGAGGAAAACGCAACGAGTAACCCGGCGCCTCCAGGAAGCGCGGGAACACCGGGCGGGGAGGCACAACTCGCACAGCGCTCCCAGCGCCGCCAAGTCACCCAGCGAGCGGCTGTTTCCACTTGCCGTCCCGCTAACGCACAATTATTTTTTCCCTTCCCTATCAGTCCCCTCCCTCGCTGCCCCCAGGTAGCTGTGACCGGGGGGAACCGCGCCGCACGCCGGGACCCCCACGGCCCCGCCCGGCAGGGAGGCCGCGGCCCGGCGGC
>NW_028186823.1:595967-608472 GCF_003343005.1 Rhea americana | reverse complement strand
GGCCCGGCCCGGCCCGGCCCGGCCCGGCCCCGGGTCTCTGCCGCATCGTTTCGCGCCGCGGCCCCCGCGGGGGCAGAGCGGGGCCCCGCGGGTGGAAACGCGGGTCTCGTAACTTCCTTGGGGATCGGGGAAACTGTTGCCGTGACCGAGGGAGGGGGCGGCGAAACGGAGCTCCTCGCAGGGATTCTCATTTATTTATGGATATTTATTTATTAATGGATACCCATTTGAAATAGTTTTTTTTTTTTTCCCCTCCGTTAGTTTTTTTGTTTGTTTGCCGAGAAACGTGCGGAGTTCGGGAGGAGAAGCCTTTCTGAAGGGAGCACTTAACAAATGCAGCCCTTAGAGTAAGGCGACCTAACGCCAGCGGTAACCTCCTGCGCCTGGAGACGGGTTGCAGAAGGCAGGTGACCTCCTTACAGTCRCGCTTGCTGGCGCTTCGGGTCCCCCCTTTTATCGCAGGAGCGGAGCCGAGCGTGCGACTGGTCTGTGTTTAGTGCCTGACTGGTCCCAGCCGTAACGCTCGAGGGAAAGCCTGTCTCGCACTGATGGTTTCCATGTCGTTCTCGCGTTCCCCGCCTTCAGGGGTGCCTCTACGAGTGGTTTTAGTGTTTCTACGTTTACCCTCCGTATCTGAGCAGCGCACAGGTCCAAAGGTGGGCTCTTCCCACCGCTGATCACGTAGCATCGCTTTAAGATGTGAACATCAAAACGTTCCTCTYTCGCTTCACGCTTCTCTCCCAGCCACGACCCCGATCCCGGGAGCTGGGGTTTGCCCCAGGCTGCGCCAATGCCGCTCCGTGGGTGAAATGGCCGGTATGCTTCCAGCTGAAGCCTTGATGTCTTGCAGACTCTTCTGCAAGCATGGACCCCTCTGCCTGCTTAATTTCTGCAAAGCCTGTAAGCGCGCCGTGCTCACGGCAGGRCCGGCAGGTGAAACGTGTTCTGAGCGGTTGCTGTAAATTTAACTTGCCAGGTGACTTTCCGAGCTAAAACAGAATCAGGCTTGCAGTGTTGAAACTCCTGTTGGTTCCTTGTTGTCCCAGGCAGTGTCATGTAATAAAGAGAAACTGTTAATGAAAAAAAAASAGTGTTTTCAATAGCACATGTACAGAAAGTAGGTGAACACAAAGGTTTGTGTTTTTTTTCCCCCAAAGACTCTATACTTTTAAGAAGCTAATTTCAAAAAGAATAGCTTTTAAAAGTAGTCTTTGTAACTCATTACTACTTGTTCTTACGTTGTCAATTTTTTTTTAATGCTGAACTGTGTGGAAAAGTGAGTACAGTCCATAGTTGAACTGTTGTGCTATACCTTTACAACGTGAATTCTCATATTTTTTGTTATCTCTCCAGGAAAAAAAAAGTCCCCCAAGCTTCTGTGTAGTCATCATTTAGGCCAATTTTCTATGCAATAGATCCTTTGCTCTAAAAACTCTTTGTGTCTAAGAGCTGTGGAATCACTAAAACTGAACTGTGCACATTCATTCATTTACTTCAACAGTTTTTGTGTGCTATTTGGAGGACAACAGTTTGTGTAAAGTGCATTTTTGTCGGAAGGAGGGAGTTTTGAACTGCTTTTAGAAATAGCAACTGGAAGCTACTTAAAGCATAATTCAGTATTTTTTTCAATTATGTAAAAACTGTAATATAAGATTTTTTTTTATTGTAGGGTTGATCCATATGGGTTTGAAAGGCCAGAAGACTTTGATTATGCGTCCTATGAAGCATTCTTTTCCAGATATCTAGTGGTGCTCACTAGAAGAGCAATAAAATGGTCCAAGCTCTTAAAGGGGAAAAATGGAATACAGAAAAGTTTAAAAGGTGAGTTCTGTGTTTGTTTATACATAATAATGCATTATGTTGGAACCAATGTAAATGGTATTTAAATTGATTTGCCGTTGTGAGTGTTAAATGTTACTTGTCTTTTGCTCTTCAAATGGAAAACAGTAGTGTAAACAGTAATAATATATAAACAAATACACTGTTGTTTTGGGGATGATTGATTTGATTTATAAAGCTTATGAAGAAGTAATCCTGTTTGGCATACAGAGTAATGTCTTACTACATCCACAACAGTGATAGATTATACTTTCAAGCTGCCAGTATGTGGCTGTTTGCTGTATTTTATTTTACACTGTGCTTTTCTTAAAAGGCATGTAATCATGTAGAAGGCACTGTCTGGGACCCCAGAGATCAGGACATTAGGGAGCTACTAACAGATCTGTTACTGACTCCTTATATTCCTTTTGTAAAATACTCTTCATTTCACAGCTAAAAAGATGCGTACGAAGAACTAATGTGAAATGCCTTACAAATTGAAGAAAGTAAAATTAATGTAGGAGCTACTGCAACATTGGATAAAATGCTAAAGAAACTGTTAGTGTCCAGTTCAAACAGCAGGAAAACTTCTAGTAATATTTTAACTTGTAAAAGATACAAGGAGAAATAAATGGAGAGAGTTAGAAGGTGACAGGGAATCTTTTGACACTGAAAGTTCCCCTCCTTCCCCCTCCTCAACTCCTTCTCTGGATTGGTTATTTTTCTGTATAAGCATCTAAATTTTACCCTTTCCTCTAATGATGTATCCAGTTTGCTCTCTCTTGGGAACCTTTTAGAGTTGGGCAGAAGCTCTAAAAAATGTTTAAGAAAAAGTGAGTAAAACTAAGCAAAAGCTCATCATTACCATCTAATTACTGTCTGTAATGTAGCTGAATATTCAGGATTGTGCTTCAGGTGTAGACTTTGGTGCTAATTCTGGGTGTCAGTTTTCTTGGCACTAAGAATGGAATAATAAATAGTTGGACATTTTAAGTGGAACAGTGTGTTTAGTATAAAGAGGTTGGTTTTGAGGCTGAAGGAACACCAGAAAATGTGGGCTGCAGCTGCCAGGTCTACAGTGCTAACCAGAAAGTAGCTGCTTTTACTCTCTTCTTTTTCTTCCATATGCAAAGAAGCTTTTGTTCTGGGTGTTTTGTTCTAGTGCCAACAAATGCAATGTAGTGTTCTAGTTGTGAAAAAATAATCTCAGATTTTAATTTATCTTGTTTTGTTAAAACATACAAGCCGTGACAGTCGCAACCCTTAGCAATTTCTGATTTGGTCACAGTTCTTTTGCATAGCCTGTTCCAGCGTTAGATACAGAGTATTATTGAGATAGAAGCAGTGCAAATGCCTTTGGTCTTATTTCAGAGTCGAAACTTCAGTTAAATCTCTCAAGTTATCCACCAAACTTCACTATCGATGAAGGGCTGTGCTGCCCAATAGCCATGTAATGGCAATAACCACTACTACTGTGTTAATCTTCCCTAGCAGGCTATGATTTTTTTTTTCCTGAGAAGYCTGCAGCTGTTTATACAACGTAGGATACAGTAGATCCAGTGAGTGGACACAGGCAACAAATCATGACCATAGCTGCATCATCTTTCACATTATTAACTTTTGCTAAAGATACTCAGATTTGTAGACCATGAATTTTCATGTATATATGTAATATATTACCTATAATTAGGAGGGGAATGGTTGGAATTCAGCACAGTTGAGGAACTATAGCCTGAATGTAAAATTAAAGTTGTTACACTAAGCTTCCCTCCTTGTATCATCGGCTGATACCTCAGAGAAGGAAAGCAACAGCTTAACCTGTACAGTTGCTGATTTAAACCCTTGCCCTGTGGTATCAGTATGAAGATTGAAGTCGGTGGCATACTGACATGGAATTATTTAGGTAGTTGCTTGGGTGCATGTTTTATCCTGTAAAAGGTGATCCTGTGGTGATTTTCTCGTGGGAGCACCGAGAATGGAAAGTCTTCTGGTTTATTCACTGAATCCTACCTCTTCCAGGACTTGACTTGACTTGCTCAGGAGCTTACGCTGTTCTTCCTGATAACTTCCACTCTGTAGCGAGTTGACCGTGAGCTAGAACCGAGAAGGATCCTTGATTTACTGCTCCCTCCCCACAGGCACCCAAGCTATTTCTGCAACCCCTACCCTTATTTTGAGTCCTCCTGGGGCCCTTCCCAGATGTGTCCTGCTGTGACGATACAGCAGAGGTGTCGTGCACGTGCTATCTCAGCAGCTCCTCGACTCGTTGTCTGTGTGCGTGGCGGAGCTCGTAATTCCTCTTGAGGGGGGGGAACAGGAAGAAGTGATGACTTGTGCTAATTTTCCAGTCTGGAAATGTGGCRTGTTCACATGCTGCTGTGTTTTGCCTCATATTCAGTGTGGTATGTGTGCATCTAATTGTTCTACTATAAAGACAAATAATTAGACTACTCTTTAACAACAGTAATTAAGCAGCATATCCTGTTGTGCTGGATCACAGCCTTCCAGGAGGGCGAGTCACAGGAATTTTGGTTGATAGGCCCTTTGGCTCCTTCTCCAGACTTTATTTTTGTCATTTTGTGGTATTTTTTTTCCCGTCTCTACCCTTGTTATCTTCACTGGCGTCTTTGCGTGTGAGAATTTCCAGTCAGTGTTCGGTCACTTGCTTCCTCTCTGCCTTGTTCACCACTGAGCTCCTCTAATTTTTGCTTTCATCCATTGAGCTGTTTTCTTTATGGGACCAGGAGACGTCTGCTCTGGCCTGTTTGCAGGTGGGCCGCAAACTGTCTGCCATAAGCTCCCAAAGGAGATTAATTCTGACCAAAATTGTGCTAGGTAAGAGAACTTGGCAGCAAGTGGGTTRGTTAGAACTGACCGGTAGCAGAAAGTACTTTCTTGTCTTTGAGGCTGATAAAATACAGTGAGAGGTAAAAAGTAAAAATAACGGTACTAGAAAATGATTATAAATAGAGTGCTTTTGTTTCAGCACAGGAATATGGTAAAAAAGGAGCTTCTTAGAAAATCAGTATACCCTGCTGCAATTTTGTTTGACTGTAACTTGAACTTTTACTGCATAGGTGATCTGCTTTGTTTCTTCTGTGATATGTTCGTAAAATAAAACTTGCAATTTCTTACTGGTATGCTGTTTCAACTCTGCTGTAGAATTTACTTCTCTAGGGTCTAAGATAATTTTTATTTTTAAATGGTGCATTACTATATGATATAGTATGCCTATGGTAAAAAATGAAAGTGTTTCTAGAAAAAATGGTGAATACATCTTGAAGCAAAAACCTCAGGACTTCTCAAATTCTACCATTAAAGAAAGACAGACACCTTTAAAGTGATTTACTTATTTTAAAATCTTTCGTTACTATATGTAATACCCAATACCGGAAAAATGCTATTTTCTATATATTTTTCCCTTCAGTTTATTTTGGTATGTGTCAGCACTTCTAGRCTGCTTCACTATCATATGACAAGGAAAAAATACATTTACAAACCTATAGAAACTGTTACGTTGTGTCGGACATAATTGAATTACTAAAACTACTTTTACTTGCTAAAAATATTGATGATGGTTCATGTTTTGTTAATGAAGAGAGGCAGAAATTTCAAATAAAGATATTTTTTATTACACATGTTTTGAGATTAAACTCTTTGTTATGTGCTTCGTGGTAGTCCTGTGAATGATTCTGAGTGCAGATACTCAGCACTAGGTGATATTCAGTGAAGTGGTGCTATTTTTGAGATTAAGCCCTTGGTTTACAGTTGAAGTAAAGATGTGTGATTGGTGTTGCATGCGTGATCCAACTTCATCTGTGAAAGTTTCTCAAGTATTACTATGGGAGAGTTGTCTGTTTTGTGGAATGTTGCTCTGGGTATTTTTCTTTCTTGAGGATAATGTGGTGTTGGAGTTTTTTATATAAGTGTGTGTGTGTGTTTATATATGTTAAAAACATATATATACATATAAAAATAAAATTGCAACTTTCCTGATTTTTGAAACTACATTACTGCTTCTGTAAGTTTGAGTGCAGATTTTGGCAGGTATGATAATGACATAAGGAAGAAAAGCACCCTCCAAAGACACTAAAGTCTAGTTTAAACATCTAGTGGGTTTTCATACCTCGGATAGTGGRGGAGCTTGGGAAGTTGGGGGTAAGTGGTCACCTGGGGCAATGCCAGTCTTGGGCCACGTGATGTCGTGAGAACAGTGGCACTGAGGAGTAGTGAATGTAAGCTGTGCTGCCAGGCTGCTCACTCTTGGGCTGATGTCAAAGGCCTGTCCCTGTTTCTCTGAATTTAATGTGTATTGTGGATGCTGGCTGTGCTTTCTGAGTTGATAGTTGTTCCAGAAAAATAGAACATGAGAATTACATGCTTGAATATGMTAATACCATAGTGTGTCCAATAAGTACGTTTCTAGAGGCATTCACAGGCTCATCCTAGCAGCTCTTCCCCTTGATGTACACAGGAGGCCTCTGATGAATTCCCACATTTGTTAGATCTGAGCATTAGAATTCCCATGTTTTAAAAAGATGAACTGGGGGCTTTTGAAGCCTATGSGTATTGGTAAACTATTTTGAATCTGTCTAGAAGAAGGATGTAGTTAAGGTTACTTTGCAGCTGGAACAATAGACACTGTTACTCAAAGCAAAAATCTTCATGGGAACACTAAATAAAAGATACACTGAAGGCTAGGTGTTTATTGTGACTGTGAAAGGTAGGAGCATTTACTTTGTCTGAGAGACAAAGTGAGTGAAATGAGAGATGGGAGAAGTACACTTTAGAGATGCGTGGATCTCCCTGTTGACTGAAGAAGCTAGTCTTGATGCTTAAGACATAGGCAGCTAAAATTAGATGGGATGAACCTGGAAGATGGCTAGTTGAGTTGTTGTAAACCCATGTTTCTCTCTGCTATTTTTAAAGCCCATTACCTTTAATTTAGGCATCACTTACCTTGAGTTACAGATCTTTGTGTTTGGATAAAACTAGATTAGGTAATGATTTTTTTTTGTCCATTCATATTTGAATCCTGTTGAATTTGGGAAGAGGCTTTGATATGTTAATTATTAGGGTCTCATGTATTTAGTAAGAAATACCTCATTCTTCATCAGCTTCTTCTACCTGGAAGACCTCCAACCTTTTTGCTGTCTTTGAGTCAGAAAGGGTAACACTAATTTAGCATTACACACCTATGAGCAGCAGCAGCAGGTCCTCCTGAGTATTTTTCATTCCTTTCCCAGGATGAAGTTGCTTTGGCTGTCATTAACCTGATGCTTCTTCCTGTGGTCTTGCATCTTAGTAATTCACACTGAAGCATCTGCTAATAAAAAAAAATGGCGATGAATAAGATTCATGAGATAAGAGCTACTTTAGATTTGAAAAGACTTCCCTAGTTATTCTAGAAAAAATCATCTGCTGCTTTGTCATATCTTCAGTTCTTCAGGAAGCTCATTTAKACAGTAGCCAGAGGTGCTGAAGGGCTAAAAAGGTGTTTCATATTTCTGTTTCTACTGTAATTTCAGTGGTTAGGTGCTGAACTGAAATCCTAGAGTTATGTCAACATAGCCATTTATGCTAACGAGTAACCAAACAAACAGAAAGTGGTATCATGTTAGAGGACAAAGACTGATGAGAAACCTTTTGTTGTTGTTATCTCCATCGAGAAAGGCACTGGGAAGAAGAGAGAGGGAATCAAAATCCTAATGTGGGAATGGAGGAGGGAGGAAGGCCTGGGTCTGGAAACCGATGTGAAGGTTTTGGGTAGCAAGGACTTAGCAGTCTAAAATGTACCATATAGCTGAGAAAGAAGTGCTTATTCTAAACTGTATTAMAGGGGAGGGATAGCACAGTAATCTCTCTTCARTAGTTTTCCTATGATTTCTCAACTTCTTATTGCTCCTTTCCAGAAGAAAAATACAACTTGCAACGTGTTCTAAAAAAAGAAAAAACTTGTTGTTTTGCAGTGAAGAGATACATCAGGAAAGGCATCCCCAATGAACACCGTGCCTTGGTCTGGATGATTGTGAGTGGGGCTCAAGCCAACATGGAACAAAACCCTGGATACTACCACAGACTGCTTGARGGAGAGAAAAATGACAAGCTGGTTGAAGCAATCAAAACAGGTTATTGTCCTGATAATGATATCCTTGTTTATTTACTGTCATGTATCCTTAAATGTTAGAGATCAAGTTATGTCATGGAAAGCTTAGGCTGTTGTAGTAGYGATTTAAATGCAGAATTAACATACAAATTAGATTAGCCATAAGCTCTTTAACAGCACAGCTCTCTCCAAGTTCATCATGTGGTCAAAAACGTTAAGGAAGGTTAGAAATGATTTGGAAAGCAATTAAGAACAAAACAGAAAATGCTATTATGTCACCTCCTAAGTGAATGATCGGTTGCCAGTGTACCATGAGACTTGCCTTCGGGTCTGATTATCCTTAGCTTTATCCCAAAAGGGTACTGTAAGAGCAGCAGAGATAGTTGAAGACATGGAACAGTGAACATACAAGACAGATGAATTATACTAGGATTTCAGCCTGGGAAGAGGACTGCTGAGGAAAAGCTGCTAAAACAGGAATATAGACTATAAATGCTGAAAATGGGGTGAATGGGGAGTAAATGTTAGTTATTTCTTGTAACATAAGAACCAAGGTCACTAAATGAAATTTGCCATGCTGTGGGTTTAGAACAAAGCTTCACTGAACTGTGGCACTTGCTGGAGGGTGCTGAGGAGACCAAAATATAAACCTGTTCAAAAGGAATTTGACAGATTGAAGGGTGGGGAAACCTACTCAGGACTCTCATGGTGATATGAKTGTAACCTCTGACTCGTGAAGTCCTAACCAGTAAATGTAAATCTCTGAAAGAGGGGAAACATAGCAGATGAAACAGGTCTCCTCTACTTGTCCAATTTCTTGCTCTCTGTCTGTGAAGGCTGGCTAGTGGCCTATACTGGTGACAGGTATTAGGGGCAACAAAACCTTGGTCTGCTGGGTGTTTTTAAAAGCAGCAGTAGGGGAGGGCAAGCAAGTAGGAGAAGTTTGATGTAACCTATATTTGTCCTGAAACTTTTCAACTTGCTGTAGCAGAGCTTTTGTAGAGAAGTTAATATTGGCTCAATTGCCAATTTGAGAGTCAGAGGTATAACTGTGCTTGGGGCCAGCACAATGTTGTGGTTGTTTCCTTAAGAAGGCAGGTGCAATTGTTGTCCTCTTTTTTCCCTCTTGAAAAAGCTAGCTGCTTGAGGTTGGGGCTTGACTAATTTTAGTTGGAGTTGTATATGACTAATTTTAGTTGAAGTTATATAATCATCTGAACTCTGAATATTTTTGGTTCAGGTCAAGTTTGTCTTTTTTCCCCCTCAAACAAAACAGCAGCAATGTGGGCTTTGGGGATTGCACACCTTAGTATGGTATTTTGGAACATTTCATGTTCCTGCAAGTAGGAAGACTAACCAGAGATCTTAAGGCACATGTGCCGCTCTGAGATGAGAACAGCAGAGCTCTGATTTTATGAATACAGAGGAAACTGCTAAGATGAGTTTCCAAAGCCAGCCTTGATAACAACCTAGTAAAGGAGCAGATGGTACTCTGTCAGAGTACGATTACTGCAATAGGATGTTACAAACAATTTCCTCTCCAGTTCTAGACAGTAACATCAAGAATCAAATCAGGACAGCGGGTGGATTTTCACACAGGTCATACTATGAAATAAAATAATTCTGTGGGGGAGGAAAAATAGTGGAAGATGATGTGAATTATGAAGTTTTGGAAGAGCTACTGCATGGTTGAGAAAACTAACAAGGAACAAGTGAGGGAAAGGATGAAAGAGAAATAGGTTGGAGATCTTTTTTCAGGAAGAAACTGAAGTTAAAAGAGAGCTGAAGACTTCAGAGTGGTAGGAGATTTCCCCTCAGAAAGGAAGAGATACCATAAATATAAGAGGGATGGAACTAGAGAACAAATGCTTAAGGTGAACATAAATTTTACATATAGTAAAACTTAGTGCTTTTGTTAGCTAAAGCTCAGTATAAATTTGCACAGTTAAGTACCATTTCAGTGTAAATTTTTGTTTAACTTTAATGTTCAAGGCATTTTTGTCTGTGTTGTTTTCCCATCACTGTGGTTGGTATTAACAGTAAAATAAATCAAGATGTGGAATCTTGCTGCCATTCACTTTGTGTATCTGCAGTTTTCAAAATTTTCAGACAATATTTAGTCCTATAGTCTAGCTGCAAGGTAAAGGTCTAATGCAACATTGCAGTTCAGAAAAAGAAAACATCAACCACACTTTCTTTTTTCTGGGGAGGGGGACAGGGTCAATCAAAGGCATTCTTTCAAATTCAATTTGAAGCTTGCGTAAGAAAGTGTTTCCTCTTTCTTTTACGTGCCCAGAAGTTCCAAACAATTTTAATTTACATTTGAAATGTATTTTCAATATGGGAATGGCTTTAATCTGGCAGCAGTTAAAAAGGGCAGGTAAACTGTTCAGAAAAATGGTCTAATTTTTTTTTAGATCTGATTAGTAGTAGCAACAAAAGTCTTGGTTAAAAAGTGAAAGACCAGTTTAGATTATTTTGCTCTTTATGTTGCTGGTTTTTAACTGATGGACTTATTGCTGTCCTTGTGGTTTTTTTAGCACTTGATGCTTCAGTATACTCTGGGGGGGGTTTAGAGAAATGAAGGAGGGAGAACGCTTCTTACTTCGAATAAAATGCTTAAAGAATGCAGATCTCTAAATTTTGATGGAAATTTTCATAGCAAAGTTTTTTTTAAGTACACATTTAGAAAGGAATACGTTCCTACTGCATTTTTTGTTCATGTCCTAATACAGTAAAGTTTAATAGGACAAGTGATCTTGGCAAGACGAAATGTGCTCTTCTCCTAACGCAAAGGCTACATGCTTGTTATGAACAGCTAGGCGTTACAGCTTCCTTGTGTCTGCCTTAGACTGGGCCATTGAACTTCAAAGTAAGTACGCCTGTGTATGCACATCCTGCCACATGCAAATCACCTACACAACTAGTATCCACATTTTGACTTTCGCATTGCATGAAGAGAAATTGTACATGCTGAGAAATTTGTGATCTGATATTTATGAGTCAGTCTCCTGAGCTTGTACAGTATCTCATGACCAATGGCTTAAGGATCTAGCTGTGCAGACTGGATAGTAGTAGCAGGTCCTAGTTTAGTTTATAATAAGTTGACAAAAGTAATTCAGACAATAGCTATTGACACTTCACAGGAGACGGTGAAAATTTGACTATCTAAGCATTCATAAATTGCTCTGAAGGGGTTAAACTGTTACTGAAGGTTGGGAATTTTATGAGTTCAGGTTGTTTAACCGTGAGAGAGTGAGGAGAAGTCAACATCATCTCTTTTGGCTCTGTGTAAGAAAAGCCATATCAGGTTATATCTCAGTAGCTACCTTGTCTAGTCTTTTCTCCACCAAATTAGCCAAAGGAAGAACTGAAAGAGGAAAGTGTATAGTGATATTTCCTCAGAATATTTTCCTACTCTCCAGTTTATATGTGGCTTGAGGCATTCCTGAGTAAAATGCAACATGTTTGTATTTAATAGAACTAGATGGGGAAAAGCTCACAAAAATCCCTCAGTTGCTCCTTTTTCACCTTCTCCGCACCACTAATGATTTTGCAGACCTTTGTCCTATCTCACTCGTAAGCATCTCTTTCCAAACCAAGGAGCTATAGTCCACCTTGTCTTTGTGTGTGTGTGGTCTTCCTTGTTGTCATTCTCTGTATTTGTCCAGTTCTGATATCGCCTTTGGGAGATGAGTGGGACCAGAATTTATGCAGTAGTTAAGACATAAGATGCTTCTCAAATTTATACAGTGGCAGAATTGTTCTCTTGTCCTTTTGTAGGAATTCCTAGCACTATTTGCTTTCTTGATTGCTGCAAGCTATTGAACTGGACCCTTCATCAAAACTGACATTTAACTGCTGTTTCTTAGGTGGATTTTTTGTTTTGTTTTGTTTTTTTCTGGCTTCAGTTTCTGTAGTCTTAGTTGATGGCAATCTTAAATAAGTTTGTAATTCTGATTGTTGCGGGGAAAAGCTTAAAGATGAGTCCTAAACATCCAATTGTAAGACAAAAAGCTCCTTAAATATACTATTTTCACAGCTTGTTACCGATAACCTGATCTCATTATTCTGATGGCTTGCACTTGAGCTTTTGAATGTTTGTAGTTGGCAGTTGAGGGGGGAGTTGTTTATTTTAAAGCAGATTCTGCTCTTTACTTGGTTAAAAAAAATATTTTGAATGCCTGGAGGCTTTTCAGAGCAGAAGCAAGTTACAGTGTAGCAGTAACTAGATGAACAACCAAAAGCAGGGTACTGCATGGTAATTATTAAACTACTTGAGTAATTCACTGGATGTTATGTCTGGGAGTGGGGAGGCACAGGATATGAAGGTAGGTACAGAAAGAGTGGAATAGGAAGATGAAGAATCATAGAATCATAGAATCAGTAAGGTTGGAAGGGACCTCCAGAGATCATCTAGTCCAACCTCCCTGCTCAGCAGGGTCACCTAGAGCATGTCAGACAGGGTTGCATCCAGGTGGGCCTTGAAGATCTCCAGAGGAGGAGACTCCACAACCTCTCTGGGCAACCTGTGCCAGTGCTCCGTCACTCTCACAGGGAAGAAATTCCCCCTCACGGTCA